>NC_064564.1:76231551-76831551 GCF_937001465.1 Orcinus orca | reverse complement strand
AAATTCCATTCTGTGAAGAGACACAAGTTTATCTGAGTGTGCTTGGAGGCAGGGTAAGGGCAGCCAATCAAGTGTCTTGTACAAATGAGAACTAAATGAACTTGCAGTTCCTTTTCTCTCTCTCTCCCTCTCTCTCTCGCTGTTTTTCAACCTTAGGGAAAATCATCTAATTTAGGAGAAACTGTTTCAACATTTCATTGTAAAAATTGATTTGTGAAGTTTCTTAGCTGAATTTTTGAAACAAAAAGGGCAACAGGGTAGAATACTGAGAGACAAAGCAATTAAAGTTGATAAAAGTATAAGGTGATATTGGGTGGTCCTGAGTGAAGGTCTTCGTAAGGTCAGAAATATGGGTGGCTGTGTGAGCCAGTGGTAGTTTCTGATGTGTCGAGGAAGTGACTTGGAAGTATTTTATTTGCAAAGATAACAAGAGAATCTTTTCAGGTTTGAGGGCCAAAAGGAAAACTAAGAGAAAGTAAGTGTCATGCAATAAGTGAGACTGAGCAAATGAAAAATAAACACTGGAGAGCATATATGGCCATCGCTACCTAAATGGTTTCATGAGAAAATGAAGCGGCAGACGAGAAAGAAGCCAGAGGAGAGATGGTCAGAGAGACAGATACGGGGAGTCATTCCCACAGTGCAGGGAAACCATGTCTTCCCATGCTGGAGAGAGAGAGAGAGAGACGGCGACAGACAGAGGGGGGGCGGGAAATAGCAGACTTCAAGAGGACAGTATGTCCATTCTGAGTGAGTCCAGGACAATGGGCCACTGCTGTGTCCACCAGTTACCAGGGAGCAAAGAGGAGAGAAAGGCAGCAGGCCTGCGAGGATGGTGAGTCCTTCGTGTTAATGTGCAACAGGAAGCTATGGGCCAGGCCCCTCTCAGAACTCTCCACAAACTCAGGGCACCGTGAGATGGGCTGGGCTTCCTGACGTTGCTCCCTTAATGACGATGAATATAGAATAGAGAAGAGAAAAATCTGAGGGGATGTGGTCCTCCCAGTTATAGCTAGGGTTTTCCGTGGGCACCTTCCGTAAACACGAAGCAAAGCTTCCCACCCCGGCCCCTGACTTTCCTCCTTAAGGATCAATATGACTCCTGGCTTCATTATGATTTAGAGCTGCTTGTATTTTCAAGCCTGTGAGAGGAAACTTGTAAGCTGAGAGAAGACCACCAACTTTGACATTTTTTTCAATAACAACATGAAATACAATATAGGAAAACTCTTACAACCAAAGTTTGGGGATTAAAAGGAGTTATGAAGGAACAGAGAGGGACATAGGTCAAAGTGACTGAAGTCCTAGTGGGTGTGTGGTGATAAACCAGTGCTCTAGTGGAAGTAGTCGTCTACAGAAAAGAGCTTAGGAGGCACTGGTGTGAGTGGGATCCAGCAGGAGTGTCTGCTGAGCCCTGACAGAAATCAGAGAGCTGCATCTGCGGATAAGAGGGAGTCCCTGCAGGCTCTTAAGTAACAAAAGAACACCAAGGTGTCATGAGAAACAAATTTGAGCAGAGAATGGCATGTTGGGAGATAATTATGGTATTTTTAACCAAACTTAGGGAGGAGAAGCTGATGGAAAGGAGGCGTTTGGAGAGTAGAAGAGGGAGGGGTCATTGACCTATTTCCAGGCAGGAAATACCACAGTGGTAAAGGGGACCCCAGGGACAGAAACCGACCCCAGTGTCCAGTGGACACTGGGTATCCAGACTGTGGTTTTCAATGGAAGTACTGAGTCTCAGCCCTTTCACTTGCTCTGTGACCTTGGGCTCACCTTATGTTCTGAGTCCTGGAATCTCAGTCCTTTCTTAAGCAAGGGAACTGACTGATTCCTAAGGACTTCTGGGAGGCTCTTCATTATTGCCCTTTAAAAAGGGAGAGGCAGAGAGAGAAAGAGACTCGCAGAATAACTTGAGAAGGGTTCTAAGCACGCTTTCTCCATAAAGGAAACAAGGAGTGCTATCTGGCTGCATGGATGAATTGCTGAGAAGAGTGGATGTTGTCAGTAGCACAAGGGAAGGGTGCTGGAAACCGGTTTCCGCTACCTTATCACCTGCATTTTGTCATCAGAACATCAAAGGCACACAAAAGTGGACAGCGGGATAGCCTTACCTCCTGCTTCCTGTCCTCCAAGAGTGCATCCGTTTATAAGATGGGAGCAACACGCAGAGCCTACTGTACCTGCTGGCTGCATTTTTCAGTGGTTTTCCCCCTTTTGGAGCATCCTAACATGAGTTCCATTGTTTCCCAGGAGGGAAGCTGCTCTGACCACAGCAAATACTCACGTAGTTCTGCATCAGGTCTGGATGGGTCCTCTCAATGCCGTCATCCAGGATGGTGACCACGATGTTCTTTCCTGTGTAGCCTCTCTTCCAGGCTCCTTCGATATTCATGTCTGACTGGCAGGGATGCGTGTTGTCACTGCAGTGCTAAAGGTGTAAGAGGGAGAACTGGACGTTGCAGATTACCAAATAGTGAGGAGGCTGGAAAATCACTTACTTCTTAAGACAAGGCATTAAATTAACAGGAGTTTGGCGGATTGTCTGTTCAAGTAGAAGCACAGATCTCCAACATGACAACAAGGGAAGGGAGGAAGGAGAGATGTGGGGAAGGAAAGCAAGACAGTAATCTCTCCTGCCAGTTCTGCCCTGTTCTAATACCTTCAGAAAAACATGATAAAGTACACCTCAACAGCAGAATAATGGGGGCACCCATTTTACTGTTAGCATGTATTAATGACACATAAAAAGGCACTGTAGCATTTCATTTATAAACCCAAACTAGATAACTGAAGAACATATACCTTATCGTTTCTTAAACGGGCACCTAGAAAAGTCTGGCTGTAAAAAAAGCCTCGGCAGCTTCTGTACAGTGCCAGCCAGAGGTGTGCCACTGCTGTGAGAAACCCATTAATGAGAAGAAATAACAGTTTCTTCAAACTTCTTTCAGCAAATTAACAATGAGTGTTGTCTCATAATTTGTGGGGAGCCAACAGACTTATTCAGTGCTACTTTGAGAAGGGAGAGAAGAGCGCAGGGTCCAGACAGGGGACAGGCACAGGAAAATGTGTGTGAGGGCTTCGAAGGGCAGGCTGAAGAGGCATCGAATCTTAGCTCATTAGGGGTAGTGATTTCATTCCATAATGGCTACGACATACAAACACATCGATAAATAAATTAAACCAGCAGTTCTTCCCGATATAATTGACTAGCATTCGTCCAACCCACACAATTACCCCTTCAAAGTCCATCTCTATGAAATATCCCTCTGAGTGGTGTTTTCCAGGTTCTTAAGGCTCGGCAGAGGAACAAAGGAAAAGGGATGTGCCGTAGCCTACTGCCATGGCAACGCAAGGTCCACAACATTCACTATCTCCCTCCTGCTTTGTAACAGTTCAGCACTTCAAGAGGGGAAGAGAACATGAGATCTGTATGCTCTAAGCATAATGGAGACCCCACTGCCACTGACTCATCTAACACATACTTTATTGAGCACTTACTACATGCTGGGATATATGGCAGTGAACATGCAAGATGAGGTCCCTGTCCTCATGACCTCTCTAAAGGGGAAACACAGATGATAAAGAAAACAAGGAAGACGATTCAGAACACTCCTTATGTCTTAAAGGAATTAAAGAGGGTAATATGGCGGTCAATGCTGAGCTGTCTGAGTACACACCTCTCTGCGGGGGGATGGACAGAAAAGATCCCAGTTTCTGAGAAAGTGAATTGTGAGTTGAGATATGACCGATGAGAAAGAGCTGGCTTGCCCAAGAGCTCAGACCTTGTCGTGGTAGAGGACACAGCAAATGCAATGACCATAAGGTGAGAAACAGATTTGTGCACTGAAGAAAGAGAAAGAAGATGGGGCCTAGCTGAAGCTTAGTGGATGAGCAGGAAAATGGCATAAAAGGTAGCAGATCAGAATGGGCAACAGAGGTCAGGTCATCCCAGGCTTTGCAGCCATGACTTGACTTTTATTTTAAGTACAACCTAAATGGAAGCTCACCTCTTTCCAAACTTTACCCCTCAAAATCAAATGCTAACTAGTGGCAGATACCTCTAATACCTTTGTCGAACATCATAAACACACTTGAGTAGTTTTATGGATTCATTCTAACAAATGGTGTACCCAGTTTTCATCACAGATAATATCAATTTCATTGAAAATAGGGGCTTATATATTTTATGAACATTTGTAACTTTCTGTCACTTTCTTGACTTCTTTCTGGCACTTGAGGCCCTGCACCACCATCTATTACTACACTGATCCAATTCCACTCTCCCCTCTCTCCCCAGTTTTTGGAGCACAGCTCAGGACCTACTGCCTCCCACTTGGCTAGCTCTTCCCCTTCCCTGAACTTAGGAATGAAGAGAGACAGACACAGACACACACACACACCACACACCACACCACACACCCAACACACATTCTGTTTTACACAGTCCAACCCCAACTTACTGAATTCTGCTGAACTGTGGTTGAGTGTTGACTCTTGTGTGTGAATTCTGTCTCCTTTGTAAGCCTCTAGAAGACTATGCATTAAACCAAGTCTGATCTAGGATTTCAGTCAATATTGGCTTATCGATTACACACCAGAAGAGAGGGCATATTCTCCACTTTATATCCAAGTTCACATCTGCCAAATGCTTGTTCCTCCAACCTCGTCAGAGATATCTAACCAGCTAATGCTTGGTTAACAGATCATGAAAGAAACAGTGTAGATTTACAAAATGCCCATGTTTTTCGGAAGTCTCATTCTAGCCAAGAGTTTGGGCCTCTCCTCACCAAATATTTTAATTTAACACAAAGCAACCCTCACAGGTTTCCATTTCATTTTTTTCTTTTTCAAAACCTGCTCTGGCCACCTGTGGTATCGTTTGTGACACAAAGTAGCATTAATGTGGCCAAGAGGTGGGTGGGAGGAAGGAAATGCACAGGAAATGGGTCACCCACACATGGATAACTGTCCTGGAGTGGAGGGATGCTGCCTGAAATTGTAATTATGAAAGCTGAAGAAAACCCACCGTGTATGGAAAACACGTGTGTTCAAAGTGGAGCAGTTAGGTTTCTTTCTTCCACCTCTGCTTCTGTTGAATCTGACTTCACCATTAAATATTTTTGAACCACTTTTTTTCTTTCCATCTGCCAACATGGTATTGGTAGAAGGGGAAGGAGGGGAAATAACCAATTGATACTTTCATTTGGATAATCTAATATATCAGGTAGCTAAAACGTCAAAGGAAAAAAAAAAAAGATGATCAGAGCCACGGGTGTTTCTGGAAAATGAGTAATAAGATCAGTGGACCCTTAAACGAGGACCCTATCTTTAGATTTTTAATACCCATTTCAAGTAGTCCAGACTTGTTTCATAAGCTCAAGGCAACCAAAGAGCAAAAACTACAGAAAATACTGACGCCAGTCAATGCAGCCCAAATGAAAAGGAATTAGTCATTTCCTTAACTGCCTGATCAAAATGCTCTTTAAACTGGGCTCTATTTACTTGACGGCAATCTATGTTACAGCATTACCCAAAGGCAGAAGGAACACATATTAGCCATGATTTCCTCATCCTCAGCCTGCCATGTTAATTCCTGCTCTGGCACAGATCTCTTAAGACTAGTTTCTGGAATTGTGTTACCCCATATAGTCCCGAGGCTGGTATTCACAAAAGGGGCCAGTCAGAAATTTCCGGCATACTTAAAGCTGATGAAAACCAAATACGTGCACTGTATATGTAAGACAAATATTTAGAGTAAATATAGGCACCTTCAGCTCTGAATAATGTCCTGTATTTCAATAATGGTCTATGCACAGATGACAAACTATTTAGAAAGGACACAAAATAGCAAATATCTCCAGAAACAGTGGTTACTACCTAGGTCTCTCATTTCCTTATCAGTAAAAACTTTTATTCTTTTCAGGAATGAAATTTTAGAGAGATTATCCTGTGAGTTCTAGAAAAGGCCTCTTCCATACCAGGGTTATGAGCTCTTTTGCTTATAAACCACTCTGGGTGTGTCTACTTCTCTTGTGTCTTTATAAACATATCACAATGTTTGCTAAATGAAAGAACAGTTTATACCCAAAATAAACACCTTTGTTATGCTCTCACCACCATTTTCTTCAGACTAGGGGGTGGGTCGGAACCCTCAGTGTCATTATTTTTAAACTTTTCCAGGTTCTTAAGGTCTCCAATGAACTGCCAATTTATATGCTGCCAATAGTCTGCTAACATTGAAAACATCTGTTGCTCATTTCCATTGATAAAGTGGTTCATAAGACTGCATCTCTGACTCTACAACATTAATAAGAAAGCAGAATTAAATACACAAAAAATCTGTTTTAAGAAACAGACTCAAAGACATAGAAAACAAACTTACAGTTACTAAAGGGGGGAGGCAGGACAGGGATAAATTAGGAGCTTGGGATTAACAGATACACACTTCTCTTTTTTTTTTTAACATCTTTATTGGAGTATAACTGCTTTACAATGGTGTGTTAGTTGCTGCTGTATAACTAAGTGAATCAGCTATATATACAGCTACATCCCCATATCTCCTCCCTCTTGCATCTCCCTTCCACCTCCCCTATGGGACCCCTCTAGTTGGACACAAAGCATGGAACTGATCTCCCTGTGCTATGCAGCTGCTTCCCACTAGCTATCTATTTTACATTTGGTAGTGTATATATGTCCAAGCCACTCTCTCACTTCGTCCCAGCTTACCCTTCCCCCTCCCCGGGTCCTCAAGTGCATTCTCTACGTCTGCGTCTTTATTCCTGTCCTGCCCCTAGGTTCTTCAGAACCTTTTTTTGTTTTGTTTTAGATTCCATACATATGTGTTAGCATACGGTATTTCTTTTTCTGACTTACTTCACTCTGTATGACAGTCTCTAGGTTCATCCAACTCACTACAAATAACTCAATTCCATTTCTTTTCATGGCTGAGATATTCCATTGTATGTATGTGCCACATCTTTATCCATTCATCTGTAGATGGACACTTAGGTTGCTTCCATGTCCTGGCTATTGTAAATAGAGCTGCAATGTACATGGTGGTACATGACTCTTTCTGAATTGTGGTTTTCTCAGGGTTATATGCCCAGTAGTGGGATTGCAGGGTTGTATGGTAGTTGTACTTTTAGTTTTTTAAGGAACCACCATACTGTTCTCCATAGTGGCTGTATCAATTTACATTCCCACCAACAGTGCAACAGGGTTCCCTTTTCTCCACACCCGCTCCAGCATTTGTAGATTTTTTGATGATGGCCACTCTGACTGCTGTAAGGTGATACCTCATTGCAGTTTTGATTTGCATTTCTCTAATGATTAGCAATGTTGAGCATCCTTTCATATGTTTGTTGGCAATCTGTATATCTTCTTTGGAGGAATGCCTACTTAGGTATTCTAACCATTTTTGGATTGTTTGTTTTCTTGATATTGAGCTGCATGAGCTGCTTGTATACTTTGGAGATTAATCCTTTGTCAGTTGCTTCATCTGCAAATATTTTCTCCCATTCTGATGGTTGTCTTTTCGTCTTGTTTATGGTTTCCTTTTCTGTGCAAAAGCTATTAAGTTTCATTAGGTCCCATTTGTTTATTTTTGTTTTTATTTCCATTTCTCTAGGAGGTGGGCCAGAAAGGATCTTGCTGTGATTTATGTCATAGAGTGTTCTGCCTATGTTTTCCTCTAAGGGTTTTATAGTGTCTTGCCTCACATTTAGGTCTTTAATCCATTTCGAGTTTATTTTTGGCTATGGTGTTAGGGAGTGTTCTAATTTCATTCATTTTTTAAAATACATTTATTTATTTATTTACTTTTGGCTGTGCTGGGTGTTCATTGATGCGTGCAGGCTTTCTCTAGTTGTGGAGAGTGGGGGCTACACTTTGTTGCGGTGCATGGGCTTCTCATCGCGGTGGCTTCTCTTGTTGTGGAGCACGGGCTTAGGTGCACTGGCTCAGTAGCTGTGGCGCAAGGGCTTAGTTGCTCCGTAGCATGTGGGATCTTCCTGGATGAGGGCTTGAACCCATGTCCTCTGCACTGGCAGGTGGATTCTTAACCACTGTGCCACCAAGGAAGTCCCTAATTTCATTCTTTTAAATGTAGTTGTCCAGTTTTCCCAGCACCACTTATGGAAGAGGCTGTTTTTCTCCATTTTATATTCTTGCCTCCTTTATCAAAGATAAGGTAACCATATGTGCATGGGTTTATCGCTGGACTTTCTATCGTGTTCCATTTATCTATATTTCTGGTTTTGTGCTAGTACCATACTGTCTTGATTACTGTAGCTTTGTAGTATAGTCTGAAGTCAGGGAGCCTGATTTCTCTAGCTCCGTTTTTCTTTCTCAAGATCGCTTTGGCTATTCGGGATCATTTCAGTTTCCATTACAAATTGTGAAATTTTTGTTTTACTTCTGTGAAAAATGCCATTGGTAATTTGATAGGGATTGCATTGAATATGTAGATTGCTTTGGGTAGTACAGTCATTTTCACAATGTTGAATCTTCCAATCCAAGAATATGGTATATCTTGCCATCTGTTTGTATCATCTTTAATTTCTTTCATCAGTGTCTAATCGTTTTCTTCATACAGGTCTTTTGTCTCCTTAAGTAGGTATATTCCAGGTATTTTATTCATTTTGTTGCAGTGGTAAATAGGAGTGTTTCCTTAGTTTCTCTTTCAGATTTTTCATCATTAGTGTATAGGAATACAAGAGATTTCTGTGCATTAATTTTGTATCCTGCTACTTTACCAGATTTGTTTATTAGCTCTAGTAGTTTTCTGGTAGCATCTTTAGGATTCTCTATGTATAGTATCATGTCATCTGCAAACAGTGACAGCTTTACTACTTCTTTTCTGATTCGGATTCCTTTTATTTCTTTTTCTTCTCTGATTGCTGTGGCTAAAACTTCCAACAATATGTTGAATAACAGTGGTGAGAGTGGACAACCTTGTCTTGTTCCTGATATTAGAGGAAATGGTTTCAGTTTTTCACCACTGAGAATGATGTTGGCTATGGATTTGTCAAATATGGCCTTTATTATGTTGAGGTAAGTTCTCTCTATGCCTACTTTCTGGAAGGTTTTTATTACAAGTGGGTGTTGAATTTTGTCGAAAGCTTTTCCTGCACCTATTGAGATGATCATATGGTTTTTCTCCTTCGGTTTGTTAATTTGGTTTATCACATTGATTGATTTGCATATATTGAAGAATCCTTGCATTCCTGGGATAAGCCCCACTTGATCATGGTGTATGATCCTTTTAATCTGCTGTTGGATTCTGTTTGCTAGTATTTTGTTGAGAATTTTTGCATCTTTGTTCATCAGTGATGTTGGCCTGTAGCTTTCTTTCTTTGTGACATCTTTGTCTGGTTTTGGTATCAGGGTGATGGTGGCCTTGTAGCCTGAGTTTGGGAATGTTCCTCCCTCTGCTGTATTTTGGAAGAGTTTGAGAAGGATAGGTGTTAGCTCTTCTCTAAATGTTTGATAGAATTTGCCTGTGAAGCCATCTGGTCCTGGGCTTTTGTTTGTTGGAAGTTTTTTTTTTTTTTTGCGGTACACGGGCCTCTCACTGTTGTGGGCTCTCCCGTTGCAGAGCACAGGCTCACGGGCCTAGCCGCTCTGTGGCATGTGGGATCTTCCCGGACCGGGGCACGAACCCATGTCCCCTGCATCGGCAGGCAGACTGTCAACCACTGCACCACCAGGGAAGCCCTGTTGGAAGATTTTTAATCACAGTCACAATTTCAGTGCTTGTGATTAGTCTGTTTATATTTTCTACTTCTTCCTGGTTCGGTCTCGGAAGGTTGTGCTTTTCTAAGAATTTGTCCGTTTCTTCAAGGTTGTCTGTTGTATTGGCATATAGTTGCTTGTAGTAATATCTCATGATCCTTTGTATTTCTGCAGTGTCAGTTGTTACTTCTCCTTTTTAAATTTCGAATTCTATTGATTTGAGTCTTCTCCCTTTTTTCTTGATGAGTCTGGCTAATGGTTTACCAATTTTGGTTATCTTCTCAAAGAACCAGCTTTTAGTTTTATTGATCTTTGCTATTGTTTCTTTCATTTCTTTTTACTTATTTCTGATCTGATCTTTATGATTTCTTTACTGCTAACTTTGGGGTTTTTCTGTTCTTCTTTCTCTAATTGCTTTAGGTGTAAGGTTAGGTTGTGTATTTGAGATTTTTCTTGTTTCTTGAGGTAGGATTGTATTGCTATAAACTTCCCTCTTAGAACTGCTTTTGCTGCCTCCCATAGGTTTTGGGTTGTAGTATTTTCATTGTCATTTGTTTCTAGGTATTTTCTGATTTCCTCTTTGATTTCTTCAGTGATCTCTTGGTTATTTCGTAGTGTACTGTTTAGTCTCCATGTGTTTGTATTTTTTTTCTGTTTTTTTCCTGTAATTGATATCTAGTATCGTGTTACTGCTGAATTCCCCTTTTATTGCTGTTAGCAATTGCCTTATGTATTGAGGTGCTCCTATGTTGGGTGCATAAATATTTACAATTGTTATATCTTCTTCTTGGATTGATCCCTTGATCATTATGCAGTGTCCTTCTTTGTCTCTTGTAATAGTGTTTATTTTAAAGTCTATTTTGTCTGATATGAGAATTGCTACTCCAGCTTTCTTTTGATTTCCATTTGCATGTAATATCTTTTTCCATCCCCTCACTTTCAGTCTGTATGTGTCCCTAGGTCTGAAGTGGGTCTCTTGTAGACAGCATGTATGTGGGTCTTGCTTTTGTATCCATTCAGCCAGTCTATGTCTTTTGGTTGGAATATTTAATCCATTTACTTTTAAGGTACTTATCGATATGTATGTTCCTATTACCATTTTCTTAATTGTTTTGGGTTTGGTAGTGTAGGTCTTTTCCTTCTCTTGTGTTTCCTGCCTAGAGAAGTTCCTTTAGCATTTGTTGTAAAGATGGTTTGGTGGTGCTGAATTCTCTTAACTTTTGCTTGTCTGTAAAGGTTTTAATTTCTCCATCGAATTTGAATGAGATCCTTACTGGGTAGAGTAATCTTGTTTGTAGGTTTTTCGCTTTCATTACTTTAAATATGTCCTGCTACACCCTTTTGGTTTGCAGAGTTTCTGCTGAGAAACCAGCTGTTAACCTTATGGGGATTCCCTTGTATGTTAGTTGTTGCTTTTCCCTTGCTGCTTTTAATATTTTTTCTTTGCATTTAATTTTTCATAATTTGATTGATATGTGTCTTGGCATGTTTCTCCTTAGATTTATCCTGTATGGGACTCTCCGCACTTTCTGGACTTGATTGACTATTTCCTTTCCCGTATTAGTGAAGTTTTCAACTATAATCTCTTCAAATATTTTCTCAGTCCCTTTCTTTTTCTCTTCTTCTTCTGGGACCCGTATAATTCAAATGTTGGTGTGTTTAATGTTGTCCCAGAGGTCTCTGAGACTGTCCTCAATTCTTTTCACTCATTTTTCTTTATTCTGCTCTGTGGTAGTTATTTCTACTATTTTATCTTCCAGGTCACTTATCCGTTCTTCTTCCTCAGTTATTCTGCTATTGATTCCTTCTAGAGAATTTTCAATTTCATTTATTGTGTTGTTCATCATTGGTTGTTTGCTCCTTAGTTCTTCTAGGTCCTGTTAAATGTTTCTTGTATTTTCTCCATTCTATTTCCAAGATTTTGGATCATCTTTACTATCATTATTCCGAATTCTTTTTCAGGTAGACTGCCTATTTCCTCTTCATTTGTTTGGTTGGGTGGGTTTTTACTTTGCTCCTTCAGCTGCTGTGTATTTCTCTGTCTTCTCATTTTGCTTAACTTACTGCATTTGGGGTCTCCTTTTTGCAGGCTGTAGGTTTGTAGTTATTGTTTTTGGTGTCTGCAGCCAGTGGGTAAGCTTTGTTCAGTGGGTTGTGTATGCTTCCTGGTGGATGGGCTGATGCCTGTGTTCTGGTGGATGAGGCTGGATCTTGTCTTTTTGGTGGGCAGGACCGCATCCGGTGGTGTGTTTTGGGGTGTCTGTGAACTTATTATGATTTTAGGCAGCCTCTCTGCTAATGGGTGGTGTTGTGTTCCTGTCTCGCTAGTTGTTTGCCATGTTGTGTCCAGCATTGTAGCTTGCTGGTCGTTGTGTGGAGCTGGGTCTTAGCTTTGAGATGGAGATCTCTGGGAGAGCTTTCGCCATTTGATATTACGTGGGGCTGGGTGGTCTCTGGTGGAGCAATGTTCTGAACTCGGCTCTCCCACCTAAGAGGCTCAGGCCTGACACCCGGCCAGAGCACCAAGACCCTCTCAGCCACACAGCTCAGAAGAAAAGGGAGAAAAAAAAGGAAAGAAAGAAAAATAAATAAATAAATAAAATAAAGTTATTAAAATAATTTTTTTAATTATTAAAAATAAAAAAGTAATAAAGAAAAAGAAAGAAGAGAGCAACCAAACCAATAAACAAATCCACCAATGATAACAAGTGCTAAAACTATACTAGGAAAAAAAAAAGCAACAGACAGAACCCTAGGACAAATGGTAAAAGCAAAGCTATACAGACAAAATCACACAAAGAGGCATACACATACACATTCACAAAAAGAGGAAAAAAATATATATATATATACAAAAAAAGGAAGGGAGCAACCAAATCAATAAACAAATCTACCAATGATAATAAACTCTAAATACTAAATTAAGATAAACATAAACTAGAAACAAATTAGATGCAGAAAGAAAACCCCAAGTCTACAGTTGCTTCTAAATCCACCATCTCAATTTTGGGATGATTCATTGTCTATTCAGGTATTCCACAGATGCAGGGTACATCAAGTTGATTGTGGAGACTTAATCCACTGCTCCTGATGCTGCTGGGAAAAATTTCCCTTTCTCTTCTTTGTTCACACAGCTCCTGTGGTTCACCTTTGGATTTGGCCCTGCCTCTGCATGTAGGTCGCCTGAGGGGGCTGTAGCTCAGGCCAGGGGGAGGGAGGGATACAAATGCAGGGTGAGCCTGCAGGGGCAGAGGTTGGTGTGATGTTGCAATAGCCTGAGGCACACCATGTGTTCTCCCAGGGAACTTTTCTGTGGATAACGGGACCCTGGCAGTGGCGTGCTGCACAGGCTCCCAGAGGGGAGTGGATAGTGACCTGTGCTCTCACACAGGCTTCTTGGTGGCTGCAGCAGCAGCGTTAGTGTTTCATGCACATCTCTGGTGTCTGCGCTGATAGCCGCGACTCACACCTGTCTCTGGAGCTTGTTAAGGCGGTGCGCTGAATCCCCTCTCCTTGTGTACCCCAAAACCCAAAATGGTCTCTTGCCTCTTAGGCAGGTCCCGGCTAGCTGTGGCGCACTAGCCCCCTTCAGGCAGTCTTCCCACAGCTAACCCCAGTCCTCTCCCTGGGATCTGACCTCCGAAGCCGGAGCCTCAGCTGCCAGCCCCCACCCACTCCGGCCAGCGGGTGAGCAGACAAGCCTCTCAGGCTGATGAGTGCTGGTCGACACCAATCCTCTCTGTGGGAATCTCTCCGCTTTGCCCTCTGCACCCCTGTTGCTGCGCTCTTCTCTGTGGCTCTGAAGCTTCCCCCACACCACCCCCCGTCTCCACCAGAGAAGGGGCTTCTTAGTGTGTGGAAGCTTTTCCCCCTTCACAGCTCCCTCCCAGAGGCGCAGGTCCTGTCCCTATTCTTTTGTCTGTGTTTTTTTTTTTTTTCTTTTGCTCTACCCAGGTACGTGGGGAGTTTCTTGCCTTTTGGGAAGTCTGAGGTCTTCTGCCAGCGATCAGTAGGCGTTCTGTAGGAGTTGTTCCACATGTAGATGTATTTTTGATGTATTTGTGGGGATGAAGGTGATCTCCACGTCTTACCACTCCACCACCTTGAAGGTTCCCCCTACACTACTTTATGTAAACTAAACAACAAGGTCCTACTGCATAGCACAGGGAAAAATATGCAATATCTTGTAATAACCTATAATCGAAAAGAATCTGAAAAATAATTTATATATGTTCTGTATACCAGAAACTAACATAACGTTGTAAGTCAACTATACTTCAATAAAAATAAATAAAATAAAAATAAATAAAAATTTAAAAATCTGTTTTATAGACAAATTCAGAAACATATCTAGTTAGCTAAGTGTAAAAATACGCTTGGAATTTTTTGTAAAATTTGGAGTCAAAAAGCTCTAAGAAATGGGAAAAAAATAGAATCATTACCCTCTTAAGTGGACATAGAACTGACATGTAGTAGATTCTTAGTATGGCCAAGCATTGTACTAATCCCTTTATATGAACTAGCTTCATTTAAGAGTCAGAACAACTACTGGAGAGAGGTACTTTTATCATCTGCTTTTAACAGCTAAAGAACATGAGACTTAGCCTAGGTAACCTTCCAAAGGTCAAACAGCTGGTCAATAGTAGAATTAGGATTCAAAACCAAGCAGCCCTATGGTCTATGGAAACTCTTCTGTTAAAAGTTGAAACAAAAAGGGCTCAGGGGAGGGCAAAACACTGCAGACTCAGATAAGGAGCAGATTAGGAGTGGATGTTGGACAGTATAGCTCCAGTAAAGAAATTCAAATAATAGAAATCTCACTGGTCTTAGCACTGTGATCAGTACATTCAAGTGACAAGGCGGAACCTAGTTGGGTAAGACTTTAGAGGCCTTCTAATGTTTCCTTATTCCACTTACTGCAACACATCTTTTAGCAAATCATCAGTTTCTATTTGAAGAGTTTCAATGACAGGGAGCTCACTTCTTTACTGAAGAGCCAATGACGTGCTGGTAAATCAGTTCTTTGAAAAGAAAATCTCTTATTTCTAGTGTTTGCCAATTTCCATGGTGTAAATACTCACATCATGGCCAGTTTTAAGCTACCATGCTTGCAGAATTCCTGAATGTGTAACAGTAAGCTTTCACAAGCTGTTGGAAGGTCACCCAGCACACCACCGGGAACAGCTCACTCCATTGTTGGTCCTGCTCCATTTCTGATGAAGTCATCACTTCCCATAGGTCTGCCATCTGCTTCTCAGTACAGCTGAACCATGCAGGGGTTAGAGGCGCTGACCCTCCACGCAGTTGAAAATCCACGTATAACTGATAGCTGGCCACCTGTATGCATGGTTCCTCTGTAACTGCCTTTCCCCATCACAGATTCAACCAACTGCGAATTGTGTAGTACTACAGTATTTACTACTGAAAAAAATTCCACATATAAGTAAACTGGTGCAGTTCAAACCTGTGCTATTCAAGGGTCAACCACACTTGGGAACCACTGGGAAGTACCTAGGATTAGTTCTCTCCTTTGCAGTTTCAGACAGTAGTGTTACTCTCTCTTGCAATTCTTTGGAGAAGATCTTTTTTAACCTTTCGTTCTCAGGGCTACCTGAAGCAAGAGGACTTTGAGCTTTTGTGAGCCCATAAGCTGATGGGCTCTCCTTGGGATCTATGAAGTAGAGATTTTGTGACCCCAAAACTGAAGATGCCTTCACAGATTTTAGAAGATCTAAATTAAGCTAGGGAAGTTCTCAGACATTTACTACTATACTTATGGGCCACTTTGATGGACTTCAAAACCTTTGTTATCACACACATTAAAAAAAAAAGATATCCCTGGCCAAAATAGATCCAATGTACATTTATCCAAGAATGATTATTCAATTTATGAACTTTCCAGAATTTCCAAGGAAGCCCAGTACGTTTCAACACCACCAAACTCAGCATAGCAAGTAAGGGATACTAGCTAGGTGAATCAGGCAGAGGAAAGGTTAAATTCCACCTCTGCTACCTGCCAGTTGTATGACTTTGTCTAGTTACCTAAATTCTTGAAATCTGATTTGTAGTTTGAATGCAGAGAATTGTTATGAAGGTTGAAGAAGATAAAATATGTAACAAATGGATGCCTCCACATTCATAGGAGGCATCAGTGTTCCTAACAGTTTACAGAAGATGACCTTGGTTTAAAAAAAAAATGGTGAAATAGATTACTACAAAATAATGAGATGATGATTCTCTTCATTATCTGGAGAGATAGGTTAGGCAAACTTGAAAGGGCAATTCATCCTTGTAAGGATAGCTAGAATGATTTGAATATTTTACATTTGTGGCTGGGGGTCTCAGCTGGTGGTTGGAGATCAGGGATGGGGTGTAGGAGAAGAGAACAGTGTCCAGTTATTTTCTGGCACATCGGTCAAATGACCTCCTATGAATCACCATGTTTTACTCCTATGTATTTATACCAGTATTCCAACTTTGTTAGAACGGATCACATCTACCATAATATAATTTTGACAGCAGATCATTTCTCACTTACAAAATTTTAAGGATGTCCCACTTAATACCAAAGAAACATCAGAAAATAGAAAATATTAGAAGAAAGGCTGTTGTACAGAATATACTCAAATAGAGGATAACGAGAATAAATCCAGTTCCTAAAATTCTACTCATAGTTGAGCATCAAAAAATGGAGGCAGTATAGTCAACACATCTTTGACAAAGGAGCAAAGGCAATATAATGGACCTAAGATAGTCCCTTCAACAAATGGTGCTGTAGCGAGTGGACATCCACATGTAAAAAAAAAAAAAAAAAGAATCTGGACATAGACCTTCCACCTTCCACAAGAATTAACTCAAAATAGCTCATGGACCTAAATATAAAATGCAAGACTAAAAAAAACTTCTAGAAGATAACATAGGAGAAAACCTAGATGATCTTGGGTATGGTGATGACTTTTTAGATATGACACTGAAGACATAATGCATGAAAGAAGTAACTGAAAAGCTAGATCTCATTAAAATTTAAAACTTCTGCTCTGTGAAAGACAATGTCAAGAGAATGAGAGGACAAGCCACAGAATGGGAGAAAATATTTGCAAAAGATAAAGGAATGTTATCCAAAATGTACAAAGTACTCTTAAACTCAACAATAAGAAAATAACCCAATTAAAAAATGGGCCAGTGACCTTAACAGACACCTCACTGAAGAAGATGATATACAGAAGGTAAATAAGAACATGAAAAGATGTTCCAAATCATATGTCAGCAGAGAAATGTAGATTTAAACACCTATTAGAATGGCCAAAATCCAGAACACTGACACCACCAAATGTTGGTGAGGATGTGAAGCAACAGGAACTCTCATTCATTGCTGGTGGGAATAAAAAAAAAAATGGTTCAGTCACTTTGGAAGATTGCTTGGCAGTTTCTTACAAAACTAAACAATACTCTTAACCATACAATCCAGCAATTGTGCTCCTTGGCATTTACCCAAAGGAGTTGAAAATTTATGTCCACACAAAATCCTGCAAAGGGATATCTATAGCAGCTTTGTTCATAACTGCCAAAACTTGGAGGCAATCAAGATGCCCTTCAGTAGGTGGATAAATAAACTGTGGTGCCACAGAAAATGAAATATTCTTCAGTACTAAAAAGCAATGCTCTAACAAGCCAGGAGAAGACATGGCGGAACCTTAAATGCATACGACTAAGTAAAAGAAGCCAATCTGAAAAGGCCAAACACTGTATGATTCCAACTATATGACATCCTGGAAAAGGCAAAACTATGGAGAAAGTAAAAAGATAAGTGGTTGCCAGGGATTGAGGATCAGGGGATAAATAGGCAGAGCACAAAGAATTTTTAGGGCAGTGGAAATGCTCTGTATGAAACTAGAATGATGAATACACGTCATTGTACATGTGTCCAAACCCACAGAATGTACAACAGTAAGAGTGAACCCTAATGTAAACTATACATCTAGGGTGTATGATGTGTCAATGTAGGTTCATCAGCTGTGACAAATGGACCACTCTGGAGGTAGATATTGATACTGAGGGAGGCTGTGTATGTGTTGGAGTAGGTGGTATACGGGAAATCTCTGTACCTTCTCCTCCATTTTGCTGTGAAGTTAAAGTTTCTCTTTAAAATATTAGTCTTTTAAAAGAAAAGGAATTTCACAGAGCAGCCAAAGGGTAACTGGATGATCTATGAATTTAGTTTAGTGGACCACATTTCTCTCATTTGTAAATTTTGTGATCCTCTTTGAATCTTTCCAACCCTAACACATTTTGAATTAGAAACTTTCAGTCCTAAAAACATTTAACAAAGTAAAACCAATAAGCCAACAAAAACAATCTTGTTTCCTTTAAGGAATCTCTACATGTCTTGTCTTAGTGTTTGCAGAATTGGCTTCAGCTATATTACCCAGCCATGTTGCTAAAGGGTAATCAGTCTCTGAAACTTACTGGGTATTTCTGAGACACTAAGATCAAGCTTACCTTTACATGTATGGTCCATTGCATGTGCCACAGTTCTAACCATTCTTAAATTACTCAGATGCAAAAACTGAGTCAGGTTCTGGAAATCTGGGTCTGAAACCACATATCCTTCTCTCCTGCTTCCTTCCATTTTCACAGCACCTTGCAGTTCAGGCCATTGGCTCTGCTCCACTACTTTTAATCTTTCTAACCTAGTTTTAGGCTTTCAATCTATCCTCCTGGCATTAAAACAGTTTTATCAAGCACTTACTATATTCTGGCTATTATACTGGCCAGAGCAATGTCACTGTGCTCAAGTCCTTGAACTCTAGTCTGTGTGACGGACACACAAGGAATTTTTATTAAAAATTTTTTTTTTTTTTTTACAAAAGCACAAGTATTATAACAGGGGTTCTCAGGGTACTGTGGGAACATGGAAACCAGTCAGGGGGAAGCGTGGGAAGGCTGAGAGCACTTCCGAGAGAAAATGACATCTAAGCTCCCAAATATACGTTGACTAGCGAGAGGGCGAGCAGGGGATAAAGAGGATGTGTTTATTTTCGATAAGCGTGTGGAATAATCAAAGAGAGACTGGAGTGTTCAAAGAACTGAAAGAAATTCAGTACAGCTGGAGGATACAGATGCAAGAGGTGGGGGGAGATGAGAAACATGGAAAGAGATGAGACTGGAGAGGTAGGCGGGGGCCAGACTGTAAATGTTCCTATAAGCCATGTTTTTTTAAAAAAATTTTGAACTTTATCATAATTCGGTGAAAAATCATGTAAGGGTTTTAAGATAGGGATTGGCATGGTTTGGATGCCTAAAAGTGCATCTCAAACTTAATTCCCAAGAAAAACACTTGATCTCCACCTGCTCTGACCCCTCCAAGGCCGCTCATGCCCAGGGTTCTCAGTCTCCCCCACACCAGAGCATCTATAGCTGCTCTCCTTCTCTATAAACCCATCAGCGAATCCTTCCAAACAGCTCTTGAACCTGACCTCTTCCCACCATCTCCACGGCCCCAAACCGATTCAAGCTACTATCATCTCTTATTCCTCTACAGTCTATTTTCCATACAGTAGTAAAAGTGATCATTGTAAACTATGTCAGAGTTATCCTCCATAAATATTCCCAATAATTCCCAACGACTTTCCCTCACACATGCAATAATACCCCATGTCCATTCCATGGCCTGCAAAGGGCTCATGACCTGATTTGGCGCCATCTCCCTGTCCTCTTGCCCCACCCCTCTCGTCTTTCGCTCACTGTACTCCACCCCATTATCCTGTCCCAGCCCAACCCACTGTCATCTCAGGGCCTTGACACTTGCTATTCTCCCACACGAGGATGTTCTTCCTCGGGTATCCACGTGGCTGCCTCTCTCATGCTCAAATGTCACCTCCTAAGAGAGGCTCTTCCTAGTAAACCTATCTGAAATAGCATTCTATGTCATTCTCCACCCTTGACTCTGATTGCCTTTTCTTCATAGCATTCATAACTACTATATTATCTATCAGTTTGTCTCTTTATTGTTTGTCTCCCACATTGGACTGTAAACTCCGTGAAGGCAATCACTTTGCCTTATTTATTTCTGTATTCACACTAACACATAGAAGTTCAATAATTATATACCAGTTAAATGAACAGACTGGGTTTTTAAAAGTCATTGTGGGTCCCCTAGAACATAAAGGAAAGTGTGGAGATGAATTAACTGGGAGAGAGCTCTAGTGATTGAGCAATGACAGTGGTCGAGATTAGTGGGACCATGGAAACTACAGTATTTGATACACAGCAGGCATTCTTCGTATTTGTTGATAATGACAGTGAATGGGTATGGTGAGAGAAGAGAGAGGAATGAGGAATGATCAAATATCTGGCTTGGACTATAGATCAGAGGATAGGGTCACTTACTGAGAAAAGAAACACGGGAAGAGGAGAAAATCTGCCTGGAGAAGGAAAATATTGAGCTCAGTTTTAGAAACATGGGAATTTAAATAACATCCAAGCAGGAGCTGCCTGTAGTGACTGCATATGTGGATCTAAAGTGTCTTTCTCCCCAGACCCATGAGTGAATTCTTCCTAAAATTTTGGCATCGTGCTGTTATTTCCCACCTCAAATCTTCTTCTCATGTATAAAGCACTAACGTCTTTGCCTCCGAGTTGCGCCACAATCTGGCAATGAACATACACTGTCTAGTGCCACTTGTTGCCCCAAAGTTCAAAAATCCCTAAGGGTAGCATACAGTGTATAAATATGATGGTCTTAGCAAATTCAAGGTCATGACCACGTGTGGCTGAGAGCAAAAATGGCTACAATTCTCCACAGCTCCCTGTGCTTATGGCACATGTAGTCCTTCCCATGAAGCAAGGAGGTTTTTCTTCACCCTTTGATTCTGGGCAGACCTGGTGACTTGCTTTGGCCAAAACAGTGTAGCAGAAGTAACAGTGATCCGTTTCCACACCTCCCACACCCTTTCGCTTATAATCCTTCCTGGCTGCCATGTGAACAAGCCAAGGTAACCCGCTAGAAGATGGGAGATCACTTGGAACACATAAAACTGTCCTGGCTAAACCCACACTAGACTAGCTAGCTACCAGCTGACCTAGAATGGCTCACAGACGCATTCGCGAGCCAACATGATACCAGAGAACTGGCCAGCTGAGTTCAGCCCAAATTTCGGACATGCAGAATCATAAATCTAATAAAGAGCTGTTGTCTCAAACCACAAAATCTTGGGGATGATCTTTACACAGCAAAAGTTAACTAACCTATGAGGTTATAAGTCTGAGGGAAGTAAGTCAAACCGGAAGGACAGGAAAAAAAAAATTCAGCGAATCAAGGTGAAATAGCTTATCCAGAAGAGAAGAAGAATTGGCTGTATAATTGAGGAGGAAGAGAGCAGTAAGGACACTTAATGTATCAAACACACAATCCTAAAGCAAATTCTAAGATCCCTGTGATTTATTCGCTTCGTAGGAAGCCCAATGTTTTCCTGCTCATCCCATCCAGCCCTCATATCAGCAATTTCTGATTGTATATAGGTTTTATCTTCTCAATGAAATTATAAGCCACTTTTAATAATGAAGTCTGTATTATGCATCTTTATAACCTCTAGAGTTCATAGTAAAAATACTCGACAGTTAATGAATTGATATTTATTCAAGAGAGAAGGCAGAAGTAAATTCTGAGATAAAATGCAGAAGAAGATAATTTACGTAGTTAAGTCATAAATGCAGGTAATAGAAAAGGTTCAAATAAGATCTACAAATCTTTGCCTTCTCATGGCTCATAATAGGGCACCTGCTTATTCAACTTTACCAACAAAAAGATTCAAGAAGTAACATAGGAAATGTGCAGGGGCCAAATAATTACGTAAGGAAAAAGAACATTCATTTAGGGGTATTGGTTATGCTAACGCCCCGCTAATAATGCTCAACACTCCTGGCAGAAGATGTGAAAAGAGATGCAACACGGTGACACATGAACTATTATCCCCTTACAGGCCTGGTGGGAAATGTCTCCTGGCTGGACAGGAATTCAGGGGTACAGGTCTGTTTCCTTCGGAACAATACAGGGCATGATGGAAGTAAACACTTCTTGACTCTTCTCTGGTATCCGGTCAATGGCTCAATTTTAATACTGTCTTTCCTTGTAGGTCATGCAGTAAATTCTTCCATGAGTTGAGGAGAAACTCCGTGTTACCAAATGACTTTTCCTGACTATGAATCAAGCACCAATTATTCCTAATATACTATTCTTTGCCCAAATTGTGCAATTAGTAAAAAGTTGTATTTGTTTAGGGATGATCTCAATTGAAATTTTTCCTTAAGTGCCTATAAAACCAAGAAATAATTCCTACATTGGAGCTCATGAAAATGAATTTGAGAAGCAACTGAGCTGCATTATTTAATAACTATGCAAACATTAGCAAGAAGCAAACTTCATTCCTTGCTAAAATGTAACTTCTTTGCTTACATTGTTTACAAAATTCTGCTTGCATAGAACTCTTCACTCTCTTGTCTCCTTTAGGCATAAATCTGACTCAGAAACTCCTGTCTCTTCTTTTTTCATCAAGATCTCAGGAAGAACAGCTCAGATTGGAGAACTTTTCCTTTTCTTTAAAATGAGTAGGATGCAGTATGGTTTGGATAAGCCTAACCAACTGACTTCAGAACTCAGTTGCTCCACTATTTTTATTTTTTCAAAGTCACAGAAGAAATTTTGAGAAAAAAATGACAGAAAACAATTTTTTGTTATATTAGAGACATTTAAGGTCGAAGAGGAAGAATCTGAATATCATTTGAAGATATGTGAATATACCCTTACTAATATGTCATGTTTCTTCATTTACATTATTTCATAAATGGCAATATTCTTATGGAACATAATAGTAGAGGCAACTATTTTTCAGGTGAGAAAAAAATCCATTTTACAGTTAGAAAAATAATGAAGAATAGGAATAAACCTATATAAGATCTTCCCAAACCTTCAATCATTCTGCCATTCAGGTTTTGACCACACAATCACTTTCTCTTAAATAGATGGATGGGTGGATGGACGAATGGACAAATGGACAGAAGCATAGATGGATGAACAAAGAATGAATGGACAGAGAAGCAAACAGACAATACATGCAGGTTACTTCCAAGTCCTATTATATTTCAGTTTTATTTTCAAATTTCTATTGAAGGATGTGTTCCTTTCCAGGACCCTGCAGAACTTCTGAACAGTAAAAGCCACTTCCTCTTCCCTGAGTCAACTCCTCAAATGCCCATAGATTAGATGCTCCCAAAGGATATTTTCAATCAAGACCAAGTCACAAAATGAAACACATGTAGGAGGAAGAGGATACAGGGGGACGGAAGAGGAAGAGAGGGTCAAATCCACATGACAGTGAAGCTGCGCATATCCAAGTTATGTCCAGAGCTATTAGGTAGCTCATCCCTTTCCAGAACAAGAACTACTTGAACTTTCCTAACAGAACATATTTAATGTATTTAATGTTAACATAGAGAGCAGCATAAATTTGGTTTAAATATTAACAGTGGTTCCCCTAATTTTTGTTCAAAAAAGGACACTGAAGTAGATATGCTTAAAAGGACAAAAAAAGATGTGTTAGTCTGTTAGAATGATATATAAAAATTAATGGGATATGGAATTTCAAACAGTCTTTTCAGATTTTAACTTTGTTTCTCTCTGGATATATGAGATTACTGACTCAACTTCCTGAAAGTTCTGAAGGGTTTTCACCATGCCCTCTAATACATCATTACCTCAAATACATTAGTTCTATAAGAAACCTGTAATAATTGTGGTATAGAAACTCTGAGAAGAGGGAATAATACTATCAGTGTGTCAAAATTCTTATTCTTAAAATTAAGTGATCATATCAGAAGAGATAGGGTGGGCAAAGCTCACGTGGTCATGATGGGTCACAGACAAAATGTGAGTTCACTTTTGCTTTCCTGTCAACACAATAGCCCACTTGCACACCCATGAATCTTTGCTTTTTCCTGGTGACATGAATTCTTCAGGTATAATCTAGACTTTATGTTTTTATATAATCAAAGAAGAGGTCTGATATTTATAACGGACCAAAAAATAAGTGTCTTCTTAGAAAAAGAGAGAAATTCCTTAGTATCAATAAATGTGGTTTATACTATCAACTATTTCTTTTTCCTATATAGTACAAATGAACGACCCCAAAACTTAACGTCTGAAAAAAAATTATTATTATGGCTCATAGTTCTATGGGTTGGCAGGGCTCAGCTGGGTGGTTCTCCTTTGGGGCCTCCCATGTAGTTGCAGTCAGATGTCCACCGGGGCTAGATTCATCTGAAGACTTGACTGACATGGAAGTTTAAGATGGCTTCTTCATTCACATGAACAGCTGGAGAATTTTCACCCTTCTGTGTAAGATTCAGTTATTAATGCATACTTGTCCCAGTTGAGTTATCTACAAGTCCTTCTGAACAACATGTATCTGTTATATAAGGATTTCTATCCCATAATAGCTAGAGGAATATCAGTTCCATTACCATTTCTCTACATCTGTTAACTGTCAAAACATTTCATTCATTCACTTATGTTTTATTAGTTTGTTTTTAATTTTCCAATGCTAATTATATGCTTTCTAGATTTTGAGCCTACATCAGGGAACGAGAAAATACTTAGTCTGGCCTTCACAAAGTTTACATTCAAGTTGGAGTAGATAAATAATAAATAGACAAATGAGACAAACAATATAGTTAGAGATTATGGTAATAATTATAAAGGAAATAAAGAAGAGACCTTGGACAATGACAAGGGAAATGTGTTATTAAACTTATACCTTGAGTTCTTCACAATTTTACTACTATTAAGCAGACTTTTATTCAATGAACACAGAAACTTCGTTCTGAAAAAAGATGTTTATAGGTATAAGGCAATAAATCCCAGCCTCAGAAAAGCAAATTAGAGCAAAATTGAGATTCCAGACCTATTGCCATTTAAAATTTAAAAAGTAAAACAAAAACTATTTTCACATTTCAAATAAAAATTTTAAATCAAAACATTTTCTAAGACCAAAAAATCCCTAACGATAAAGAATGTGAAATATGCTATTACTGTGACACATCCACAGAAAAATAAATCTATATTGCAAAGCAAAGACAATCTCCCCTCCAACAACCAGCCAAATCAATCTCAGATAGCTACTAAAAAGCCTGCTTTAATATTGTTCCTTCTAGACTGAGTAAAAATGATTGTCTGAATCTCCCTGACGTCTTTGCTTTCATTGTCCACTTGAAGATGTAAACGAGTATAAAATCTACAAAGTGGATGGAAAGGACAAGGAAACATTTTGCTTGGACTGGCCAATACTATGTCTAGTGCTTCTTCTCCTGTGGCAAGTGTAGATGCTTCAAAAAAGATGAAGGATTCCATAATACATGTGATTAGCTAGCTACTCAATAAAGGAACCTACAGAGAAGACAGCCTCTTCGACTTAGTGAGATTCTCTCCAGAGCCTGAAGTATAATGAGCAAGAAAACCAAGTCATTTGTATCCTACACTAGCAAGCGTAACTGCGAATGTTTTTCTTATTAATAAAAAATGTTGAATCCTTTAAAGAATCTTACCAAACAACTTGCTTTAATAGCATCCTACAGAATTCCTTCTGCTAGAGAAAAATAATAATTCCAGAAAAGTAGTTATACACACACAGTGGCACATCTTCATTTATAGGGTATGGTCGCTGAACTCTCTTTATAGTAATTCTTATAATGGCATATTCAGGGTAAACTGGAACACTGCTATTGTAACCCAAGTCACATTTTTTTTTCCCATTCACTAATGAAAGCAGTAATGTTAACACAATTAAATTCAACATGAATGCTGCAGCTTTCCACAGACACACCAGGACTACATACATATTTTAGAACACAGTTTTCCAAGCATCTGTGGTCCTTCCTATCTAATTATCAAGTATCTAATCCTGGTTCCAATACGGTACCGAAAACCACCTAAATTTCAATTTCTTCAAAAAACACATATAGCTCAAAATAGAAGAAAATATTAAAATATTGATAACACATATCTACATCATAACTAGGAGAAAAAGAATATAAACCTCACATTACACATTAATAGGAGAAAAACACTCTAATCCCGCAGAATCAGCTCTGGAGATGATGCCAGAGAAAGAAGTCAGGTGGAGACTGAGTAGAAGTAAAGAGGGAGCAGAATCCCAGTGGTGATAAACCAGATAAAATAACTACATAGTGCAAAGGAGCAGAGATTCTGCGGGAAAAGGGGCAACTTGGAAGGAGCACTCCTTGACGAAGTGATGGAGAGAGAGGTAAGAAAGAGATGAAAAATAGAAATAAAGAAAAAAAATAAAAATAGAATCACAAAATCAGAAGACAAACTACCCTCCTTCAACTCCCTCCAAAAACACTGATCAAAACAAATAAACTTTACTGTACCAAAATACGAGCATAGGGCTTCCCTGGTGGCGCAGTGGTTGAGAGTCCGCCTGCCGATGCAAGGGACACGGGTTCGTGCCCCGGTCCAGGAAGATCCCACATGCCGCGGAGCGGCTGGGCCCGTGAGCCATGGCCGCTGAGCCTGTGCGTCCGGAGCCTGTGCTCCGCAACGGGAGAGGCCACAGCAGTGAGAGGCCCGCGTACCGCAAAAAAAAAAACAAAAAAAAAAAAACGAGCATACTGTTGAACTATGGAACTTATGGGCAAGTCATCCAAACTCCCACAGCTTTCTACAAACAACTGCTACTAACAGTCTAAGAAAATACAACATTTCAAAGTGAATGGAAACCAGTAGACAAACATCCATTCATTGTTTCTACAGGTAGAAAATACAAAGTGAATCAAAATATTCCAGTTTATAGAAATTCTGCTCAAAAACCTGCAAAAGAACTGTAGCACCACACCTGAATCGAAATGAAACACACTAAAATAGAATCTGCAGATATGAAACTAGAGCACAAATAAAACATTTTAAAACATATACGGACAGAAAAAAACAGAAAGATGTGAAACTAGAGTTGACTAAATCTTGGAAATAAATCAAAGACCAAATTATATTAGAAATAAAAACAGAATTACAAAATGTCCAAGAGAGAACTGATTCAACTGGAAATATAATCAGGAGCACTGAGGAAAGACATAAATGTATGAAAAGAACAAAAACAAAGCAGAAGTCAAAAGGATCTGAGAGCAAATAACTAATAAATAGGCAAAGAAGATCTAATATGCTTATAACTGTCTAATTTTTAATAGTACGCTTTAAAGAAAAATATCTCCTGGGCCTCTAGATCAAAAAAAAAAAAAAAGTTACTTGCAAGCAAAGAAAAGTCAACCACCAAGGTATTCTTCAAGTTCCAAGCCTATACAGTTATACAGTTAAGAACTCAGGGAATACTGCTTTTGCAATCCCGTCCTAGGTAGTCTAGCAGAGGATGTGCTTTATCCAATCAAGATCTGACTTGCAAAATAACTGAGGGTATGCGTGAAACATAGTTAAATATATACCTAAGGATAAAATCAGTAAATCTAAGTAAATCTAAGAATAAAAACAAAGGTGGAAACAAGGATGGAAGAAGAGTAAGTACCATGCTATGTGTTCTGACAAAGTAGGAATAATGAACTTAAAATGGGGGAGGCAGTAAAAGTAGAAATGTTAAAATAGAATAAGCTAATGAATAGTCAGAGACTTAAGAGTTAAAGGATATGGTTTAAACTTGACAAACCAAATATAGAAGCCTAAGTGAGAAAAGAGAAACTGAGATGTACGTTATTTTTAACAATCACTAAAATATTATTTTATAGTTTTTATTTATATTTATTTTATTATATTTTATATTATATATTATAATATAAACCTTCCCCAAAGCCAAAAGAAATTATTTTAAGAGAGCAAAAACAGACCACGTAATGAAACACAGTAAAAATAAGACAATACAAATCATATCTATCATAATAGGACAATATGACAATAATATGACAGAGTTCAGACTTTTTGGTTATATCTATAAGTGTCAGTAAGCTCAAAAGTCTCCACTGAAAGAAAAATGCATTAAAACTGGCTCACAAGGCAGAATCAAACTCCTAAAACAGAGTAATTTAAATGTCCAAGAATAAAGGGTTGGTAATGCAAAGATGTAAAAGCAGGTATTGTGATTCTGACACCAGCTAAAATACACAGAGATACTGTTTCTCACCTATCAAACTTGCCAAAATGCAGCTATTGACAACAGGGCAAGGTGAAGGGAGCAGGTCCTCTCAAACACGGCTGATGGGAATGTAAACTGTCCTAGACCCCTCTGAGGGGGTTCAGGCAAGATCTAATATTAAAACTATATCTGCTTCTACCTTTTGACTGAGCAACCCCACAGCTAGGAATTTACTCTGAAAATACACCTCCAACAACACAAAAATGTACGCACAAGGCTACTCAGTACGGAGTTATTTGTAAAAGCAAAATACTGAAAACAACCTAACTGCACATTCATCAATGTCTAGTCAAATAAATTATGGTAAGTCTACCACAACACAGTTGTAAAAAAAAGAATAAGGATCTCTATGAACTAACATGGAGTGATTTTCAGGTATATTAAGTGATAAAAGCAAAATGGAAAAATGCATTTATAGTATTCTCTGTATCTCACTTTGATATATATGTTTTAAGTATTCCAAAATAAAAGTAATAAAATTAAACATATAATGATGGGGGAGGGAGCTCTAAAACTGAACAGAACTATCTAACTGTATATAAATAATGGCATAATCATAGAGGAAAAAAGCATTTATTAAAGCAACTTTTGACTCAAGTAGTGTGACTGTATTGCCTCAGTGGGATATATTCTAAGAATAAAAAGAAATCTTGAATTCTACATAAGTAGGTTTGTGGTTGTCGGTGGTATTGTTGTAGTAATTCCAATACGTTTTTGTGTGTGCAGTAGTACATTTGTTGACATTGATAAGAACCATGGTTCTCACCGAAGCGGGGAGGGGAGAGAAATATGAAATGGGCTAAGAAGAAGAAGAAGCCATGCTCTAGAATTAGAATTGAAGGTAACACTAGGGATTCTAGATATACATCCCTCAGCTCTATCCACTGAAAAAGAGGCTACAACCAAGGACACCCTTACCACCAAACTCTGGACTTTTAAGTATCATTCCTCAATAAAGGAAACCATCTACTTAGAGAAATGGCTATTCCTAGGTCTGAGGCAGAGAGAATACAAGGTGAACATTTTGTTGTGCCATAAAGGAGAAAGCACTAAGCACTAAAAAACTGATTGGGGTCTTCTCAAAAGGGCTCTTCAGTCAACTTGAAAAGGTACCCACTAACGAAACGGGACAATTTAAAAACCAAAAAACAAATAATGTCAGCAATGAATCATTCCATTTTAAAAGAGTACATGAACTCATAATGATATTAAAAAGGTAAGCAGAGTGAAGAAGGGATTACAGAATTAGAAAATCATCATCTTGTGACCACTGATCTAATGATTAATTTAGGCGGACATCATCAATAGGTACTAAAATCTTGGGGAAAAGTTGACAGGAAACAAGGTAATTCACAAGTCTCAAACTATTACCCCTCAAATTTCCTATTAATTAGAGAACTAAAATGTACCTTTACAATGGAGAAATCTAGCAAATACCTCAACCAACCAAAGAAATAAATTTAACATCACCAAAAATGAAACTTCTAACATTCTACCTCCTAATATGAATCACTGAAAAAGGTATCATCTCATCTGGGTAGTTTTCACACCAAAAATGTTTTATTCCTCTAAAGTCCTGAAAAACCATCAAACAAACATTCAAATAGCAAAGTGTGAGTTATTTCACAAACTACCAACCTGGACTCATCAAAATCATCAACATGAAAGACCCCTCCTCACCACTCCCCACCCCCAGTAGGGCAACTCTTCCAAATTAAAGGAGATAAAAGGATAGAACAAATAATGTCAATGTATGATGCTAGGTTCTGGATCAAACGGCACACATCTATTAAAAATATTTTTGTGACCACTGGAGAAATCTGAATATGGACAGTAAATTCGATGAGATCACTGTTAACTTTCTTAGAAGTGAGAATGGTACCTTGGTTATATAGAAAAATACCATTCTTAGGAGAGGCATCCTGAAATATTTAGGGGTGTATTTTTACCATGTCTGCAACTTCTTTTCAAAATTCAGGGGGGAAAAGTGTGTGTGTGCAAAGAGAGAGAGAATATTAATTTTGGTTAAATCCAGGTGAATGGAATGTGTATATGTTCCTACTATTCTTTCCATTTGTCCATAGATTTCATATTTATCAAAACAAAACACTGGGGGTAAAACATGACAGGCAAAATTAAAAAAAAATAATAATCAAAATGTTAGGCCCCAAAGGGCACAAAGCACAGAGCTCATGAGATAATGACAGATTTCAAGATGATCCAGGGAGAGGCAGTTGCCATCTAGGCACACCAGGACCCAAGAGGAAGCCAAGCCAGCGCCTACAGACTACCCATCGCCCTGTCCACAGACACTGCACGTTGCCCTTGCTAAGGCGGCAAGCCAGCTATCTCTTCTTTAAGGCTCTCTGGTGAGGGCTTCTCAACAGCTGCCTTCACTCACTCTGCCAAGGAACCTGCATGACAAAGATGCTCACCCATACCAAGATTTCTGTTGGGGTGGGGTGACCTCCTTTCCTGAGCCCATGATGCTCTGTGCACTTCAGTTACCTCTTACTCACTCTCCTTTGAAATCACTTTGTCCCAAAGGTATCCCCAGCAGGTTGAATTATGCCTGATACGGAAGAGGAGTTCAATACTTGTGGTTGAATAAATAAAATAATTATCAATTTACTTTTTTCTGTGGGAATTACATTCCCTGTTGCTTTCCTACATTTTCCCTCCTGTTACACATTGAATTAATGCTTTTATTGAGCGTTCTATGGTAACTCCTAGTTCTTAATTCCTGGGAGGATAGAATTAATTCAGTGTTCATTAGTGTGTATGACTAGTTTAAATGATTTGCTCACTGCACATTTCTTTTACTCGTCCAGAGTGTATCAGGTTTGATCATTACGGATCTCCCTAATCTTTCATTTTCTTGGACAAACTCCCACAATTATAAATGTTTCTAGTCCTGCTTTTCTGTAATATTTGTAGTGAAAGCTGGTGAAATAGGGATCAGATGTGATACACAACCTGGAATCCAGACCATCGGGTGTGTGTGGAGTGACAGGGATACAAGTTTCCGATAAACTGCATGGAAGTGTTTTTGGGCTGAATTGCTCATTATGGAAAGAAAGGGCTGTCTGAGTAGCGTATATTTCTGGTGACTGAAAATATACAGGGTGGGTATTGCGCGTGAGCTGAGGGCTTCAATTAAGTTATTTTTCAGGCCCATCCCAATCTGGTGGCCTTTGAGGGTTTTCTTTTTTTTCAGTATCTTCTTAAAGACCACATTCAAGGGACTAACTGCAGAAACATACACAGCATGTTTTTCTGGACAGTCCATGGATGGGAAGCAGAAGGGCCTGGGCTACGGAGCACAGGCATGAAAGCAAAATGAGAATGGGCATATAAAACATTTCTACAGAATAGGAACGACATTTAAAAAATATGTATACCTGCTATGTTTAACCTACTACTGCTAAGAGTCCTGCCGAATTTCTTTAAGTTCACTAAAAGATAAGGATGATTTCTCTATCGCTAGGTAACAAACTCAAACATCAAGTTTTTAAGACACTAATTTAACTAAATTTCAGGAAACCACGCAAAGAGATCATTAGGAGAACACAGTCCTATGCTACCTGGCCATAATTTTCTTTTCTTTGCTTCAGACATGCTAATTTGGTATGTCTGGATCAGAACATCTATCCTGGTAGGCTTTTTACCAAGAGACTCAATTCACCTCCCCAGAAAACTAAAACAGAAAAGAAAGCCCCACAAAGCTACATTTCTTCCAAGTAGTATTTAAGATTATTCTGTAAGTTTTGTACCAAATATTTGAATAGACACCATATAAACAGACTAGTTTTTCTTTTTTTCCTAGCATAAAGGAAGAAATTAGGCTTCTTATCGGGTTCTCCTCCTTTTAATCAAGGAAAGAATAATCAGTAAATGCATTTTGTACTTTGTCCACATCGTCTACCATAAAGAATAGCATCTTTGTATTATGAGCCCAGTTTGATTCTGACCTATGCAATTAAGTAATCAAATCCTATTTCTGGAATTTATAGTTTTATTCTACTTGCCTCAGTATAATTTGACTGCATCTGGTATGGAGCAGCTCTTGGTGCCCATACCATTTGCACATTAGATTACCTAGCGCTAGCCTAGAACCCCATACCCAAGGCTGAGATCGTCTACCAAGGATTTTTTTTTTTTTTTTTTTTAACATTTGAGAAACTGGAAAAATCACATTGAGGTGCATGTGTATTCTATTTGAAAATGATTATTACTTTCTCCTCCCTGGGCAATTTAGGCGTTTTCTTCTGATTCTTCTCATCCCTGGATTGCTAAGAATTATTGCTCTTACTCCATTAACTTCCCAGCCAAGTTCACTGCCAACCAAAATTAAGGAAAAAACAGCATTCCAGACACCTTCCTCTCAGATAACTTTAGAACTGAATTCTCAACACAGGACACTTGAAGGCACCATCACCTTTCAGGAAAAGCCAAACTCAGTTCTGTGAATTTGGTCTCAACGACCAACTCGCTCCTCACTTCATATCCATAAACATTTAGGGAGCGCTTACTAAGAGAACCCTACTCATTGGCAGAGAAATATGTTAAAATCAACCAAAAATGTGCCTTGATCACTAGAACTAATCCCAATACTGGGTGAAAAGTAAATAAGAAATGAGGAATTCAGAGAAACTTTGATAAAAGAACTTGAATCAACACGTTAAGAAGACAACCACAGATTAAGTGAGTTCAATGGTCAATGCTATCTGCTTTCCAGCAGAAAATGCGTTACTAATTAAAGAAAAATCACTAAAAGCTTGAGGAGAACAACTTTATGTTAGCAGACCCTTCATCATGTTAGAGTCAGACCCAAAGGGCCAGAATACAGACATACTTTTACTCTTTGAAAGTAAAGCTGAGAAGATAAACTACCAGTATGGAATAAGTTATGTCTTGCTCAAGGAAATTAATAAAGGTCGTAATAATTTGCACCAGGCAAGAATGAATATTATCTGAAGTGATTTTTTACTGGCCTCTTAGAAGCACTTTGACTAGTTAATTATACGTTAACTTAATACCTCTAATATACTGACTTCCATCACAAACCTCACATGGGGTAATGAAATCACATGAAATCATCACAATCATCGTGAGCTGATCAGCAAGTTCCAATTAGGGTTCTGCTACTGGTACCCTCAGTGGACTACCATCAACTGAGTAGACAAACTGACTATAACTACCCTAACCTCTGCCCATAAAATGCTCCACTTACGCTTCATTAAAGAAAGCACCGTCTAGGGAATGTCAATTGGTACAGCCACTATGGAGAACAGTATGGAGGTTCCTTAAAAAACTAAAGCTAGAACTACCATACGACCCAGCAACCCCACTACTGGGCATATACCCTGAGAAAACCATCATTCAAAAAGAGTCATGTACCACAATATTCATTGCAGCACTATTTACAATAGCTAGGACATGGAAGCAACCTAAGTGTCCATCGACAGATGAATGGATAAAGAAGACATGGCACATATATACAATGGAATATTACTCAGCCATAAAAAGAAACGAAATTGAGTTATTTGTAGTGAGGTGGATGGACCTAGAGTCTGTCATACAGAGTGAAGTCAGAAAAAGAAAAACAAATACCATATGCTAACACATATATATGGAATCTAAAAAAAGTGGTTCTGAAGAACCTAGGGGCAGAACAGGAGTAAAGACGCAGATGTAGAGAATGGACTTGAGCACACGGGGAGGGGGAAGGGTAAGCTGAGACAAAGTGAGAGAGTGGCATGGGCTTATATATACACCACCAAACGTAAAATAGATAGCTAGTGGGAAGCAGCCGCATAGCACAGGGAGATCAGCTCGGTGCTTTGTGACCACCTACAGGGGTGGGATAGGGAGGGTGGGAGGGAGGGAGACGCAAGAGGGAAGAGATATGGGGACATACGTATATGTATGACTGATTCACTTTGTTATGAAGCAGAAACTAACACACCATTGTAAAGCAATTGTACTCCAATAAAGATGTAAAAAAATAAAATAAAATAAAAAAGAAAGCACCTTTTACTATTTTATCCTTGGTGTCAAAGACATTGTAAGGACTGGGAAAAAATAAATCTCTGCTAAATATGAATGAATGAATGATTGCATACATGAATGAACATTTGCCTCATAGGAACTTTCATTCAGTTGGGATTTTCCAGGCTGTAAAACAAATATGGACTTACACTTAGGATTCAAGTTTGCCTTTTCTTGGAATTATCACTTATGAGTATTTTTCTTTGGTGTTAATTTATTCATTCAGTGAACACAAAGTTTTAATAAAGGAGGAGCATTATTCCATCTTAGGCACTCATGCGTTTGACTCCCCAGATACACTTGGCGGGCATCTGGGAACTTGGGTTTGGGGAGGGTTCTCACCATTTCTTCGTAAGTATGTCTCACTGTGTCTACACTGGTTACACAAGCAATACGGTTTGTGCTGAACGCCTCTGAGAGTATGGAATTCGGGTACACGGAAGGCACTGGGTACCTACACGACCAACCCCCAGTGAAAACCCTGAGCACCAAGTCCCTCACGAGCTCCCTGGTAGACAACGTTTCACATACGTTGTCACAATTCACGCTGGAGGAATTAAGTGCTTTCTGTGTGACTCCACTGAGAGAAGTCTCTTAGAAGCTTCAGCGTGCTTTCCCCTGAGCTTCACCCCACGTGGCTTTTCATTTTGCTGATTTCGCACTGTATCCTTTCACTGAAATAAATCATAGCTGTATGACTCTATGCTGAATCATGTGACTCCTCCCAGTGAATCACCAAATCTGGGGGTGGCCTTGGGGACCCCAACAAGGGGACACACTGAGATTGAAGTAGTAATGAAACGAAAGCATGGGATACAACAGTCAGGAGCTCACGGGGTGGGTCTGAGCTGGAACTCAAGACCTGGGCCTACTGGTGGTATGTGTCTCTCTAAGATGTACTCTCCAGTTCAACTTGCCATGTGGACCTAGAGGAGGTTCAAGCAGGAATGAACTCAAGAAAGCATCTAGTTCAGATTCCTCATTTTTTCAGATGAGCTAAGGTTGAGAGCGCTAAAATACCTTTCCACGGGACACAGAGCTAGTTCGAAGCAAACACTGGTCCACCAAAACCACATCTCAACCCCCAGTAGTTCCTACCAGGAAATCACTTGCTGCTTGGCTGGAGTCCGTCCTTTCTCGGAAGCCCTCCTACTTACGTCAAGACGGGCCACATGGTTGCAGATTTACACCATGTTGCATTTTCAATTAAAACGGCTAAATGGGGTGTTGTAAAAGGATGATTTCCAAGCTGCCAGGACAATAATGCCCCAAACTCCACCAGATTTTATTAGAGTCAAGTGACAGTATAAGTCATTAGGAAAATGTGTGCCAACCACAGAAACAGCAATGCCTCACACTCTTGGAGAACTGAATACCATCCAGTTGGCTGAGAAAGAACCATGTGGCTTACAATCATTTTTCACAATTACTATCCTAGCTAGTTCATAGTTTTTGGCAGATATACCTCACACGCATAGCCGAACTCAGCTAATTTTTACTCTGCTGATCGACAAATATGATTTTTTTTCCTCAAAGAAACCACCCAGAGAGCTTTCATGAAATTTGAGGTAGTGCATCAAAAAGTGAGCCCATTTGTTAAAACCTGCTTTAAAAAATTCACATTAAGTAGGCCACCCAATATTCATTACAAAAAATTCTGTGTTAAGAATACTCACTAGTCATACTCACAACTACAGTCTGAGAATCAAATAGCAAGACTGCACAAGGCCTTCTTTGCTTTTCTCTTTGGAATTGAGCTTGCCTTCCATAAGGCAGGAAAAAAAATTTTTTTAAGTTCTTTACTATGGGCTTCTCCAAAATCAGTATTAGTTCTTAACAGCTAGACAAGAAATACTGTACAATGCTAAAACACGTTCCTAAGGCAATAAAATATTTACATGACTAAAGGAATAAAAGAGCTATTCTATTAAACTTATATTTTCCTCCAAGTTTCATTTCCAGTTTGCCTTCTTGGGACTCTTTGTCAAGAGCCTGAGTACAAATTTCATGTATGAATGTGTTTCAGGATGACTTCAGAAAATATAAAATCTACTATAAATTGAATAATCCCTCCCACAAAGAGAAACATCCTGCCAACAAAGGGGAACTCCCTCCCCCCCCCCCTCTGTATTTCAAATGCAGCATCTGCCACAACTCTGTAAGGGATGAAGGGACACTATTAGGACAGGATTCGCAAGGGGCTTCAACTGTATACATAACGTTCTATTCCTTAGATCGGGGGTGGGTGGACCTGTATTTGTAGTATTCTTTCAAATTTTTGTATGTCTTAAATATTTTGTAACAATTTACAAAAAATTAACTCCCTGAATTTGCTCAATTGGCATTCGCAGACCCTTGAGGAGGCATCTTACTTAGGCTTGCTATCTCTAGAGTCAAACTGAATTTTCTTCAGGGGGTCAAAATGGTCCATTATACCAGCTGGGTACATTAAATCCAAGTCTATTACACTGAGTTCCCAAAGACTTGGCCAAATCTTCACAACCTTTCCTATCAGATATCCTTTGTCTGTGGAACATCTTGAAACACTATATAAGCCAAGGATATTTTTCAATCAGTGCAAGTAAAGTGAAAATATCTTTTTATATTAAAGCTGCCAGCTTCTCAAATAGAAAATTTTGTAAGAAAAAGGTATAAGATCAAGAGGAACAAATTAAATCGACTGAGTGCACTTTAAAGTGTCTCATAAGTTTTTAAAAAGCTCTTCTTCCTCCAACTGATAATGGGAAGATGGAGGCCAGCTGTGTTCACATAAACCTCCTGTTGAAAATATGATAGAGCACGGAGATCTCAAAGCAGTCCTGAGAGTCAAACAGCATCAGCTCAACTGGGAACTTGTTAGAAATGCAAATTCCCAAATCTCCGCTGGGGGGCGTGAGAGGGGTGGGCAGCAATCCCTCCAGGTGATTCTGATGCCAGCTAGTATGAGGTCCAGGGACTCGGAAGTTGGAAGTCTAGCCTCTGGAGTCAGAGTGACCGGATTTGAATACCAGGATCTGCCCCTGGTGAAGAGTGTGACTTTGGGCAAGTTACTTAACTTGTCTCTGCTTTATTCCTCAGCGTAAAATGAAGACAATAATGGTTCCCAGCTCACTGGAACGCTGGCAATAAGATAATATTATACATGTAAAATATGGCAAAATGTTTGACAAAGACTCAATAAACGTGAGCAATTATTTTCTCTACATGATCACAGATGTCCAAGTTTACTCATCTATTATTTGATTAGCATTTATTGAGCATTTACCACAGACACGGGCAGTGAATAACTCATGACTCCTGGCTGCATACTAGAATCACCAGGGAATTCTGATGAAATCCTACTGCCTGAGCCCTCCTCTCTACCAAAAATAACAATCTCTGATAGTGGGACCCAAGCTTGGATATCCATTAAAAACTACTCAGGACATTTTAATGGAAGAAGCAAATCTACAAGCAAAAATTACAACCCAAAGCCCATGGAGCTGGGTGTATGCACATGATCCCAGAGAAACGTTTAGGGAGGAGTCGTTGGCCCAGCAAACTTTCATTGGCACTTATATATTCCTCTCCTGCGTTACTGATCTTCTTAGGAAGCACGATTTCCTAAATCCTCAGTGCTTGCCACCATCCTGACAAAGAGGAGATGCTAGAGTCTGTCAGCGCAATGAGAAGCGAGCTCTGTTTCTACGCCTAGACCCTCCCAACTCCCGGAAGCCTAAGCACGGTGTTCCAGGTCAGAGGAGTAATTAGACAGCTGTCATCTCCATAACAAACTCTTGTATATATACCTTTCCTTGAATATACTGCCCAAGCCTCAAGGCTAGACATAATGGTTTCACATACCATTTCCAAGGGGAGGAGTGACAGGGGCAAAGCTTTTAAATTAATTAAAAGAGACACTCAGGCACACTTCATGCCATTGTTTAATCTCTGTTCTCCTGTGATAAATATAGACTGACAGGACCAGGCCCAGGCTAACGAGCTGAGGGCAGGACCCTATGGAGGCTCACCAAGCAGCCCTCAGAAACACTGCGGCAGGGCCAAGGGCTCAGAAAAAGGAAGAAGGAAATCAGCACCTTCCCCAACTGTGTCACTGACATGTCGCCAGAGCGCTCTGAAGGATGCCCACTGCACATGTGATCGCACCCCCCTTCAACTAGTAGCAATGAAAACAACAGATAAAAAGAAAACAGCATGTACTGTAATTAAAAAGAGAAGAAGAATAACAATTATAATTTACTGAGAGTTTTCTAGTGTCAGGCAGTGTGCTGAAGGCTTCCTGTGCAGTATTTCATTTCATTATGGTAACAAGCTTCCCAACCATCCTCCCCTCCTAGTAGTATACACATGCTTGTGTAGTTCCCTCACACATTGAATCAGAGTTCACACATGTGGCCAAGAGAAGATTACAGAAGTAACTGCGACTTCTGAGCTTAGATCATGAAAGACGTCACCGCTTCTTGACACAACCTCTTGAATCACTTGCGCTGGGGGAAGACGGAGCCATGGAGCCAGGTGGACACTCAAGCAGCCCCACGGTGAGGCCCACGTGGAGAGGAACCAGCCACGTGACTAGGCCACCTTAGAAGTGGACCCTCCAGCTCCAGTCATAGCTTTGAGTCTTCCAGCTGAAGCCCCAGACATCACAGAACAGAGAAGCCGTCACCACTGGGCCCTGTCTGAATGCCTGACCCACAGAACCCAGAAGATCGCTGTCTTAAAAACTAAGCTCTGTAATTTATTATGCAGCAATAGCTAACTCATACGTAAGAGCTGGATACTCTTATTTTATAGCTGACGAGAGTTTAACTGATTCGATCGTGGGCGTAGCAAGTGAAATAATGGGGATTTGAATCCATGTTTGCAGATTTGAAGTTCTGACTCCTATTCTGTCACCACTCCTGACAGATAAACATATGGTGTGTAACCTATTTCCCACCCCTTTCATCAAGGGAACAGTATGTATGTAATAGGAAGTTTTGAAGTATTTTGGTTATCCCCAAGATACTTTGCCCATCCTACATGGCACCCGCCATTCTGCCTTGTATTTCAGCTATTTCTCCATGGATAGATTAGAAGTTCCTGGAGGGTTGGAGTAGTGTCTTCCTTATGACGGTGCTTGTAAATAGTAGAAGGACGGGGATAGGATGCCACTTTAATCCCCTGGACTCCCATCAATCGGCCTGGTTTGGCAACTCTGCTCCACCGCTCTCAGGCTGGGTGATCTTAGGCAAATGGCCTACATTTTATGAGCCTCAGATTTCTCACTCTTATAACACGGGGCCAATATTAATGCACACTTTTGTTCACACTACATTAGAAAAATATTAGCACAAATAAAGTATGAGCACATCGCCTGGCATGTGCTAAGTGCTCGACGAATGTTACCTATTTGAATTATTACCATCAAACATGTGTTGAAAAACATCCAATATTTTAAATGGCCAAACAGAAGCTCTTCCCTCTCACCCTTTCCTTACATCAAAAGAGAATTTCCAAAGAAATGGCAGTGGTTCCTGGGAGTGAGGGTATCTCACTCTATAAGCACTGAAACCTTTGGCGTCACCTTGGCCATGGCTCCTACGACAGCCCAACCTGCCCTGCTGGAGTGGTGAGAGGGTAGGGGGAAGCTGCTGTACACTTCCACTGTCCAGTGGGACATGTGCAGACGGCAATTTGGTTCTTTCTTGCAAAAAGATACGTAAGGCAAAGAGGGTCTCACTCCCCCCCAGCCTTATAAGCAGGGGTGTAGGGGGATTTTGCTTGCATCCTATCTCTTAATCCCATTACATCCTTATCATCTTGTCAGCGCAGACAAAGCTCCTTAGCTCCTGCCAACACTCCCTCTAATGCCTTCCCTTGTGGTTCACTCTTTCTTGGTCTTGGAGCTAATAAGCTGTCAAATGTCTTACTGTCCCCTCAGGTGATTTCTACTCAAATGCTGTTTAGAGTCCCACCTCCCTTTGAACTTAGCTTTATAGCTCCTTCTTTCTTACACAGAGTTCTCTGTGTAAAATTCTGTTTGGGGTCCAAAATCTTTCCACAACCTTCCACTTCCAGGTAAGACTAAGAAAAGGGAAACTGGGAGAAACGCCAGCTACATTCACCCATGTCCAAATAAACACAAATTCCTAGCGTTGCTAGGTGCTAGGTTAGATTCTCAGATGGGAGGATATAAGTGACCCCCTGCCCAAAGTAACAGAGCAGATTTAAAAATACAACAACTATGAAACAAAGTGCCAAGGGAAGGATGCCAGGAGTGGCAGAGGAAGGACAAACACGGACAGGTGAGGACATGGGAGACATGAAACAGTCAGCCTTGGGTGTGGGCTCTGAGGGATGGACAATACTGAACCGAGGATGTGGGCAAGGGCAAAAGACCACTCTGGGCAGAAGGAATGAAATGCAAGGAGGCAGAAAAGCATCAGACAAGTATGTGGAATGCAATGGATTCGTAGAGAAGCAGGGTCAGGGAGTGCAAAAAAACAAGGTAGATTGGAGGAGATAACTATGGCAACAACTTGCAATAAAGATTTTCAAAAAAGAGAAAAGTTAAGGTCTTTTGCAGATTATAGAGCAAATAGGTAACATATGAATTTCATGATTAAGAATAAGTAACATATTCTAATCAATTTCTCAGGTATCATGAATATAAAACCCTAAGACTAGAGAAGTGTCAATATATTTTCAAAGGAGGCGACATCAACTGAATTTCTAGACCACTCTTCCCAGTATGTTAAATTTCCCTCACTGCAAGTTTTTGCTTGAAGCAATGAACTAGCTACAAGTCAAATACTTTTCAACTGCTTTTTCCCTAGTCTAGTTTTAAAAATTGTTACCCAAAGTGAGAAGGCACATTTAGACAACTAAAGTCAGGAATCTGCTACCTACTCGCAAAGTCATTTCAATGATTTCCATGACCCAGTACCATTAACCAGGCTGGTTTCAGGGTGGAGTAGATGAGTAACAGAGGTGAACATAACTATTGCTAGGTCTCGGGGTGTCTGCCCTTAGTATATTTTTCTATCTTCTCGCCCAAACTTACCAAGCTACCACACAGAGTAAGATCTCAAACAGAAACAGCTTCAGAATCAGAACTCCCTTCTTTCTCCTTAGACCTAGAGAGCTAAGTTCAAAAAAGATCCAGAAAACATCACAGGCCACCAATCTCCATCTTGAAACAGGAAGAAGTCCCTGGTCGCTGTTTCTGCGTCTTCCCAGTCCTAACAGACAATCCCTGCACAACACAGAACAGAACGCCGTGGCCCCAGGCCAGGCAAACTCACCATATACCACATGCTTGGCCACTTGGGATCATTGAAGTAAGTGGACTGGGCGTGGCTAAAGTCATAATCCCTCTTGGTCCGTTTTTTTACCACTTGTTGTTGGATCCACTCCACCTGCCAAGAAGGACATTTGGTGAGTGTTCAAGTTCCATCAGGGTTAGCACAACATAAATGACAGTCTGGGACATTTCCATCTGGAGTCAGTTCTGTTTAAGGCACAGGTTTCATTCTGGCAACTAGAATCTCCAGTGCACAGAGATGCCCTAGAAACCTGGTTCTATTTTATCTTTAATGCAGGTAGGCTTTGTAGTCTTTTATGACAGATCATTCGTATTTCTCAACAACATGCTCACCCCTTTAGCTTTTTCAGAAAGCATACTTTACTCCCAATTTATTGCAAATTGATAGTGTTAATTTTTAAAGCTAATTGATTCATCCTGACCTTATACTAAGGGCTAGAAAACTTCTCTAAAGGTCCAGATAATAAATATCTTTGGCTTTGCAGGTCATACAATCTCTGTTGTAACTACTCATTCTGCCATTGTAACACCATAGACAGCACATAAACAAATGGGTGTGACTATGTTCCAACAAAACTTGATGTATAAAAACAGGTGGGAGGCTGGATTTGGCCCACAGGCCACAGTTTATATCAAAAATTTTAAATGGTCTGGGATTACACATCAAATTAAGAGAATCATCCTCGGATCAAATGCTCTAGGATCACAAATTTTTTTTAAAAAAATGGCTGTCTATAACAGAGTGGTGGAAAAAGCACTATTCAGGTAATCAGAAAACCAAAGCCCTAGACTTGTCTCTGGTACAAAATTGGAGAAGTCACTCAACTGTCTGAGCCATAGGTTCCCTGTCAGCTCCAAAATTCAAACCCTCTACATTTGAGAAAGTCTTAACATTTAGCCACAATTAGTTTTTAAAAAGCAACCGGGAACTTTGAGTTTAATACAGAATTGTAACCTAAATGGTATGGGTATGAATGGGGGTACTTTTAAAAACAGTTAATCATTATGGCAATATAAGAATAAGCATGTTTCATTTTGAATGGAGCATCTCAGATACAGTATCAGCCCGGTGGCATTCTACCATTTGTTCCTAAATTCTCTTTGTTTGATTTCTTCTGGCCACAGCTAATTCCGTTGTAATACTCTAAAATGTTTCCACCATGTATCTCTACTCTCCACAAAGGAATTAAAAACTGGTGGGGGGGAGGAAGACTTTGTGGTCCACTACTATGATCTGTGATTCCATACCCATCCATTCAGTAAAAATTTCAGAACCTCTCTTGACTACTTCAAAGATTACTGGAGGAGAAGGAATACTAAAGGACCAATTAACAAGCTCAAAATGCATAAATAAGGTACTAAGGCCAAAAGCCCAACTAATAAATTTCTATCATTCTCATATTGGGAAATATTATTCAACAAGAAGATTGGTATGCAAGATGAATTTAAATAGTGAATTCTTAGTTACATCACTAACAAGGCAAACAGAATCACACAGCCTCCCAAATAAGATCTATTTATGATTTGGACCACAGCTAAGCATCATATATGTGCATTTTCTGCTAGATAATTTAAGCAAAATTATCAGTACAGAGAAAAGTCAATAAATGAAAAATAATATACTGGAAAATGAAAGTTTTCTGTTCCTGCTTTAATTAATCTAGACCAAGTGACTCAGTGGCACTGAACCATTCTACATCACACACACATGCACACACGTGTGCACACTGGATAAAAGGTATTACATGTTATTTCTTTAAACTATTGGACAATAGCTGTCAGGCAAGCTAATAAGGATCTTGTTTTTTCTTTACTCGAAGAGACTGCTGTTTAGAAATCACACTGAAACTAATGGGGCATTAAAAATGTGTGTAATTCTTTTAAATGAAGAGAGTAATTTTTAAAGTGACCATGTTTCTAAAAATACAGAACAAAATCAATTTCCTTCTCAATCAAAGTGGAGCAGCAAGCATGAGCGTGCATGTATTTTGTCTATTTCCAGAAAACATTTTAATCTCTTTATTTCAAACAATCTTTCTAAGGAATGACTTTCATAAAGTCATTTATTCATTCAATATGCAGTAAGTGCTTATTCAATACCAGACACTGTACTGGGAATTTAAAGATGACTAAGAATAATCTTCGCCTTTGATGGCCTTAATTTTATCAAGGAATATTTAGCAATTATTCTACAATTTTCCACTTCATAAAAATGTCATTATCTTCATGAATGACATGTGATGCAGGACCTATCACTATACTAATTAGACCATTTATGACAATTTTGACTATGCAAATTACATTTACAGTCCTTATAGTACTGTCTCTTAAGACTTACCCCAATAAGATGGAACTAGTTCATATTTGCACACTTGGTAAAAGAAGGCTGCAGATCTGTTTAGACCAAATGCTTTTCAAACTAATTATATATTGGCAGTGATCTTTCCTAAGAGAGCCTCCATGAATCCTGAACTGCCAACATATATGTGTTCACAAATCAGAAGGTGTCAAATCTCATGTGGACTCAATAAAGAGACGGCTTAAGCTCAGAACAAGTCTACAATAGGGTAGGGTGGATAACCGTCTCTACAATGACACTGTAAGTATGCACTTCTCCCTACATGTGTGCGTGCATGCGCGCGCACACACACACACACACGCACAAATGGACAAATGGGATAAGTATGTGAGAAAACCAAGTGACAGCCATTTTCCCAGATGAACTACAGGTACTAAAATAGAACAAAATACCTCACCAAACACCATCTCTTCTGTAATTTTACCAAACAAAAATGCTTAGTTACAGGGTTCAGTGGCTAGAAGATAGCACAGCAAGTTGGCATCTACATTTGACTATAAGTCACTCTGTCTGATCACAGGGCTGCAATACTCAAGAAAAGTACAGTTGTTTTTTTTTAGTGTCAGATACCATGTATTTTGTTTTGGTGCTTTACGAGTATGAGTCTATAGCCCTACATTTTTGGGAAAGCAGGAAAAGTACCCCTTGGGTCTGAAGATTTCTATGACTGGAAAGAGCATATTTATATTTTTAAACCATTATCCATATGTCTGTCCTTGAGACCTTAAAAAAAAAAGCTCAGAGGTAATGCATTATACAGATTTCACTTCTTGCCAAGAAGCCCAGTGCAAAGAAAAACCAGTTAGAAATTCATTTTCATAAAACTATGGTCAGCCCAGGAAAAAAGGAAAACTGTGTGCTTTCCCTCACTGGTTTAACTTCTAAAAGTTCTATTTCCTATATATTACGGATCTACATTTAAGCCAGAGTATAAAAACCTTTAGACCTCTGAAATCAATCTAGCCTCCATTAGTTAAGCCACCTGTGTGGTACGGGGTGTTAAGGACAGCCCCTCCCTCTACTCACAGAGCTCACCTGCCTACGTGGTCCACATGAACAGTGGGCATTTGCCACTTCAGAATCTTTGTCTAAACATGTTCTCTTTCATCAGTTTCATTTGTCAAGCAAAGCACGCTAATTGATGATTATGGGAAGCCTACCCCCAGTCTCAGCTGAACTCATATCTCATGATTTTGGAATTTACCAACTTTCTGACACTATACACACAGGGAAGGAAATTTGTCAGCAATCAGAGAAAAGAGGATGTTATAGCCTATGAATCTACATTATATAAGTTATCATATAAATATAAACAGAAAACCAATTATGGTATCTATCACAAGAAAGACATGGTATCACTTATATATAGAATCTAAAAACAAAAGTCAAAACTCATAAAAAAAGGTAGAAAAGTGGCTGCCAGGGGCTGGGGGTGGGGGAAATAGGGAGAAGTTGGTAAAAGGTACAAACTTACAGCTGTAAGATGAATAAGGTCTGAGGATCTAATGAATAACATGGTGACTATAGCTGATAACACTATATTGTATAATTGAAATTTGCTAAGAGAGTAGAACTTAAATGTTCTCACCAAAAAAAAAAAAAGAAGATAAACATGTGAAGTGATGGATGTGTTAACTAGATGGGGGGATACTTTCAATAGATCAAATATATCAAATCAAAATGAGGTACACTTCAAGTGTCCTACACTTCAAGGTACACGTCAACATGTCAAGTTTTATATGTCAATTATACCTCAATAAAACTGAAATTTAAAAAATATGTAGTATCTCCACAGTGAGGAGAAATCAGCCCTTTAGATATTAAAATATATTAAAGCTAATAACTGAAACACATACCGATAGCAAATGTCTACAGGTATTGATATATCAATGGAATGGGATGGAAAGTCAAGAGACTGACAGAAAATATGTAAGAATATAGTATATGATACGGTTGTTATCCTAAAGCAATGGGGGAAAACAGATTACTTTATAAATGATGTTGAAACATGAACCAACTGGGAAAAAAATAAAATTAAAACCATTCCCACATCTTAATCAGGATCAGTTCCAAATGAATCATATTTAAAAGTAAAAGTCAACAAATAAACCCATATAAGTCCCATGAGAAACAAAGGAAATTTTGAAAAATAACCTTAGAGTGGATGATGCTTGTCTAAGTATAATAAAAACCACAAAAGTGATTTGGAAAAATGGATACATTCAACTACAGAAAACATAAATTTGGCATGCTAAAAATTACTTCATAAACAAGGAAAGACAAACTAGAGAAACATTTATAGCTGCTACCATGGACAAAGGCTCTTTCCCTCAAACATAAAGAGTTCCTGGGACTTCCCTGGTGGCGCAGTGGTTAAGAATCCACCTGCCAATGCAAGGGGACATGGGTTTGAGCTCTGGTCCGGGAAGATCCCACATGCCACAGAGCAACTAAGCCCGTGCGGCACAACTACTGAGCCTGCGCTCTAGAGCCCACGAGCCACAACTACCGAGCCCGTGTGCCGCAACTACTGAAGCCCACGTGCCTAGAGCCCATGCTCGGCAACAAGAGAAGTCACCACAATGAGAAGCCCACACACAGCAATGAAGAGTAGCCCCTGCTCGCCGCAACTAGAAAAAGCCCACATGCAGCAACGAAGACCCAATGTAGCCAAAAAAATAAATAATTAAAATTTAAAAAAAAGAGTTCCTACAATCAGTAAGAGAAAAATTCAATAGGAAAACAGGCAAAAGAGAAGAGTACCATAATCTACAAAAAGGTAAATCAAGTTTCTTAAACATATAAAAACATGCCTAACCTCATGCATATAAATACAAAAAACCAAATTAAAACCACACCAAGATACGGCTTTTCACATCTCACCTTTCAGATATAAACATTCTAAATATTGATGCCATACTACTAGGGAGAAATGATAAAATAGTCATCCTCATATAATGGGGATGGGAATGTAAATCTATACAACTCTATGGACAGTAACTGGACATTACCTACAAAATTCCTAAAATAAGTCATTCTACTTTTAGAAATTTACCCTACATTTTCAAAAAATATTTTATTTAAGTATAGTTGATTTACAACGTTGTGTTACTTTCTGCTACCCTACATTTTTATTAACACATGTAAATATACAAGGTTATTTATTGAAGCACTTCTGGTAATAACTGAAAGTAATAAACAACCTGAATATACACTGATAGGGATTAATTAAACAAACAACGACATATCAATATAATGGAGCACAATGCAACCATAAAAGATAATGAATTGGGCTTTATGTATTGACAGAGAATAGTCTCCATGATGTAGCCTAAAATGAAAAAAAAAAGGAAGGTACAAACAGTCTACAAAAGATACTACAGGGCTTCCCTGGTGGCGCAGCGGTTGAGAGTCCGCCTGCCGATGCAGGGGACGCGGGTTCGTGCCCGGGTCTGGGAAGATCCCACATGCCGCGGAGCGGCTGGGCCCGTGAGCCATGGCCGCTGGGCCTGCGCGTCCGGAGCCTGTGCTCCGCAGCAGGAGAGGCCGCAGCAGTGAGAGGCCCGCGTACCGCAAAAAGAAAAAGAAAAAAAAAAAAAAGATACTACAATTTTTGCACCTCTCTGAGGTAACTGCTATACACAAAAAACCCTGATAACACTGGTTGCTTTCTGGGGAAATAACTAGGTGATTGAGATGCAGGAATACGAAGGAAAACTTTTACTGTAGGCCCTTTAATACCTTGTTACTTTTGAACTATGTGAGTATGTCACCTATACAAACAATTTTAAATTTCCTTTAATTTAACATATTCCATTGGTTACTATTAATGTAATCCAACGGTATCAAATGGGACCAAATGCCTAAATTACAACATATTTGAAAAGCAATAATGAGAAAAATAGTATGTAAAAAGTACCTTAGATGGTTTTGCAGTATGTTATAACATGGCCAATATTGAGAAAAGGTGGGTAAATAACCAAGGGACGTGGTTGGAATTTGGGGAACTTGGTTTATAATCTCAGATGTGCCACCAGCCACCTGTGTGACCTTGCAAAATCTTCGTGGGCTTCCTTCATCTGTAAAATGATAGAAGACAGACTAAATATGCTCTCTACTCTCTTTCTTCTGGCTTTGAAATTTTTGTCGATGTATGTGGTCTACTCTCTGATGTGACTGGGAATGAAAAGTCTGTGTTAAACACAATACAGAGGTGAGATAGGTGCTCCTGTGGACAGATGATCTTAAGTCATTCTGTGCAGATGCAAGATTAGTATTTCGAAAGGAACATAGTAAATATATTACTACTTTCGTGATTTGATGAAGCAGACGCCAGCAAATAAAATATGTGGGATTCCATCTTTCATATTCTTTTTTGATCAGCTTTGACAAAATGGGGGAAAGGAGCATGAAGAGCTTTCTCCCCTCTGTTTTCTTCTCTGACTTTGAAAACAAACAAACAAGAAGTACTAGTTAAGTACATACCGGCCAGGCCGTGTAATTTTTTCCTTTGGAAGTAAGGGATTGATGGAGACGATTTGGCACTGACAAGCTACTTCCAAACCTTAAAATCTGAAGCCAACATATCCCAAAAGTTTTCTAAAATTCTGATCAAGAAATCAGAGGTAATCATTGAGAGAATCAGAGAATCTAGTAAAAGTATGCGTTCAGGGTATAACAGTCTTTAAATTTTGCTCACTAACTGGTAATCAGTGAGTTACTAAATACTGACATTGTTATTTGATTTGATCACTCTTTTTGAAGGAAAAAACCATAATTGTTTGAAATCTGCTTATTTCAGAGGGCTACTTGTGAACAAAATAAGCATTATTGTTTATCTGAAGGAGAATTTTCACTTGACTTCCTTGAGATAGGCACACTGAATCCTATTTAATGACTGCAGACATCAGAGGTTTATGTTAAAGAATCATCTAGTCAGGAATATGAGGAATAATACAATTTTGAAAGGTCACTGAGAAGAAAGTTGTGAAATAAATACTGCACATATGTTTAGAAGAGGGTAATAGAAGACAATGTAGGCCTCAGTGAAAAACTTTAACTGTCCTAAAATTTTATAATTAGCTGGCTTTCTCCAAGAGAACCCTATATTTTTAAATGTGTCATCAATTTAATCATGTTCTATTTTGTATCATGAAAAACTCATGGCATTATGGTTCTAACTGTATTACTTACTTTTAGAGAATTAAAGTTATATTTATTCCCTTAAACTATTCCACTATTATTTGCACACTTCTAATTTCATTTCCTAATGTGTTGTCTAGTTTTTTTCCTCCCCATTTCTGCTAAGATGATGTATGAAAGGGAAAAATGAACGGTTACATCCAGTTAAAGCAGTAAAATTTATTCCCCCCACCAAGGCCTTTTCTTTCATTTCTCTATTCACTCCAAAAATATTATATTAAGTACCTACTATGTGGCAGGCACTGTTCTGGATGCTACAAAATGGCAGTGAGCAAAATAACCAATTTCCTGCCTCCAGGCAGTTTCCATTCCACTGGGAGTTAGACCCTAAGCATGTAAATAAATAAAAGATTATATAATAGATTTTCATAGTGTTAAATGGTACAAAAAGTAAACCATGTAAGGTGGTTGAGAGTGGTTATGGAGGAGGGGGCTATTTTAGGTAAGGTGGTCAAGAAAGGCCTCTTTGAAAGATGTGATATTTTAATAGAATCCTGAATATTAAGAAACCAGCCATATAAATGTCTCAAGGAAAATACTACAGGCAATGTGAATAGCTAATGCAAAAGCCCTAAAACAACGTGTGTCTGTAATTTGGTCTACAGCTCATCCATGGGCCATAGATGCCTACAGCGATCCCTCAAGGCCTAGGGGTAGGTATACCAGTAGTGCATTTCGCCCTCCAGTGGATGGATGAGGAAAGAGACTCACACAAGTCACGGAAGCTGGTTCCCAGCCATCTGGTCAACTAATTCTGGGCTCCTGAGTACAAGGAAAATGGTCTAGAAGGCCACACAGGTTCAGGGTGGGCACGTCCCCAAGGCCCCACCAACTCCTCAGCTGGTAGGGACAAACTCAGCTGAAAAAAAAGGCTCAGCAAGACCCTCTAAAGCATGAGGCCCTGGGCAGAAGACCCTCCTGCCCAGATCTAGGAATGGTACTTGTGTGATGCTAGCCACTATAAACTGGTCCAGTAAGGAGCTGTGATACAGATTCTGTCCTTTCAATTATGTAGTAAAAAAATCACAGTTTCAATGTCATCTAAACAGCAGAGAAATTATAAAATGACTTCCAGGATAGAAAGGATTCCAAGTATGAAGCATTCAAGCATTAAGGAAAGAATAAGGCATAAAATGCTATTTAGTGTATAAGCAGGTATGGAACATTGTATTACTAATCAGAAGACGAAGTTACTTCATCCATCCATCTCAGACATATCAATTACCACCTCTGCAACTCCACAAAAAAGGATATAATATCTGTGTTGGACAAATTTTGCAAAACAATTTAACATTAAATTAGGTTCATTCAAAAAGCAAGGAGGTTATTTCTAGAGCTATATGTAAAAATATTTAGCATGTGCTCTTCATACATGCAGAGGGGTAGAGCTGGACTAGACTATGTCACAGATAGGCAGTACAGAATAATGAACTGGGAAAGTGTGCTACCTGAGTTCTTGGTAGAGTGCCACCAATTACTAGCCTGTCCACTTTGAGCAAATCACGTAAGCCTTAACGTTCTATATTCTCACCTGTAAAATGACATTTTTGAGGTGAGGCTCAAAATATATTGCGCTATACAAATGCAGGCTCTTACAGGACTTAGTACCTTGTATTCTAATTGCATGTTTCTTGCCACTTCCTTGAAAGAAAGAAGCTAGGTTTTAGTATTCCTAGTATCAAGGGCAATGCTTGACAACAGGCCCTCAATAAATAGGTATAGAGGGCTAGACAATATTTTTACATTGAATTAATACATTTTCTGTTAGGCATGTTTAAGTCTTCTACTTATTAAAAAAATAGCAGGAAATTTTAAACAGGAGAGGGTGCTAAAAACGGTGTATGTTTAATTCTACCAAATATAATAGGATATTTCATATTTCAACAACAGAAAGATGATATAGCACAAGTTATTACTTTACTAGCAATGAATAGGATGGGTTCTTTCTATATATAATTCTATACTTTTAATGTATCATGGAACCCTTTTCGGTTTGATCCTCGACTTGAAACCTACTGCTGTACAGATTATCTTAGGAGATGGAACCACTTCCTCCACTTTCCGAAACTAAGTCTGAGAAGCAACAAAAGACAGTGTCCACAATTAAAATGGATAAACATAGATGAAGTAGTGGTTGACACAGGTCAAGAACTTGGCATATGAACACAGAAATCAGCAGTCTTTCATAAACTACAAGGGTCCAGAGTTAAATAAAGTCAATGAATCCTAGTGCTAAATGATGCATCTCCCAGACAAATAAAGAGCATCTCCAATATTTAAACGGTCAACAACTAGTCCGTAAGCAAAGGATATGGCAGAAGAAGTAGGACTTTAAAAGCAGCTACAGAGGTAGAATATAAGAACAAGAAAACGACTGGAAACCAACTCAAAACAGAACAGGAAAAGGTGCCAAACTGATAAGAAAAAACATGTTAGGGCATCTTTCTTTAAGGAACATTTATTTTCAAACATTTAAACTTAAGACTTCACACATCCTGGCCACTAGTAATAATACCCATAAGCAACAGTTTTGTTCCCCTAGGTCCGATAACAATACATATATTTTTATATATTTATATCTATATTTTGCTTTCCCTTTATCTTTCCAGTAAAGATAATCTCAAAAGATTTTAGGTTCATTTTCCCATTGCTGTGTCACTTGCTAAACTTTCTTAAAATCCCTTGAAGGCATGACACATTTTATACTTGTTTCAAATGTAATATATTTGTCTTTTGAAAAAATTTAATTTGTCCTCTAGGGGAAAAAATAGCTCCCTATTCCTAGTCATGCCAAAATGCTTTCCAGTGGGTAAAACAGAATTTGATTTCTGTTAAAAAAAAAAAAAAAGTGTGTGTGTGTGTGTGTGTGTGTGTGTGTGTGTGTGTGTATACGCAAGCACACAGATGCACCCAGCACATGGAATAGAAGTGGTAGAAGGAAAAGCCAGTGATGTCAACTCATTAGATACCTGAATGGCAAAGAATGTTGCATTTTTAAAGTTGGATTTCAGGTTTTTCTATTTTAAACTTTAGGACAATTAATGTAAGCAATGAGAGGAAATTCGAAAAACAATTTTGATTGCTTAAAAGTATTAAAAGGAAATGGAATTCTAAAGTACCTAAACTAATTCTACTGTCTGAATGCCACCTGGGTTAAATTCACACTTTTTATTAAATGCAATCTTAAGGCAGGGATTAAATTGGGACGGCACAGAATTCCCTCCAGCTTCACTCTAGGATCAAGATCATCACTGCATTAAAAACACAGCGGCATGACTTCATTCTACATGTATTTGTCTTTTGAATAACCATCCTCTAAGCAATTTGAAAGCCAAGGCAAGGTAATAAAATCCACTGAGCATTTAAAGTTATACCTCATTCTTCCCTTAATACAGCTTAAGTTTTAGATATCTGCAAAAATGACAATTTTACCTTAAAACAAAGTGTTAATCACTTAATAGATTTTGGTTCTCTTTGACCAATCCTGCAACTCTGTGAATAAATCATTCAAGATATTCCCAGATCTGTATTTGCAAAAACTGGATGCCCTCAAGTTGTATATCAAGTGAATACAAAGACGAGCATTATTTTGTACAGAGTGGAGAAATTGTTCAATTCAGCTGAGATTAATATAAAAAGAGGCAAATGCTGGCAAAGGAAAGGGCAGTCATTCTCATTATTTCTCCAAGCAGAGGACATGGGGTGATCTGCTAAATACCAAAAGTGTATCAGCAGCTTACTCTTAATATAATGTACCACTTAATTCCATGGCTCACGAGCAATGATTGTAAAAGTTATACTCATAGGGGGAGAAACACTCTTCTCCAGTGACTAATTCAGCTCCACTGCACACATTGTCTTATTCTCCAAGCTATTTAAATATAAATGGCAATAGCTTTTTGTTTCTAATTTCCATGGACCCTACTGCTATGAGTTTGATCACAGTGGAAAAATTTGAGGGGGAGGGGTGAGTACATAAATTCAGAATTAGGTACCCGAAGTTTTAATCTCATCCATTTTATTCTTTTTTCAATGTAAGGTGTTCTCAGTACTCTGATAGCTTCTGTTTTTTCATCTTGCCAGCATCTGTAAATCTCTTTATTGTCAAGATCTCAAATCCTGGAAATCAAGAAACTACCAATTGTTGTGTTAGTAAGTTCTAGCACTGTGAATCAAATGGGGTTGGGCTAAAAATCAATGTCTTCTCTTCCTCCTGTTACTATAAGATAAATATGCAACTTTAGGGGTGAATGCACGAAGTCTGTACAAGGGTTCTATGTTTTTTTGAGGCTACCTGACATTTTTAAACCTAAAATGAGCTCAAAATGTGTAAGTCAGTAAGTAGTACGAAGTCACCAGCGGGGGAGAAGTCTGGATGAAGATCCCGTGTTGGGCCCCCAAAACGCAGAGAGAAATGAGAAAGGTGGGCCTTTGGAGAGGGTCTCTGACTTGGGTTTTCACTCCTTTTCCTTTTTTCCTGAACTCTAACCTTACACTTGGCAGAGATGGCAGGGGTGTTTTGCAACAAAAACACTGGAACTGTGGCAGCTCTTAAACACCATCATCACCCTCTGAAATATTTAGCAAACAGCTACTTTGGTCAGGATGGGGGAGGAGCATGCCTTCAGCCTCCTGGAATAATACTGTCCAAAATCCCTGGGCCAATGGGAAAGGGATTGGCATTTTCTCACCTAAATCCAGTTGCCTGAGGCAAACCAAATGTTTTCTCAATTTCACTGCTGTTCCTTCACCTTGAAACCACTGACAAGGCTTCCAGCAAGGTGGTACTTGACCAAACTTGCAGGTCAGAGCACATAAAAGTCTGGAGCGGGGCCTGATGAGTGAGCGTGTCCGATGGAGCTTCCGCCTGCCCTCTGCGAAGGCCAGGCAGCGCCCTGGCTCCCAGCTTCCTGGCGACCTCAGTGTCACAGCCGAGGAGTGCCAATTCACTCCACTGGGCCTCCCCCTCCCTGAACTCATAACTCATACCCACCACAGTCAATTACAGGAGCCCTGGGGCTGAGGCTCAGGGAAGGAAAGAGAAAGCACATTTTCAGCACTGTCATCAAATCTGACACATTTTCAGTGGGGAGACCCAGAAGCCACAGCTCTCCCCCTTCAAGCTTCCTTCTTTCCTGCTGTGCCTTTTGGATGCCTTACCCTGGAGTCTGTTGTGTCAATGTTCATGGGATTGTGATGAACTTTACTGCACCCAGGGGCTGTCAGCAATTCTAATGCATCACTTTCCCTCCTCCAACGAGTTCCACTCTGGCACATTCGGGCTCTCGGCAGTGGAGTGAGAGCTTGGCCTGGACCACGGTTCCCGGCAACCCTACTGAGTCTTGGCTACTTGAGAAAGGGCCGTCAAAATTGTAGCACCTGGGCTTCTTTGGCGGCGCAGTGGTTGGGAGTCCGCCTGCCGATGCAGGGGACGCGGGTTCGTGCCCCGGTCCGGGAGGATCCCATGTGCCGCGGAGCGGCTGGTTCCGTGAGCCATGGCCGCTGAGCCTGCGCGTCCGGAGCCTGTGCTCCGCAGCGGGAGAGGCCGCAATGGTGAGAGGCCCGCGTACCGCAAAAAAAAAAAAAAAAAAAAAAAAAAAAATTGTAGCACCTGCCGAGTCCACTTCTTAGACTTGGTTCAGTATAAAACTTAGCAGCTCAGAATCTAGGGGAGGGAAGGCAGAGCAGAAAAACGGTAATGACAGGCTTGAAGATGATGTCTACAATTTGTGAAGGTTCAGGAGGATGAAAGCAGCATCTCTCTAGCCCTCAGAGCAGCCACGCCACGCCTTGCCCGGAGCAAGCGCCCTGTAAGGATTTACAGAATGAATGACTGTATTAACTACTCTTTCAGTAAAGGAATAATCGGTAGTCCAGTTGTTTTTCAGCCCCAAATGCGTTAGGGAAAGCCAATAAACAAGCTCTAGCAGGACAGGAGTTCTCAGTCTCTGGAAAGAGAGGGGAAATGATCTGTCATTTTCAGATAGGAGCTTCTGGATTTAGGCTCAAAATAGACCAATGAAGTCACTGTTGCTTGGCCAAGGAATAAATCGTATAGGTGGTGGCAGCTGTGTTTTTTTGCAGTACTTTGATTTCCAATGGGTAAAGAAATCACTGGTTAATGCTTTTGAAAGTAAAACTGATGTTTTTCATGTTTTGTGCAAAATAAAATCTACCTGTTGTTTCTCGAACACCACCAAACTGTCCCATGAAAAGATCATCCTTTCACCAGTGGGGAGCCTGGGGCACAGGGAGGTTAAGTGACTTGATCAAGTCACAGGATAGTAAAGGACCTGAAACAAGAATCCTTAACAAGTAAATCCACGCCCGGGTTTCTTTCCACAGAACACAGTGGCTCCTTACTGAAATCTCTCTTCAGCTGATGGAGTGGGTTGAGGGAGCACATCTTTTTCCTCCCCCTTTGTGTCATTATAACATTTCTATGCCTGGAGATTAGTCAAAGCTGATCACTTAACTAGAAGCTTTAGTGGGTGAAAGGTGAGGGAAGGAGGAAAGAAAGTAGGACAAAATGGCATAACACCGGAGCTTTTATCATCGATGTAAGGAATCTTGCGGAGGTGTTCAATTACTCAGCTGGAAGCATTTTAAAATGGGTTAAGACACTCAGTTAAGTCTGCAAATGACAGGAGAATTGTCTGATGAATGAAAAATAAAAATCTGAATCAGGAAAAGAATTCTCAGCACAGCCTTGGCAGTGATGACAGAAATCCTTTTTCCCTCAAGGGTACCTTCTGACTTGTAATTTAAGAGCCTAGGAAGTTCAAGGCCTAAAAATCTCCCAAATTAAAAAAACAAAATACTACCTCATTGTAACCAAATCCTTAGTTACCCAGATGCTTTGAATTAGACTGAATTGACAAGATGAGACAAAGGAAGACATGATGGTTACTGATTAAAAGCGGGGTTTCTGGAGTCCACGCAACCTGTGTTTGAGAATGCTGGATTGTCCACTGAAAAGCACACTGACCTCAGACAAGTTACTTAACCTCTGAATGTCAAATGGGGCAGACAACTGGATCTGAAGACTAAAGGAGCTTGATTCATGACAGATCCTTAGCACAGTTCCTGACACAAGACTGTCCACCGTGCAGCCACGGCGACGTGTTGGTATGGCCAACTACGCCCACCAAGGAGTTTACTGCTTTCATTAGCCCAAGAGCTGCAAGCTTGAGTTCAGTCCCAATTGACCAGAATGTGACACTGAAGGTCAAAGTTTTACAAAGGCACACTGGACTGGAAATCAGGAGATCTGTACAATCCAGCCCTGTTACCTCTTTGGTTTCAATGTCCCTCTCTACAAGCTCAAGGTGTTAGGTCAGAGCAGTGAGCCGAGCCCAGGGGTTCAGAGAGTTGCCTCCACGGTCAAGGAGGTGTGGATAAACAGTAAGGCCAATCAATGTCCCCTCCTCCCCACCCTCCAAAGTAGGCCATCTCTTTTTTTTTTTGCGGTACGCAGGCCTCTCACTGTTGTGGCCTCTCCCGTTGCGGAGCACAGGCTCACGGGCCCAGCTGCTCCGCGGCATGTGGGATCCTCCCGGACCGGGGCACGAACCCGCGTCCCCTGCATCGGCAGGCAGACTCTCAACCACTGCGCCACCAGGGGAGCCCAGGCCATCTCTTGAATAAAGTATTTTGCTTCATACCAGAAAAGACAATCTCAAAGGTTCTGAGATCCCACGTGGTGAGTAAAATTCTACTGAACCTCTAAAATGTTTAGATCTGCTTTTTGTCTAGCATTAGGGCAACCTACGTTAACCTCTGAGAATTAAGATTTCTCTTTGTTTGTCTGTTTTGTGCAAATAAACTTTCCAGCTCTTTTTATCTTATGGAGTAATCAGCAGTAGCCTGGGGTGGAAGACTGGAACCAGGGAAAGCTATGTTGATGACAGAATTCCGCTAAGGGCAGTCATGATGTTTCTCCATTAAAGTGGGTCTCTGGACCTTCCATAGAGCAATTCTAATGAACACATATGTCTTAGAGTTTACCAAAGCCATGTTTAGAAAAGGAAGTAGATATGCACATAATGATTTCTATGATAATATAAATAATTAAATAAGCTCACAATACAGAAGGTCGCAGAAAGGTTCCACAAACCATATGAAGTGGTCCCCACCATTGATGGATCAGATCTGACCACTCTTCAGCATTTCCACAGCCATCACCCTAACTGAGACGCTGATTTTCTCATATCTTTCTCACTGAAATCCCTAATAATTCCCTGGTTGGATTTCTATAAAGTCTGGCCCTCATTTCTTTCATCCTCCAAACTCTTCCAGACGACCTCAGTAGGTCAATTCTTTTATCCCAGCACCCTCTTGGTTGAAGGCACCTGCTTTCCTCCTCTGGTGCATTCCGAGCAACCTATGCTTATCTCTACCACAACCATTATTAAAAGCCTTTGAACTATTGGCTTGTCAGGCTTCCCCGTGAAAGCTTACCTTCCTAGAAGGAAGAGATTGTACTTCCCATATCGGTGTCCCTGGCACTTGGCAGATTACCTGGCTGACAAAGGAGGTGCCGTAAGTATTTGCTGAATGAATGAATTTGCCTGTAAATGCACGAAGAATAGAGCAGAACTTTGTAACGGACTTGGACTGGCGTTCAAGGCCTTGCCTCAACTGGCCTAGCTCCTGAGACTGACCTCACACTTGTTTGATACAGGTGGTCCTTGCTAAGCTTTCGAATCAACCCGATTGGAGACCCTTTCACTGAGCACCAACCAGGTGCCAGGCACTGGTGTTTTATCAGTGAATCCACCAACAGGCCTCTGACTTCCTGGAGCAGGGGGGACAATTTAGTTAATTGCTGGCAATTAAGATCAGGCAGGTCTCTGCCCTCCAGGAGCTTACTTACAGCCCGGGAGGTGGAGTTATTACAATACCAAGGGGCGTATGTCTTAGCAACATAGGATTCTCCCTGGTCCCTTCTTGCTCTAAAATGTTGTGTATGCAACGTCTGGAAAGCTTCGGCATGTTCCTCCTGCTACGCTGTGTCTTGTGAAGTGGGCCAACGATAGAGAAAATAGGATCCCTCAGCCAAAGGGGTGAGGTGATAGCTGAGCGTCTGAAGCACATCATAGTTCCTTTTGGGCCCTGGCTAACACCTGTCACCTTGTATCTGCAGCGAGACTCAAGTGGAAATGGGTTACCTCCTTCCGCTTGGAGGCTCTCTGTTTACTGAGGCTGATTGTGCCCTGCATGGAGAGAACAAGAAGCCATGCACAGGCAGAACTAGTTTTCCTTTATGTAAAGATATAACGTGCAGGGCTGAATGGTTTCACAGTATATGTTGTGTGGAAATCGGACAGACAAAACTAGATGGCTCTAGATTAATTCTAGAAAGCAACACTTACTATGTAACCTTGCCCAAGTGATTTGACCTATCTAATTATCAGTTACCCTGGTGTGTTGTGAGCCAAAGTGATGGGCACGTAGTAGGTGTTTGGTAGAAAACAGTTCCTTTCCAGTACCCTTACCACTCTTGGGGCCAAACTATCAAATATGTTTATTGACAGGTTAACAGGACACACTGGGGGTTCAAACATGGATAGGTCCACCTGCGATTCATTGAATTTAATTGAAGTCGGTAAAACCACTAAAAACAGGACTATCTCTATAGCAAGAAGAGAGATTTTTCAAGAGCACATTCCCACGAGGTTGGGATGGTAAGTTGCTCTCTTTCTGGGTGGAGTACCCAATAAATGTCCTATTTATAAGTAGCTATTAAAAAACTTTTGTCAAGAGAAGCACTGCAGGTGACAACCATGATTTCCTTTTTCACTTTCTAGCTACCCCACATCCTCTAGAATAGGATGAAACTGTCAGAGTTTCGGTTTCCCAATCGCTAGTCTAACCATCCCAGACGGTAAGCAATCTGCTGAAACTGACTTCCATCAGGACTTCTGGAGAGATTTCTCCTTTCTCTGACCTACCTCCAGGGCCCTTTCCAGCCCTGCCTCAGTACAAGCTGGTATGCACCCAAAGCATTAACCCTGGACTAACTTCTAGATGCACTGGTTGATACAGGGGCTTAGCGTCCAGGGCAGCCAAGATGGCGTCACAGGGCAAACCGCCTTGCAGGCAGGGACCTTATCTGTATACTTGCACACCGTACCATGCTTGTCATCCACCCTCTGCTGTCTCTCTCTAATGTGCCCTCCACAGCTCACAGGCTGGATTCTACTTCCTAACTACAAATCCCACCGCTGTTGGCAATCTGTGGCCCTCATGTGGCAGGTCCAGAGCTCAGGAGGTTGTCCTCCCCAAGAATTCCCTCCTATTCTGGAGTCAGGGACTAAAAAAGCAAAAAACTAGCTTTCTGCATCTATTCGTTTTTGCTTCATACACCTAAGAAAGGGGGACGTAGCCTCACCAAAAAAGTCACCAATAAACATGGGATCAGGGCCTACAGTACACTTTAGTTAGCAGCCTCTCGTGTCCTGCCGCAGATTCTTTGCCTTTGGGGCAGAGATCTTAGAGATTATCTAGCTCAAACCTTTCATATTACAAATAACGAACTTGAATCCAAGTGAGGTTACAGTTTATTTGTGATAAGAAAGGTCTTCCTCCTCTAAGGCCTGCCCTTTGACCACCATTACACAGTCTAATATTTGATGCTTGGCTTTTAAGCGAAATTGAACCAACATGGATAATGACCCCCGACATGGGCAGGAAGAGACAAAAGTGCTGTTAAAAACAAACTTGGCTTTCTAAAGTTTGACAATGAACGGCCGGGTTTAAAATGCGAGCCTACAAGGAAATAGCCTTGTAAACATGTACAGCAGATATGCAGTGAGGACTTAATTAATACGTGAAGTTGAAATGAAGCATGAATTAACAATGGCATTCATCAAACCGAAATTATGCTGCTGTTAGTCATGCATTGGCATTTGTGGGCTTTATTCCCTCAGTCATACATAAAACATGCCCAGGTGCACACCTAGTAACCATCAAATACAATGGACAAACATCCCAGCTGCAAAGGAAGCGCTGCTTGGCGAAGGCCACCAGTCTTTGGTGGACTTGCGCTGACCACCCCATAACTCATTCCACCGTTGGCATTTTTTACAACAGTGTTCTAAACACAAGTTTTATTTCATTGCTTTTAACCCAAGATGTGTGTAAAATATTCAAGAACACTGAGATAATGCCAGGAAGAGTGTTCTGAGAACACTCAAAGTTTTAAAACATATTAGTCACGCAATATAAATATTCACTGTAAGAAACGAAAAAGAAAAACCAAGGCACAAGGAACTCTCAGAACACCGACTTGTCTGTATTCTGGCCAAAGGACTTTTACCCTGTTACAGGTAAATGTGCCCTCTTGAGACAGGAGAGCAATGCAGCTGCCAGTGTCATCAGCTCTGCTCACCAAGTGCCACAGTCAGTCCCAGGTACTCTATCCATACGGTCTCTAATCTTCTCAACAAAAGGTTGGATGTTCTCTCCATTTCCCAGCTAAAGAAACTGATATTCAAAAAGCTAAGCAAAGTCCAAGGTTACCCATGAGACTATGCAGAGCTGGGATGTAAACCCACAGCTAAGTCCATGCTTTTCCACTACACTATAAGCCATCATTCAATTATTCTTTAACCAAGAGTAAAAATGAACTCAAACAAATGCTCTGACACTACCTGCCCTTCCTTGCCTGGCACGAGTCCACACCTCTCTCAGTTGGCTAAGAACCACACGAAAACTAAATGTCAGGATGCTGCAGGACAGTTGTTGCCAACAAAATGATTCAGGTGAAGATGCCTCCCCCGTAATTCTTCTTCTTCCAAGTTGCTTATTTTAAACACAAAAGCTCCTTAGATTTTCACTGTAAATTGTTGGAACTGGAAATGTGAGAGCAATTTCACAGGAAAGCTGTGATTTTTGTGGTTTGCCAAAGTCTGCAGCCCAGAAGAGCCAAGATTATGTTATTTTCCCCCAGAACGGTGTTAGTAGTGATCTCTCTCTGATTGCGTCAGATCAAGTATCCCCAAAATACTAACCAGTGAGCTATGGCCCAAGCTGATCTTTTAACTTTGCTTTTCTATGGTATTTCAAAAGAATAAAAGAAAGAAAAAAGGGAATAATGAACATGATGCCAATAATAACAATAGCTACAATTTATCGGGCACTTTCTATGAGCGAGACTCTGTGTATATATCTTATCGTTTAATCCCCATAACAGTCCTAGAAGGTCAGCTGGCATCATGTAAAGGACATTATCATGGACGAGGAAGCTGGGACTCAAATAGGTTTAGTTTTCTACCATGTTCCCACAGCTAGTAATTGGCAAAGCAGGACTCAGACAAGACCTGCCTCCAGAACCCACTCGATTCACCATTACACACACAGTTTCTTATGAAGCAAGACAGGACCAGGGCTGGGTCCCTGAAGATGCCCAATTTGGACTCTGTCACCCCTCATCACTTTTTTGTTGGTCACATTTCAATCTGTGCCAGCCAGTCAGGGGTGATGTCTTACTGGTTCCATGACACCCACTGACAGAGCCACTCTCTACAGACGGGGCACGTTATGCCGGTTCTCAGTCCACTTCCAAATCTCTGCTGAGACCTCCGGGAGCAGATGACAATGACTATCAACCCCAGTGCGTTCGGTCCCTTTCCAAGTTTAGGCAGAACGACGGAGCCAGGCACACACACCACGGTTTTAAAACCTACCGTGTATTCTGCTGTGAATACCCAGTTGTCAAAACTGAAAGTGTCTGGATGCTTACGGAAGGGCCACCCTGTCACATTCCTAGCCTTGAACATCCCGCTGGCTCCAGGAGGGTGAATCTGCCAACAGACTCTTTCCTCATGTGCTGGCCGATCGCCTGGCCCCTGGCTCAGCTGGATCTGAGCCTTCCGAGTTGCCAAGCCAGGTCTCAAGCCAGGAGCTTTCTCTATAACCTCCTTTTGACCCAGTAGCCCAAGAAGTCTTTCTGAATGAGCTAAGGGAAGCACAGTTTACCCACCCTTCAGGACTCAGATCAAAGACCTTCTCTTCCAAGAAACCTTCCACGATCCCTCCCAGCAACTCCTCCTCCTCCAAGGTCTCCGCTCAACCACTTATTCTGGGAGGGCTTCCCCGACCACACTCTCTAAATGGGGTCTCCCTGCCCCAATTACTCCAGCATCACCCTGCGTAACTGCTTCCCAGCACTTACCACAACCTGAATTCATGCCGATTATTTGTGTGTATCTGTGTGTTTTCCATCCTCCCCACAGTAACCTCATGCTCTACCAGGGCAGGAACCTCACCGCCTCCACGACTGTTGTTTGTGGTCAGCTCAGAGCTGGAGACACTGCAGGGAATCAACACCCGAAGCAGTGTTACCCAATAAAAGGAGAAAGCACACACGTGTATCATTTTAAATTTGTTAGGGACCCCACCCATTAAAGACGCAAAAAGAAACAGGTGAAATAAATTTTAATAAGTCTTTAACCCAGTACTCCAAAATGTTATTATTTCATCATGTAAGCGATATAGAAATTATTAATGAGATATTTCAATATATTAATGAGATATGTTCAGTTTTTTGGTTCTAAGTCTTTAAAATCAGGTATGTATTTTATACTTACAACAGATCTCAATTAAGATACCAAATTTTCATCAATAATACTCAATCCAGGGCTTCCCTGGTGGCGCAGTGGTTGAGAGTTCGTGCCCCGGTCTGGGAGGATCCCACATGCCGTGGAGCGGCTGGGCCCGTGAGCCATGGCCGCTGAGCCTGCGCGTCTGGAGCCTGTGCTCCGCCACGGGAGAGGCCACAACAGTGAGAGGCCCGTGTACCACAAAAAGAAAACAAAACCTCAATCTGTACTTAGCTTCCATAAAACTGACAGTTGAAACAGCAGATTCACATACCCAAACTGTATCAGACACAAACGATTTCTAATAACTGGGTCAAGGATAAGTTTTAAAATTTAAAGTTAATTAAATTAAGTAAATTTACGAGCCAAGTACACAATGGCCCCCTGTGGCTGGTGGCTGCTATACTGGAGACTCATTTAAATGATTCAATGAGAGAATGAATTCTAAAATATCAACTGATTGCTAAATTAACTGTAAAGAAAATGTTGGCACTAGTCAATTGAAAGGCTTTAAATCTCTTGGATTCTCTCTGGAGGCTAGATCACTTTGTTTCAAGTCAGTGCAATCCTGACTCATTTCCCTGTAGGAGTACAGCAGCCCTACCATCCTGTGCCACGCACGGGAGACAAGGCTACGTAGAGGCACCAGATGCAATCAGGAAGCCTGACCTTCAGGCTCAGCTCAATCACAAAGACTCAATCCAGTTGGGGGCGACAGTAACCGGTGCAATCAGGGACACAACTAAGCCACACAGCTCTTCTGTTAGATTAGCAAGAAGCTGTCCTTCTTCCAGCACTTGCCGCCTGACCCAGTCCTTCAGCACTCTACCACTCCACTTTTCATTCCGACTGCATACAGGCTGCAGTTTGCCTTATAAGACAGTCAATAAGTTGAGCCTGGAGAGAGCCCTATTCGTCATGAACAGGGTGACTAGTTGTCCCTGTTGGACAGGACAATTGCAGTTCAAGCCTGTTGTCCTGGTGTCATCTGCACCCCTCTTCGCTCTCAAAACTCTGGAAGATTAGAATTCATTGTGGAACCTCACAGAGAACTGAGCTCCTATCGGGCACTTGGCAAACAGCTGTTGGATGTTAATGAGTAGAGCATGGCGGGAATCTGAGGATGCCCGATGCTCCCCTCTGCCCTTCTCTTCCATACATACGATTTGGGGAGTCATAAACAAATGCAACCCTGATCAATAAAAAGAATAAACTGGACTTTACACTAACAAGATCAAATTTGCAATCTTCGGTGTTTTAAATTTCCTTTTGCTCTTTCCTTAATCATGCCTTTTCCCCATGATCACATGCCCTCTGTTTTCCCTGAATATTAAAATTAGTTTTTTCTCTGACAGTTTCTCTCTATGGCTTTGCTTCCCTCACCCCCACTTCCTTTCAATGATTAGCTGCCCACAAAGCTTTCTCAGACTTCTCACTCCTTCCAAAGTCTAGCCTGCTGAGTTTCCCTTAACTCCGGTTGTTTGCAACTAACCTTATTCCTCCTCACTCTTTCATTTCCCCTTCAATTCGTGAGTCTGTTAGAATCTGACAATTGCCCTGACTGATTCTTCTGACTTAGGATTTAAAAAATGTAAGCAAAAGAAAGATTTGTCCCTTTTATTTTATTTTGTTTTATTTTATCCTGTAATAAACCTTTTATTTTTATTTTACAGTTGAAGAAGGACCCTAACTCTTGTCTATGTTATTTCCTACAATCTCCTTCACTCTCAAGTCTCCACCTTCTATTCGTTTAGTCATGTACACATCTGTCTCCATCATATGCCACGAGTAGGCGCTGGAGCAGGGACTCTGGTCCTGGGCACCCGACTCTGAAAGCCCTGCTCCTCTACAAACTAGGTGTGTACGCAAAACTGCGTGTTCTGAGCTAGGAAGAACAGGGATTACAACACCCATCTCAGAGGGCTTTGGAGTATTTAAATGAGTTAACACGAGTAGGGCACATATAACCATGCCAGACCCACACTGAGGGCTCGACAACAGGCAGCTACTGTCATTACTCATCCTTATTTCTCCCCTGCACTTAGCACAGTGCTGTGCCCTGCACACAGCAGTGCCCAATAAATGCTCTTTCAACTTGAATGTTTATTGCTGCAGATGAGACAAATGTGAGCTGACTCTCAGAAGGGTTCTTAAGCTTCACCTGGCAAATATCTCTGCTTGTGCCAGAGCCCCAGAGTCTGGAATGTGGTGGACTGCTTAGGGAAGAAGCTCACTGGATTAGTGCAAATCCTTCTCTAATCTTGGAGGCGGGGTGGTGAGGAGTATCAGACTGCACGTGCGGCTCACAGTAGCTCAGGAGCATCATCATTTAATAAGAACATCGGGGCTTCCCTGGTGGCACGGTGGTTGAGAGTCCACCTGCCGATGCAGGGGACACGGGTTCGTGCCCCGGTCCGGGAAGATCCCACATGCCGTGGAGCAGCTGGGCCCGTGAGCCATGGCCGCTAAGCCTGCGCGTCCGGAGCCTGTGCTCCACAATGGGAGGCCACAACAGTGACAGGCCCGCATACCGCAAAAAAATAAAATAAAAAGAACATGGTATTCTGTAGTTTCACATGTAGGAATGACACCCTAACACGTGCAAGCTGAAGCCTACATGCTTGGGTATGGAATAAGCAGTGCATCGAGACCTGGTTCCTAGGGTACCTCCTTATCAGACTCTTCCTCTGTACCTTCCCACCTTACCTGCCCACCCCACACACACACCCCTAAGCTCCAGCCAAAATGAAGGTAGCATCATTCCCTGTCACACACCTGAAAGTCTCGCCAGTCTTTTTAAAACCTCCTTGGGCCACATCAATTTTCTTGCCCCCAGGCCAACTTCTATTCCATAATGTCCGGTTTAAGGGTCTCCCCTCCTCTGGGAAGATATTCCAGATTCCTCAAGTAATTACACTTTTTTTCTCAATGTTCCCTCCATGTTGTGGGCACACTTCCATCAGAGGCCTAACCCTACTGTGCTGTAATTGTCACCTTCTCTGTCTACCTCTGGATTGCTAACTCCTTGTGGGCAAGAATTCAAAGTAGATGTGTAGTGTTGATTGAATGAATAAATGAATGAATATACTGCTTTCAAGTTTACAACATGTCTTTTGCATAAATCAACCTCTGTAACCTTTATATCGTTATGAGTTCTTACCATCATTTCCATTTTATACAGAAGGAAACTTTTGTTCATAGAGCTAAAATCATTTGCCCAAATGTTCACTGTCAATGAAAGATAAAAACAGAAATGGTTTTTCTGGCTCCAAATCAAGGGCCCAGAGTCTTCCATGGAAAGAAACTTCCATGTGCATTATCTCAATTAATCTCTAAAACGACCCTGCCACACAGAATAAACTGAGTCCCAGAGTGTCTCAAGTTCATGAATCCTACAGAGGTAGTGGCCTGCTTCCTGAACATAGTTTCTTTAGCCTCTAAAGTTCAAGCCTTTCCTCTGAACTCCAAGCTCCACGGATACACATGGGGACACAGAAAGCAAAATGTCTTCCAGCTGCTGTTTACAGTCAGGCTGGGCAAACCACTGTGAAATACAGAGAGTAGAATGTCCTAATAAACTTGGCTCCATTCTCCACTCCTGAACTCCACTCTATCCTAACTGGGACAGGAGCACAGAGAGGTCAAGTCCTGACCACGGTCGAGGCTGAACTGGGTCAAAGGCTGAGTTTATTCTGGGCCTGATGCAGGGCTCTGTTCTCACCCAGGCATCATAGAAAGTTAACTAGGTTTACCCCAATTTCGACCTTACACTTACTATCACTAATGTGTTACTTTCACAGAATCTTTTTGAGTTTACAAAGCAGTTTCAAATGTCATCGGGGCTTCGAAGCAACCCAGTTAGATAGACAAGGCAGATATTATTATTCCTAATAAATGATGGCATACTGCACGGGACAAATCTAAGATCTGGGATTCAGGGCACGAGGGCGATATTCTTTTCTCTGTTTCATAAACTATCACTGTCAGGTGAGAAAAGAGGATCTGTTTGCCTACTTCTGGATCCTTGGGGGGACGTGAAAATGGAAACAGAATCTCTCAAAATAGAATCACCTAAGAGAGACAGTCAAGGCACTCAACCACCAACAAGCCATCACTCTCTACATGTACATGCTTGTCTCCATAACAAGCTAGACTATTACAATAGAGATATTCTCATCTCTTCTTGCTTAACAGAAATGTCAATCTTAATATGGCAATGTATTTCAATAGAATATTTTAAATTAAAAAAAAAACAAGATTTGTAAAAATTAGAAAACCAAAAAGCTAGCAACACAGGTTAGAACCCTTGAGACAGAACTCAACAACCCAGCTAATTAGGAGGATGCCAGACTACTGCAGCCCCCGTTCCAGCCTTCCACTGGGAGAGGCAGAACTGCACTTTTCAGCAGATGGTAGCCAAAATCCTAAAATTCTGTTTTTGTCAGAAAATAGGAAGATTTTTTTTTCCTAGTGACAATTTCTGATTCTTTGGTACACCCACAAGTCATCAAGTGTAGGAAATTTAAACTAGAGTCACTAATTTGCTATTTATTGTAACAACACTGCCTAGTGTTTACACAGCACATTCCGTTCTGGGATCTCCAAGAATGTTACGATCCTTTCCACTAAAACAGATGGAGAAACTAAGGCACGTAAGACCACCCACATGGCCACTGGGAGGGGCCAAGAGCAGGAGCCATCTCACTCATCATTGGGTCCATAGCCTTCTGCCAGGACCGAGTCAAGATCTGGTTTCCTGACAAGACATAATAACCAGGAGAAGCTGGACACGGAGTTCACATCTTGGAAAAGGTGGGTATATAGGAAATCCCATGAAACCAAAGCCCAATTTGATTTAGAACCTGAGAAACAGGCCTATGGGTGAGTCTGTAGACAACAGCCATCTGGGAGGATGCCAGGAGCTCAGTAAAGCCCTCCTATGAATTTCCCCACCCTGAGTCGAAATTGTCACCCTTAACATTTATCCCCTAAGCTTCAACTTGTGCCAAATTACAAATCCTCTGGGGAGGAATAATACTTTAAGCTATAACTGATCTTTTGTAACTTGTTGTGAATTAAGGCTTTGAGAGTCAGTCTCAGAATTGCTGAGGAAGAGAATATTGAGGATGCTGAGAACAAAAAGATGTAAAGATACAGGAGAGAGAGAAGACTTCAGTGAGAGGCAAGCCACCAAGGAAAAACTACATCCATTTTATAATCCTGCCCAAGTTCCAAGATATTTTATCTTCGTTTCTAATTGATCTTCAGGCAGCAGTGCCTTCTAGCTATCACTCCAATATTTCTGTCTAGGCTGTACCTTAAATTATGTACAAATCTTTCTATTAATCTCTTAGGTTTGGCAGAAGATACATTTAACTCACTCTGTTTTGTCCATGAATGAAGAATTATTTCAAAGAAACATTTAGATGATATTAATAGATTTTCAAATGTGTGATGAGAAGTTGGAAGCCCACCCAGAGTTTATGCTGCCATGGGAGATTATCTGGGAAGTGACCCAGGACATGCATGGGCTTTGGAATATAACCCATCTGGACTGCTTGCCTAGGTCAGTAGTTTACCAGCCCTGTGGCCCTGGGCAGGTTTCCTAATCTCCCAGCTCCTCCCTGACTTCTCTGTAATATGAGGTTAATAACACCTACTCACCCCATAGGTTATTCAAAGGATTAAAGAAGATAAAAGAGCAAAGGGTTGAGACAGGGGACAGAGTTAAAGGGCTCACGCTGAGAACTACAAAGTGTGCCAAGGCCAGAATTCAAATGTATGTTAACCAGGGGGTAACAGACACCACAGACTTGGACAGGCTCGACCATGTTGCTAACGAAGATGACTGTTTGAGGCATAAAATGTATTTGCAGAAAGGCATCCACTGGTATCAATGACTAAACAGAGGCTACAGAGTACAGTGGTTAAGACGGTTCAGCCTGGAAACTAGCTTCTTGAGCAAGTAATGAAGCCCCTCAGGGTCTTTGTTTTCTCATCTGTAAAACAGGTAGACTAATCACCGGACCCCACTCTTAGGTTTGTCAAGAGCATGAAATGTATTCTCACCAAGAATGCTATCACTGGAGGGTGATCTTAGACATTACAATGGTGGCGGTGCTCCCAAGCGCAACCCTGCCTGACAAAGACATATTCCTTACTGTTCGATGTTTCTCGTTATGGAGAAATTAAATTAAATTTAAATTAATAAAGTTAACTTTAATTTAATTTTTCTCCTTAGGAGGACAATAATGAGAAAAATGGTTGCAAAACACTGAGTTAGCACGTATAAAGCACCTACCACAGGGCCTGACACGTGATAAGCAGGCAATCAGTATTTATGATGAAGACTTTTTCCTTATTTTTAGATGTAACGGTAGTATCCTGGCTCCAGTTAAGTATGTAATAATTGAATTAATCGAAGGCTACCATTTCAGATTAAGTGTTTTAAGCTATTTAAAATTACTTAAATCACTGAAAATGACTTTAAAGCAGTGTGTTGGTGAGAGGGGATTTGAAGAATGGGGAGAAGGGAAAGCTGATCTTTCAGCCTGCCTTGGAGTCCCTGCCTAAGTAATGTTAATCTTTCTTAATTGCTACTTTTTACCCTCCTGCTTTATATCTTTGTCAAAGGCAGGAGTTAAGCATGGTGGAGTGAAAACAGTATATGCTTTGACAAAACCACCTAACATCTCTGAGTCTTTCTCCTGGAAAGAAACGCACCTTCTTTTAACGTTTGTCAAAAGCATTAAACGACAGCGTTCATGAATTGCATAGCACAGGGCTTCCACATATAGTAGAGGCTTGATACACACCAGCTTTTCTTTCAAATTATCCTTTTTGAATGATTGTGAACCACAAAATGGAGGTTTTCATTAGGATGCAGTCAATATTTAGTGTCAAACTGAAAACATTTCCAAAACAGTTTTTGAGAAAGATGCGTATTCAAGAAAAGAAAGATGTTTCATAGTTCAGCATTTCAGAGACCTGTAGGCAACCACTTGTAAGGATTTGCATGCTTTCTGATAATTTCTTCCTTTTTCCCTGGCAAGCGCCGCATAGACCCAGTCTCCTGTTGAGAAAGCCCGAGAAGTGAAAGAGCGGGGGAGCTTTTCAGGCCATGCTCCCCGTCTGTCGGCTGCCTTTGGTGGTTGGAGGCTTCCATGGGGTATGCGTGTATTTATTTCCCTTTGGTTTTCCTCAGGTCTAAATCCATTTGGTCCTGGCAGCCAAACTCCCTCTTCACTCTCCTTAATAGTGACATTCCGGAGAGCCAAGCATTTTAAGTGTAACAAATTGCCATTGTAACAGCTGCAATTATGAGTAAATTTGATCTTGAAAGAAGCCAAGGCACTGTAACTCAATAACGTTGTAACAGAGCTATCGTTATAATAAGGATAAAGTACCACCGTGTTTTCCTGGTGCTACATCGGCTTCCTTGAACAGAAGTGGGGGAGAGAGCTAGTCAAGGATGTGCTTCCCCTCCCTTCCGGGAGGTTCAATAACCAACTGGTATGCTTGTAAATTCATAAGCAGCATCCAGGTCTACAAACACCAAGACAGATCATTGATGTTCCTTGAGTGTTAAAGCGATGATGAACATAATCTGAACGATGAGGTGCCTATAAAGAAAAAATGCATCCCTGATGACATTCTCAGAAATCATCTACAAACTCTACATGGGGGGACACATATGCCTGTTCCTAGAAACAAAATTCCAAGTACGTTGCAAAATCACTTGGTTTTCCCTGTTTCCGCGCACTGTTTAGCCACATAATTACCAAGTATTAACCTATTTAGATGGCCTCATGTCCTTTTATTCCTATTTGAAGTTCATCCATTGAGCACCTTTTGGTGCAGTGCTAAATCCAAAGCTTTCTATAAGACTGTTTCCTTCTTGATTCTTAGCTCAGAGAAGGGGGGGAAGATTATCATCCCCGTAAGACTTTACTGAGGCAAATATGATGAGTCAAATTTCATCTCTACCCTTAATTCTTATAATAACGACAAAACCGCATAGCAATCTTTTTTCTTTTACTAAGGTCTGATTATTCTGACAAAGTTTCAAAAGTGTGGGGATTTGATAGCTGCTCAATACATTTCTATGGGATACTGAGTAAATGAAAAAAAGCAGGTACTTTGGTTTGCTATCTCCAACTATATGATAAATGCACACACACACACACACACACACACACACACGCATGTAAATAAAATGACCAAATTGTTTCTGCTTTCACAGAAAATGCAGGAAGCAAGAAGAGACGAGCAGGTTTCGTCCCAGTAGGCACCTGGCAGAAGCTTCTCACATTTGGCACCGGCTCTCTGACCAAAACAAAAGCACAATCCAACGGTGAAATTTATCGCCTCCTCAGTCTCTCAGCTCACTAAACCCTGCATCAAGCCGACTTACTGTTAGGCGACTTGACCTGGTGTAACCGCTGCCACATAGCAACCCAATGAAATATTTATTGGTGGTTGTTACTGCTACGTGGAGCCCTCCCCTCGCCCATATCCTTTTTCCCAGTCTCACTTCTCTTGCTTCTTCACCATCAAATCTTCCCCCTTGGTGCTCAGAGCATCAGGGTGGATTATACGTACTGGCTTCTGAAATGAGACTAGAACATCAAAATATTTGTTCTGCCGAGGACATAAAAATGCTCCAAACCCACTTGGAAAAAATCACCCATTTTAAACTATGAAATTCAAACAGTTAATGATATTTTTTCAGGTTCCCAAAGTCAAAATGCAAAATGTCATGTAATGCATACTGACAACTTGGATTTCTGCTGCAAATTTCATAGGCGTGAATAACTAAACAGTTCTCTACCAAATCGTATAATTCATACTTCTAGCAACTACTGATTGTGCATTTGTCCTGTGTCTGATAGTGGACTGGGAATTTACAAATAAACACCAAAACCTGGGTCAGGCAAATCCACCTCATAGTACACTTAAAAACGTATTCCGTTCAGTGTATAGCAGCTTTACTCATAATTGCCCAAACCTGATATGATCCAAATGTCCTTCAACCAGTGAATGGATAAACTGTGGTCTATCCACACAATAGAATACTACTCAGCAATAAAAAGGAACAAACCACTGATACACACAACCTCATGCATGAAATCTCAAAGGCATTATACTAGGTGAAAGGATCTAGACTCAAAAAGCCTACATACTATGTTATACCATTTATATGACATTCTAGAAAAGGCAAAACTATAGGGACAGAAAACAGGTCAGTGGTTGCCAGAAGCTAGGTGTGGAGGAAGGGACCCCGGAGAATTGCTGGTGGTGATGGAACTGATCTATATCTTGATTGTGGCGGTGGTTACACAACTGTCTACATTTATCAAAACTAACAGAACTGTACACTGTAAAGGACAAGTTTTACACTATAAATTAGACCTTAATTTTTAAAAATCAACCCTTCAAAATTAATTTATGGTAGGAAAAAATTAAACCGTGATTGTCTCTGGGTGGGGATGGGCTCAAGGGGTGATGGAAACAATCTATATCTCGAAAGGGGTTTAGGTTACACATGTGTATGCATTTGTCAAATCTCAAAGACTATACATTTAACATTTGTGAGTCTCATTGTATGTAAATTTGACACAAAAAAACAGAAAAATGTTAATGACACGCATGCTGAAGTATTTGGAGGGGAATGGACTGATGTCTGCAGCTTATTTTGAAATACATCAAAAATTAGATGGATAAATGGATGAATAATGATAGATGCACATATATGTAAATTAAATGGACTAATAGATGAATAAAGATGGATGGGTATATAAATATGTGATAAAGAAAGTATATAAATGTTAATGATGGATTCTAGAAAGTATAGTGGTGGTCACTTTAAATTCTTTAATTTTGCTGTATGTTGAAAATCATAATGAAATGGGGAAAAAACAATTCTAATGAATTAAAATATATACATAACACAATGAGCATTTTAAAGGATTTAATAAAAACATATCCCATTAACTCTTACAAAGCTGTGAGGCATCATTTTTCCCATGACTATCGTATCCTAGGCATGTAACATATCAGATTCAAATTGTAAATTATGCCACAGACGCAGAGAGCTGTGCCTGTCACTTCACAGGGTTTGCTCAGCTATAAACTTGAAATAGACACACAAGGCTGAACATAGGCTTTATTTACCACTGATGATAAGAGAAAACTGACCCTTACAGAATGGCTTCCTAATTCCCTACCATTGTATTAACTCATACACAGGACGCTGCAACTGGTGCAAAAGGGGGAAACGCTCTAAATTTTATTCCCAAGGATGTTATTCCAATGCCCCCAAGGTTGGAGTTGGAGAATCATGGAATTGGAAAAGGCCAGCTCTCTGTACTAGTGATTCATCGTGTTATCTTCGTTTAGGGCCACACAGGAGTCTTTGCCCTCTCGGGGTAATTCAGCAGTCTCAGGTTCTGTGCCAGGCTGGACTTCTGACCCTGTTCCTATCAGTTAATAATAACTGCTGGTTAGAACTTATGTCTATGGAGTTGGAACTTTCTCCTGTGACGGGGCACCCTTACAGTGACACTGCTTTAAAATCTCCAAAATCTACAAATCTGCACACCGTGTTGCTTTTCCTGTAATCATACAATGTGAAAGCTGAGAGCTGATCAGAAGGCTGATAAATAGATGCTTTCATTCAATGCCCTTGTTGTGGCAGGTGTCAGGTTAACTACAGTGACCTCTACCCCACCACACACACACACACACACACACACACACACACGCACACATACACGCACACACACACACACACCCTCTGTTACAGAGGTTTAAGGGTCAGGTATACAGAGCTCAGCCTCAGAGAAAATTGGCTTTGTCTCTTGGAATCAAGAAGAACAGTTTATGAAATGTTTTACTAGGGGCTGAAAGAGATTGTCTTTCTACCAAACAACAAAGAAGTAATCATCATGGTGGGGGCTGGGGGACTTTACTGGCTGGGTTACAGATATCACTATAAGCTGAAGAACCAATCTTAATGTCCCATCATACATGTATGGTAAAAGAAATAGTGGTTACTCCAAGCAGGTTCTTATATAGTGATAATGTTTTCTAGAAACACTTCATGACATAGGGAACATGGGAAATCTCCTGATTTACTGTGGTCACGGGAGACTGGGGTTTTGGTTAGTCTCTACCCTCAGCTGTGCCTTACGGCATCTACATGTACTAATGTCTCGTTATCAGTGTGTTTTTCCTAACTGTAATCTCAAAATGATTTCCGTGTAAGTTAGGGTTGTCAGACGTACCAAATAATAACACAGGACACTCAGTTAAATTTGCATTTCAGGTGAAAAACAAATTATTTTAATAAAAGTATGGCCCGTACAATATTTGGGACAAGCTCTTATTAAAAATATATTCTTTTATCTGGCAGCCCTAAATAGAAATAAAAACTTGAGATGTGTTAGTGAAAAGCTATTAAAACGGTATTAATTGATGCCTTCAAAAGTCTCAGCTTTCCAGTGATGTTGGAATTGCATTTGGGGATAGAAACTGATGCTGAGAACTGGGGTTTTTAGCTTCAGGCCGGCACTTTAGGCTTACTAGGTGGTAAGCTCCACTGGGAAAAAGCTCTGGGGTCTACCAGTATCTTGTACACAATTAGCTCTCAAAGTTATCCCTGGAGAAAGCAAATGAATGAATGGCTAACTCCAGAGAGCCCTCCCATGCTACCTCATTCCTGGGAGACTTCAGTTTTCCCGGTATTAAGGAATGACCCCACTTCTTTCCCAATCCTCCAAGTAGTCTCCATCTTTGTCATTTTCTCTCCGTGCACAGATGAATTTGAAAAGGGCTTCCTGCTGGCGCAAAGAGTAAGTCTGAAAAGCTTGTCCATATCTTGAGGGACATTATTGGAACATTCTGTCTAGAGCGAAGGCTGCCCTTGAGCTGGGGCCTAGCAAATTTGCCCTAAGACACAGTCCTCTTCCTCACATACTCACTCTGCTCACCTTTTGCCCTTTTTTTTCGGTGGGGGTGTGGGTCGGGGGGCAATCACAGCCTAAGCTTGAAAACTCAAACCTGAAAACACTTGCTTAGCTTTGCCAGTGGATTAAAGAAGAATCTACATTCCACCAACAATTTTCATGAATTGTGTCCACCCTTGATTCTTGGCTTCTTCTATTTCCTACTTCCTACCCACCACCCTCCCAATATATTTCTAATTTCTAATTTCCATGGTAAGCTTTTAAAAATGTGTTCTAGTGTTGTTGTCGTCTTAGAAGATGTTCCGTTTCTCCAAAAACTAAATAAAGTATTAAATTCCTTAGAAGCACTTGTATTAAGTATGTTTTGCTGTTCAGAACTGCCTTCTGCAATTCATGAGCATCAGTAATGATAATTACCATTCTCGTTATCACACTCTTGTATCAGTGAGAGACATGTACTCTGAAAACAAAGAAGCAATGTTACTTGTTCCTCATTTATCATGTGCATTGCTGAATAGGTAAAGTCTATCTGTCTCAAGACTAACCAGGTTATTCTCAAGTCTAATTGCAAAATTCACTCTTTCAGGTAGAACAGAGTCCAGGGGAAGAGCTCAAGTGCTAAGAAATATTCTAAGTATTGGGGAGAAAGAGAGAAGGAGGAAGTTTGGAAAGACATTAGAACAGGGAATATGAAAAGGGCACATCCGATGCGCAATGTGGACCAACAGTAAAATCACAGGTGACACTGGTTCCAGATGGTAATTAATGGATCAGAACGAATGTCAGAAAATGGCTCACCTGCTCCACGATTTTATAAGTGAAATAAGCCCAGTGAGGAGTGACCTGCTAATAGCAGGTTGAGCTAGTAGCAAAGCTGAGACCGGAATCCAAATATCCGAAGTCCAGCCAATACCTCTTTTATTTTATAAAACAGTTTCTCCAACTGGCTGCCCCCACGTCTGCACTAAAATGAGATAGTACTGTGTATGTCATCATAAAATGATTTGAGTTCTAAGGCAATTAAGAGAAATTCAGCCCCTAGATTTATTACTTCCTCTCTCATTTATTTTCCTGTACAAATTAATTTTAAATATTTATTCATTCATTTATTCTTCTATGGATGGTCTTTATGTACCAGATATTATTCCAGAATGAGGGAATACCACAGGTAGTAAGATGGGGCCCCTGCCCCTACTGAGTTTTATCCTGGAAGGGAAAATCCAATAACACTCTAATAAACAATATGGTTTTGGATTCAGATATGTTATCAAAGAGGAAATTAACATGTTAAAGCTAGACAGAAGCTGGGTAGATGAGATTAAGGGTGTATTTTAGCAAGGATGACTGTCGAAGGGCCTTCAAAGGAGGTGACATTTGCTTTGATACGTGAAGGGTGAGAAGATATCCATCATGCAAAGACCAAAGGAAATATGTTCCAGGCAAAGGGAAAGAGTTTGATGTTTATAGAAAGAGGTCAACGTGGCTGAGAGTGATAAGCAAAAAGGAGGCATTTCAAAGCCTAGCTCAGGGAGGTAAGAAGGGGCCAGATCATGATGGTCCTTAAAGAGCATTAAGAAAAAATTGGATTTTATTCCAAAGTCCATGGAAAGTCTTTGAAAGACCTGATCTTTGTACGTCTTAAGAAGCTTACTCTCTGTGGAGAATGACTACAGAAGAAGAGTGGAAGTAGAGGCAATTGCCGCAGTCCAAGTCCAAGACAATGGTGGGATTAACCAGGCTGGTGGCAGTGCCGGAGAGGAAAGCCCACAGGTTCACAGCTTTAAGATAAATTTTAGCAGGGAGACCCCCTTAATGGTTCCATGAGGGGAAATGAGGAAAAGGGAGAGAATCAAGAATAGATTGCTTTACTTTTGGCTTGGGCAACTAGATAAATTATGGTACCGTTTACTGGGAAGGAAAAGGTTTGAGCACCATGGTGATGGATAGAAATTAAAAGCATCGTATATGTCATATTATGGCTTAGATGCTTACTAGACATCTAATTGGAGACGTCAGGTAGGTGAGAGAAGAATATATAAATTAGAAGCAAGGACACCAGCATAAAGGGGAGCCCTGGGCTCTCCAAAATTTATAGGTGAGGTGAAAAAGTACCATCCACAGAGACAGAAGGTGCAGGAGAGGCAAGGAGAAAACTGGGAGACGTGGTCTCAAGAAACTGAGAGTCATTTTTCAAGAAGGAGCAAATGATCAACCACTGTATTAAGTGAAAGATAGAGTCAGATGAGAACAGAGATGAACTCACCAGATTTGAAATGTCAAATATCATTGTTGATATCAACAAAGGCAGTTTCAGTATAAACAGTTTTTTAAAAGTCATACAATGTGGAAAGGTAACTATTAAGAGTTATTTTTATGTGTTTGTGCTTCCTTCCAAACCTACGCTGCATATAACTACACAAAAATACACACAGGTCTTTTTGTTTGTTTGTTTTTAAATGTAAAACATAAATAGGAACACATCTTATATGTTCTTTTTATACCGCTTTTTGTTACTTTACATATTATTTTGGAGATCTTTCCTTATCAGTATGTATAGATTTATAACATCATTTTAATGGTGAACTTACTATTTTCTTATAAGAATTTAACCTATGCTTTTGATCCTTTCTTATGTACAAACCATTATACCGTATTATACCATGTACTTCCCTGAGTATGGGCATGAACAATGATGAGGACAGAAATGAGGAGAGAAAATCGATGGACAGAGGAGTTAAGTGCTCACCCCACAAAGATCCGAGCATGAACAAAGACCCAAAGGTTCTTTCTGTTGTACCATATTGCCTCTTTTTATGTTGTAAGAATTGATTGACATTTGGTAGAACTGAGCACAGAAACAAAATTCACAAGCACTTTTTAACAAATTATGCCTTTTCAATGGTGATGTTTTAATTGGATCTCTTATTTACTCTTGCATTCATTAAAGTAAATACGTAAATCAGTATGATTTCTCTTCAAAGCCAAACAATTAAAATGGCTTTGGGTTTTGTTGTTGCTGGCTTGTTTGTTTTTGCTGTTTTCGCTTATTCCCTAGGATTACTTACTTATTATATCCTAACTTGCCCAAGAGTTCAACAGAACCTGTGGCTCTAAAGTTCCCTTCTTAAGACCTGTTACAGACTGAATGTTTGTGTTCCCGCAAAATTCACATGTTGAAACCTAATACTCAACGTGGTGGCATTTAGCGGTGGGGCCTTTGGGAGGTGATTAGGTCACAAGGGTGGAGTGACCTAATGGTCACCTATAAATGGGATTAGTGCCATTATAAAAGAGACCCCGGAGAGCTCCCTTGTGTCTTCCGCCAGGTGAGATTACGGTGAGAAGACGACTGTCTATGAACCAGGAAGTGGGGTCTCACCAGACACCGAATCTACCAGCACCTTGATCTTGGACTTCCCAGCCTCTAGGACTAGAAGAAGTAAATGTATGTGGTTTATAAGCCACCTAGTCTATGATATTCTGTCAAAAGCAACCTGAACTAACACCAGACCTAACGAGAAATTCAGAATGTCGTCATTACCCTACATTTTCTAGATCTAGCACCGGCTGCTTTAGAATCTGACACCTTAGAAATACTACATAAATTAAGAAAATAATACAGATTTTACATTTGTACCTTTCCTTCACGTGGCTAAAGTGGCAAAATCCATAATTACCCTTCCCCCACCCTATCTAATTCCTCTCCCTATTTTTACATGGTCATCACTTTATTCGCTTCTTTTTTCTGTTCTTTTCTTTGACTTATCCTATTTCCTCCAGGCTTCATTTCCTGTTGAGACTGTTGTCAGTGGAAAACTGGGTAAAGGCACAAGAGGAGCTAGAACGAGCTCCGGCAACCCTCCGTCCTCACCGGCAGCAGCGTCTGCTTCAGAACCGGAGTGCTCTGAGCCAATTATTTACACCTAAAAGATCGTCGCATTTCAGGGCTTCCCGGGTGGCGCAGTGGTTGAGAGTCCGCCTCCCGATGCGGGGGACGCGGGCTCGTGCCCCGGTTTGGGAGGATCCCACATGCCGCGGAGCGGCTGGGCCCGTGAGCCATGGCCGCTGAGCCTGCGCGTCCGGAGCTTGTGCTGCGCGGCGGGAGAGGCCACAACAGTGAGAGGCCCACATACCGCAAAAAAAAAAAGATTTTTGCATTTCAGTTTGGAGACTAAGACACAGAGAAAAATTATACTAGAGCCACTCAGCAGAGCGTGACTGACAGACTGAAACCAGTGTTCAGGTGAGGGCAAGACCGAGGCCAAGTTACGAAGGTGCTAACACCCACCTTTCACACCTCCCCCACTTTTTCCCGATGCAGCCCACCTCAGGGGTCACAAACTGGGATGCCCCTCGGATGCATTTTCCTTGGCCCACACGAATATCTTTAAACTTCTGAATTACTGGCCAACATTTAAAACTGGGAAACGTCCCATGAAAGTGCAGACTTGCCGGCTCTTCTCAACTGGCAACCACGAGCCAGCATGCAAACATGAAGCCGCAGGGCTGCGGATGCTCCCTTACACACAGCAAGGGCTCTACACTCTATCCTATGCCCAGGGATTTTCTGTCTGGCCCATCTTACTCATCCTTCTTATCTGCACGCCACTGTGGGCATGTGCGTTTATAACCTTTCAGAATGAAACGCTGCGAAGTGCTCTCTAATAAAGATTTGGCCACTTTTCCTAAGTAGCTAAAAAAATTGGGGTTATGACCCAAACTTTCCCATCAGATAACCCAGCAGTGTACAACCTGACTCTCTGGTTTCTGATCATCCAGACATCTGGGAGACCTGAAAACAAGACAGAAAAGAAGGGAAGGCGGAGAACTTGGTGGCATCTGCACCCACATACTCCTTCCGTCTCTCCTACACTCCTAGCCATCCTGCCATTATACCTGTATCACAGGTTGCAAACTTATGCCTGAAACGCTTCTCCCAGGAGTCTACACGTTCTAGTGGGGTTTTCAAAGGCACAGGAATGCTATCAAAAAGCAAAGACAGGAATCTGCCATAGCGGTTGCACTTCATAACTGGTGAAGTGTAGTTAAAGAGGGTCACCCGGGGGCTTCTCTGGTGGCGCAGTGGTTGGGAGTCCGCCTGCCGATGCAGGGGACACAGGTTCATGCCCCGGTCCGGGAAGATCCCACATGCCGCGGAGCGGCTGGGCCCGTGAGCCATGGCCGCTGAGCCTGTGCGTCCGGAGCCTGTGCCCTGCAACGGGAGAGGCCACAACAGTGAGAGGCCCGTGTACCGCCAAAAAAAAAAAAAAAAAAAAGAGGGTCACCCGGAACAAGACAGCCCCCCAACATGCCCCTTGACCATTGCATCCACATCCTCTCCACTCATCATCACACCCAAGCCCACGCTGCTTCCAGAAGAATTCAGGGCATTCTCAAGCTATATGGTAACTGCTTTTATTCACTGGTGAGATGCTGAGAAGCAAATGTGTAACAATCACGGTTATGACACAGGCTAAGAACACACAGCCTCGGGTTCCTGCCCCAGAGAACACAGCCCCTCTCGTTCCACCTCAACACACCCAGGATCTGTGCACGTGGCCGCCCAGCACAAGCCCAGGAATGTTGTTATAAAACTGCACTTCACAGAAGAAAGTCAAACCATGAGGTTATTATCACAGTTAAAACCAAAGAGCAGAAAATTGAACTGCCAGAGAAAACAGTCCACGGGAGCACCAGCTGGAATGAGGGCAGGTGGGGTGAGAGGAAGTGCAGCAGCGGCCAGATCAGGAAGCACTTGTACTCAGGGTGGAATGAATTTTGAAGCTGCACTAGGACACCAGGAATCTTGTCAGTGAAAAGGCATGGCTGTGATTCATGCATGGGAGCCAGGCAAGATGGAGCTCAGACACTCCTGAGCATCTATTTCTAACTGAATAAGGTTTCTTTACCTCCAAAGATCCCCTGGCAGATCAGGTGTATGGAAACAACTTTTAAATGGTTTGTCTCAGAGTTAAAAAAAAAAAAAAGAGTTAACTAACGTGCTGGTTGTCTCCACAGAAAAATGACATATCAATCCTCAGTGAAGATAAATTGATTCTGAAATTGTAAAGTGAATCCATGGAGAAATGAGGTTTGACTGATAAGAAGTAGATTGGTACAACTTTTTGGGAACAGGACCATTATGTACAGTGAAGTACCCCTGCACCCTTACTTTACTCCATCACATCGTCTTCACCCTTGAGGCAAAAAGAGAAACTCCATTCGCCTGAAAATCAAATTCTGGACACAATAGGTACCAACAGGGATTAGTCAAGAACTCGAACTTCCTTTCTCCTTTCACAGGTTTGATTCTATCTGATTTCGCTAATTATCTCCAATTACTTCATTTCCGCCTTCCTGTCCTTTTCCTACAGCCCTTTAGCTGTCACTGTACGGTGCTTGCATGCACTGCTCTAAAATCCTCTTTAGAGGAAATGGCTTACATATAAATGTAACAAATGAGCAATCTCTCTGTGAGCTAAAGCCTTGAACTTAATTCTGGGCCACACTGACAGAGGGACAATTGCTGCTCCAGGGGACTAAGAGAGGGGCTCCAAATATTTAAAGAGCTGTTATGTGTAAGTCTGGAAAGTAGAAGTAGATCCAATCAATGGATAGAAGTTACAGACAAGCAAATTTTAGCTCAACATGTTAAATCTCTTTAATTATAGAAATGTTTGCCTTGTCCAGTACTGAGCTCTCTGTCATTGGGCATGTTCAACAGATCTGAAAATAATATTTTTAGGAGTATGACAGAGGGTATGTTAGCATTGGATAGGAAGGAGAGAAGTCTAATTCTAAGGAGCCTAGGATTCTGCAATAAATAATACTATATCAATAGTTTTTCCGTATTTGAGATACACAGCCATACACATCCACGGGATGAGGAGGGTTGATAAGTTGAACTTCAGGAGAAAACACGGCAGGAGAGTTGCTCATCCCTGAGCCCAGAGCAGAAGGTAATTCTATCCTAGATTTAGATAAAAATTGATCTTTAAATATACTTGAAGACAGAAAAAAAACGACTGGAAAAGATAAGAGATTAAAAGGCCAGAATCTTCAAGATAAAACCTCATGGGCAAGGGTAGAAGTTGGGCTCGTATATCAAACTACACAGGAATAGGACATAAGGGCTAAATGAAGGACAGTTTATGTTCTTTATTTTTGAAAGCCTACTCTAATGGAAAATGTAGGATTCTGATTTTTCTGTTCTGGGTAAGAAGAATGAAAGAAAAGTATCTCCTCCACCACCCCCGCCCATGTCTGCACCGGCAGTTAAAGAACCGTAAAGAACTTTCATTCCAAAGACCTCCCGTAGATACCGCCCTCTTTGACCAAAAGGCCACAGGGCTGGCAAAGATTTCTAAGCAGATTAATGAGAGGCTTCTGAAAACGTTAATGCAAGACTGCTGTCTCTCAGATGTAACCTAGGTCTCTTGGAGAGAAGTTGGTGAGTCAAGAACATTGGTAGACTCACCCTTCTAACTGCTGTAATATTGTACCAACACTTTTCGCCAAACTGTGTTATTATCGTGCAGTGATGCCGTCTTAGAAGTCTGCGGATCCCTGTCATTTAAAAGCTAATCATAACATACCGTTAACATATGGGAATCCAGTCTATTCTTGTTCTCCGAGCTCATGTGCCCCAACCGACCACAGCATTTTCTTAGCACCAGGAGGGTTGTTCTTACAATGTTGCTACTTTTGCATCTCCTCCTTTAGAACCCTCTAAGTAAAAACAATAGCAGGGGGAAGAAGCAGCCATGCAATTTACTCCAGCAAGTAAATGCCAGGATCTGTTGAGTGTGTGTATTCCCTGCAATTCACCCATGTGTGTTTTCCCTTTCTGGAGAAGATGAGGAACAAAAATAACTTCACACATCACCAATGTTTCCCACCAAGCCATTTCACATGGTCCCGTCCCCCTACTCACAAATGTGCCTCCACTCTGGCACACAAATCACCCATCACACACACACACACACACACCCCCCCCAAGATTAAAGAAAAGGAGTCCTGCCTAAGAAAGCAAGTTGTACGGGTACTTTATACTCCCCATGAGATCTGCTGGGAGTGAAAAATAAAAAGTCAGCCTGTAGAAATTTACATAATCTCAAAGTATTTCCCCACAAAACGCCTATTAATTAGGTGGGGGAAAATCGTATTTTAAAATAAAGAAACCTGGCAGACACCAGGTTTCATCAAGTGACCAAAGTTAAAATCATCAGCAATGAAACACGTCAATGTCATGCGCCTCCCGATCTGATACACTGGGAAGGACATAGCACTTCTCTGGTGTTCCTGCCAAACCTGCAGCTAATCATGAAGAAACAGACAAACACAACTTGAGAGATTCTACAAAATAAGTGGCCAGTACTCTGAAAAAAAATTCTAGATCATGAAAGAAAAGGAAAGGAAAGGGGAAGGGGGAAGGGGAAAGGGAAGGGGAAGGGGAAGGGGAAGGGGAGGGGAAGGGAGGGGAAGGGGGAGGGGAGGGGAGGGGAGGGGAGGGGAGGGGAAGGAAGGGGGAGGGGAGGGGAGGGGAAGGGGAGGGGAGGGGAGGGGAGGGGAAAGGGGAGGGGAGGGGAGGGGAGGGGAAGGGAGGGGAGGGGAGGGGAGGGGAAGGGAGGGGAGGGGAGGGGAGGGGAGGGGAGGGGAGGGGAGGGGAGGGGAGGGGAGGGGAGGGGAAGGGAGGGGAGGGGAGGGGAGGGAAGGGAAGGGAAGGGAAGGGAAGGGAAGAAAATGAAAGTATGACAGAGTATACCAAGGGGATTTGGGAAATATGACAACTGATGTGATCCTGGCCCAGAAAAGAGACAACTGGCAATATCTGAATAAAATCTGTAGATTAGATTATAATATTGAATCAATGTTAATATCCAGATTTTACCAAAATGTTAACCATTGTACTCCGAGTTATATGACAGAAAATCTTTTGTTTTGGTAAATACACAGTGAAGTATTTAGAGTTAAAGGGGCATCATGTCTGCAATTTGCACCCAAATTTTCAAAAAGAAACTTACATACATAGCTATGTGTGCTTGTGCGTGCATGTGTAGACAGAAGAGAGAGAAAATGACCAAGTAAGTTTGACGAGATGTAAAATGTAAACGTTAACATGTAGGGAATCTGGGAAGTGAATACAGGAATTCCTCATAACGTTTTTGCAACTTCTCTGTAAATAACATTTGTTGTTGTTGTTGTTGTTGTTTTAATTAAAATGGAAACTTAACCTAAGTGGCGGCCTGAGCTTTTCGCGGAGGGAGCTGGAGAAGGAGGAGGAATGTAGTAGACCCCCATCTCCTTTGCTCTTCCGTCCCCAACGCTGAGAAGAACTGTAACGTCTTGTGTTTCCCTGAAAGCTACTGTGGGAGGCTGCAGAGAGCTCCCTGAGGGCAACACCCTATCCCCAAATCCCCAGAGCCTAACACAGGGCCTGGCATATATTAGACGCTCAAGCAGTGGCCAATGGAAGGAATGATCGGACTTTAAGAAATGTCTGAAAGAAACTGCAGGCAATCCCCAATCTGCAAAGTTGGTAGAACAGTGGCCCTTCTGTATAAACAGCTGGGCGGCAATGAGGGGCAGGTGGCATCAGAATGAGGAGTGAGAAGCAAGGTACAGTCCTATCCTAGGGTATTCTTTATATGGAGGAGGAAGAGGAACTGAGCATGTACCCTGGGGCTGGCCTGAACTGGCTCTGTTCCTCTGGGCGGGGTGGGGGAGGACATACATGCCAGGCACTACGTGTCCCAGCATCTGAGGTCTCCATTGGGTCCTGCATGAGCTATTTGATGCCCTGAGATAAGAAGAATGGAAGGCCAAGCTTCCCCAAAAGAACGTTAAGGCTTGAAATAGCTCTGTATTCAATTCTGTTCTTACCTCCCAAACCATTTAGTACTCGGTTTTTCAAATTCACATGGACTGGGCTTCCCTGGTGGCTCAGTGGTTGAGAGTCCGCCTGCCGATGCAGAGGACATGGGTTCGTGCCCCGGTCCGGGAAGACCCCACATGCCGCGGAGCGGCTGGGCCCGTGAGCCACGGCCGCTGGGCCTGCACGTCCGGAGCCTGTGCTCCGCAACGGGAGAGGCCACAACAGTGAGAGGCCCGCGTACCGCAAAAAAAAAAAAAAAAAAAAAAAAAAAAAAAAAAATCACATGGACTATGCACATGAGGTCTGAAATTAAAATCATTTAAATTACCAAAGTTCAAGAAAGCTTGGAGAACGTTAACAGATGAAAAACGTGACTTTGCTTCGAAAACTTCGCTAATTCAAGAACATCCTAACAGATTGCTTTTCCAGTAACATTTAATTCTGAATAGAGATAAAGGGAAAATACACATATAATTCACAGGCTGCCGGAGTGTTAAGTATCAGGGGATGTTCCTATAATCCACAGAAAATTGGGCCCTACAACAAACGTGCTTTTTCTAACCACCAAGATACAATTTCACAAGCGTGAACACTGTGTGATAATATTCCAGACAAAAATTAAACAAGAACTGTGGCACATAACCGAGCACAGGACTCCAAAGGGCCAACCTGATTTGCATATTAATTCAAACAGGGACCTTTTTGCTTTAATAAGGAATATCATTTTTGAGGAATCTCTAGGTGACATTGCCATGCTCACTGGTATAGACTTGTTGACCAATTTATTTGAAAATGAGCTCCTATGATAAACCCAAACCATGATGAGGAAAAGACAACCCTTCCCGATCAGTAAATAACAAACAGTGAATCCACAGAGGAACCAGGGCAGGCTGGTACTGCTGTCCTCTCTCCCTCTTTACTCGTCACATCTGGGAGGCCAAGCAGTTCTCTGTCAGAGTCAATCCCTTCCTCCAACTTAATAAGGACAGAGGGTTATCTCATCCTCAGAGTTTTAGTTGCCAGTTATTAGCCTGTTTGTCCCTAACACCCTCCAGCTTCCTATCTCCCATTTCAAAGCTGTCCTGCCTCTCCAAAATGGATTGGGAGGATCTAGACATGACATGTCTCCTGCTAGGTTCTCCTAGAAGTATGCTTTCTGTACAACCCAAAAGGATTGGGGTCAAGACAATGTGTAAGAAAGATCCCTGTTGAGCTTCCAAGAGGAGCACAGCCAGCTTCTGTCCCTTCTGTGCTCAGAATCCCTCCTGTCTCAGACATGGTCTAGGCCATGGTCTAGGCCCTGGGCCACCAGTGGCATGGCTCTATTAATGCCCGTTGAAACTACAAGGATTCGTGGTGACCTAAGGCCTGACCTAAGGGTTCTGGAAGAGACTCCTCTACAGAGCTCAGAGAGAACCTCAGATCTGTATGCAAATAGGCAGATAGTATGGTCTTCTTAAGACTTCAATACTTCTGAATCCATCCCTATCTGTCCCCACATACACTCCTTCTCATTTCTCCATGACAACTCCTACTTCTGATACCCCTGGGCTGTTCTACAACTGGGATGATAAGGGCACTTCAATAAAAAATCAAGCCACTGCCTATTTTTGGTCTCAAGAGGAAGCAAAGATATTGGACCAAAGGATAGTATGACAGCTCTTGAAATGTAAGCTTTCCTGCTGGTCACCAGTTCCTAGTGTGATGTTACCAATGAAAAATGCAGAAGCTCTGCCTCTTGGTCCCCACCCAACTGGTTCTTCTTACCTTTGGTTCCATTGAAATGAAACTGTGTGTTCCTCTGCTTGAGAGAACTGACCTTTTAATCGTCCTGCTGTGATAGAAGTGGTAGTAATCCTTCAGGGCCCCGATCTGCAAAGGCAGGAGGGAAAGAATATAAGAGAGTTAATGTATGAAAAGTCTTCTGTTTTCCTGGTTTTTCATTAAAATAAGAACACAAAAGCAAAAAAAAGAAAAGGTCCATAAATTATGCAGTTGCTGGCCATGCTTAAATGTTACTTGAAGCTTGGTGATCACTTTTCAAAAGAAGGACATGTGATATGAAATGGAGTGTCCTTGAGGCGGTGACCGTGGAACTAAAGATTATAATGGGGCAGCTTGGGCTCTCCATATCTCCCTTTTAATGTTTAATTTATATGCAGCATTTTAAGTAATTCTATATCAATCTGTATCCAAATGTATGAAAGAGAAACAAATATCAAATAGCTATCTGGTTATAAAAACACATCGCATTTTGTTTGCTCTGAGAAATGTACAATGAAAGACCTTGTTAGATTATTTATATCGTTAATTTGAAACAAGTCCTAAGCAATTGATCATTCGCAAAGAAAACAGTACTTAGTTTGTTTCCTGACTTCAGTAGACAGTATAAATACATAGCTCTTATTCATGGGTTGCAAAACTAAAAGTGGAATGAATGGCAATTTCTAAAACAAAACAAAGATCACACGTCCTACCTATCAGCTAAGCTTCCTGTGTGACAATAGTTCAATCGACTTTATCTTAACCATTTCTTTAACAAATTAGTTTTCTCATGTATGTACCCCTTTCTTTAGTTAAAAACAGGTCTGTTTAGGATAGCTGTAAAAATAAATCCCCGTCCATTCTAAGAAAACAAACTAACACAATTCCAAACAATCATATTCTTTCAGCAGACTGTAAAATGTGGATCACATAATGGAAATTAAACCATACAATGAGCTAAGGCAGGAGAGCTTGGCTCTAGTTTCGGCTGACGGTCACCAGAAGTGTCTTCTTAACTAAATCGCATATACTTACTATGTCTCAGTTTCATTATCTATAAAATTGGACTTCAAGCCAGTTCATTTCTCAGATCACTACAGCTGTCAAATTCTATTCTTTACCACTGACACTTTACTCGCCTTGGGCAAATACATTTAGCGCACCATTGCTCTACCCTAAAAGAATGACCATCATCAAGATGTTTTCCAATTAGGACAATTCAAAAGTTAGGCCTTCTCAATTGATTAAAAAAAAAGAAAAAAAAGTCATTGCCCAGCTTAATTTTTTCAGATAAAAGGTTTACTTTTCATTCCCATCTTTTCATCACATTCTCAATCATCGTCCCGCCCTTCCAATAAGGATGATCAACCAAATTTCTGTGCCAGTTAAGAGTCATCTCCTCACTGGGACTTCATGCTCTAATTGAATGTTTCTTATCTTCATTAAATTTGAATGTCTTAAGTCTCCCATTTCTGATTCAAGTGGAACTGCCCAGATGTACACAGAAGAGATCCTGGACTCTGAAAACAAGTAGGAAATGAGGCAATCCTAGCTGAAACCTCTAATCTCAATGATTCTGGACTCTGAAGCAGTAGAAAACAATGAGGAAGAGGGCACAGGTGCCAGTCCCAGTCTCCACGGGTGTTTCAAGGAGGGTTTTACAGGCCAACTTTAAAATTGCAGAGGAGCAGGGGTAGAATTCAGGAGGGGCTGCATAATCCTCTATCAGAAATCTTAAAATCCCAAGAAGCTTAGAGCTTTCACCTCACATAGTTTCCGTCAAGAATGCTCCTTGGGGGCTTCCCTGGTGGCGCAGTGGTTGAGAGTCTGCCTGACGATGCAGGGGACGCGGGTTCGTGCCCCAGTCTGGGAAGATCCCATATGCCGCAGAGCGGCTGGGCCCCTGAGCCATGGCCGCTGAACCTGCGCGTCGGGAGCCTGTGCTCCGCAACGGGAGAGGCCACAACAGTGAGAGGCCCGCGTACGGCAAAAAGAAAAAAAAAAAAAAAAGAATGCTCGAGTAAATACAGTAGTTTTTATGGAAAGGAACAGAGAATCTCTGAGGAAGAACTTTTTATCAACGTGAAAAGCGCCAGTATGTTTAAGATCATGTCCACTCAACTATTATGGAACCTCTTCGACTATAGGAAATGACTGAATTCAACTCAACTATTAAACTCAAACTGTGGATGAAATACACCCTGAAGAAATATTCAGATCCTTTGTGGCTTCAATGGTACACACCAGAATGCTGGCCTAATGCAGTGTACATGGAGCTGGAAAGCGGAACCCTTGTCCTGACTTAACTTGCTCTGGGATTTTGGATACATCACTTAACCTCTTTGGGCCTTGGTTTCCTCAACTGTGAAATAAGGACACAGGAGGTACAGTGGACAGAGACTGGGCGTCAGAGTCTAATGGGGGATAATAGTGTTTATGGGTTAGTGTGGTTATAAGGATTGAATGTAATAGCAGGTACACTGCCTAGTCAAGTCACTGTTCAGCACATAGTAAGTAGCAGAAGGTTATGAGTTTCCCTTCTAAGTTTATATTCAAATCCTACCTTCCCTCACCTCCTATCCCTCTAATTAATCCCTCACCTCTGTCTCTTGGCAGGATTCCTCTTAATCTGCCCTGGTATCACCTCCCTTATTTCACTTCCCTTATTTCACTGGCCAAAAATCAAAAGGGTTGATGATACACTGTTGGCAAGGATGTTGGCACAAATGCAGCTCGTACAGGATCAGTAAAGAGCATACCATGGTACAAGTGTGTGGAGAGCCATTTGGCAATATCAATAAAATTATACACAGTACTTAACCTTCGACCTAGCCTTTCCACTTCTTAAAATTGATTCTATAGGTAGAGTCATTTACGTAAAAGAATGGATGTTAGTTAGAGCAAATTTTGTAAAAGCAAGAGAATGCAAACAACTAGCTGGCATCAGTAGGTGACTGGTTCTATATGAACTGAAATGCATTGTCTCCAAGGTAGTGGATAAAGAAAGAAAGAAATACAGGTGCAAAACAGGCATATAATATGACCCAATTTTTGTAGGAGAAAAAAGGAAGACTCTAGATGACATGTGTGCTTATATGCACAGGATATTTCAAGAAGGAAACTTGACAAACTGGAAAAGAGGGATTTTCTTTTCATGATTTATGTGGCTGCATTATTGTTTTAAATGAAACTAACCAAAAATGAAAAAAATAATACAAATGAACACGTGAAATAGCACACACACAAATCCCACCTACTTTTCCAGGGGCAAATATGCTCCCCCAATTCCATGGGACTGATACAAGGGCCACTTCTATTGGGGCCATTAAATCTCTTTAGCAGTACACTCTATTTAATCTCCATCTTTCAGGGATTCTGTTTCCTCTATAGGGTTATGGAATGGTGTTCACTGATTGGCTGATGCCTCAATTACAGAATGCCTGCCACGTGCCAAGCATCTTGCTGCTCTTCCGCATGGTATTATATTTAACTTCACCTCCCCAAGAGCTTCTGAAGACAAATATTAGTACCTCCAACTTGATAAAGGAGGCTATCGAGGCTCTGGTAGTGCCCGAATGTACACAGCTGGTATTGTGAGCTGGTAAAGTGTAAATCTTTGTCGAATGCCTAGCATCGGGGTGAATTTAGTTACGTTTCATGGTGCATCCCGTCAATGGGCTCACAAGACGCATTCCGACATCCTTCTAGTGAGCCTTCCTATGCTGCAGAGCTAAATTCTATGCAGCCAGGGTTCTGAATGTGATAAGGTTCTACCAATCAAAGGCAGACTGTGGCATCGTGAGGCATGCTCCTGGAGGCATTTTCGTGTTTAGTGGTGGCTGTGGCTAAAGGTCTTAGTACCTGGTTGCTAGCTTTCTGGGCATTCATTTGCACATCCTGTTTTGTCAGTCAGTTGGTAAGAGATTTTAGAAGAACTACAGGGGCATCATAGGGTAGCTTTCTCCTTCCTCAGCTTCCTCACTGAGGCAGAAGCAGCAGCTCTGGTGGAGGCCCATGCTGTGGGGTGGCTTTGGGGGCCTTTTCTGAAAACTTGGCCCTCCTGATTGATACTCCAAGCTATTTAATAGTCAATACTGAATGCCTTCCAAAGCAGACCAAGCAGTGGATTCAGTAGTTGGCTCCCCTGAATATTCCAAACTGGACAGATGAGAATTTCTGAAAAAGTAGCTTTATGTATATACAATCTTGCACAACTTAGAGATCCTCGAAGGTATGTACCTTTTGAGTCATGGGCTACAGGCACCACTGAGCCACAGGCTACGGATGACCCACTGTGTCTGCTCTAACATCCTGTTAGATGACTACACTGGCTTCTTGGCTTCTCACAGCCATTCATACCAATCTGCTCTCTCAAGTCTTTCTATACAGTAGCCAGCATAAGGTTATAAATGTACATTTGACTGTCATAGTTCATACGCCAGCTTCAAATCCTTGAGTGGCTTCCCTTCGCTGTTAAAATAAATAGTAATAGTTAATAATATAATTTTAAAGTTAATAATAATATCAACATTTATTCTGTGCCAGGAACTAGTCTACATGCTTTATCTAACTCATTGAATAAAAGCACTGTGGCCACCTCGATGAACCTGTCAGCTCTCTCAGGCTGCTTGTTTGCCTTGTTTTCCCTCCTGCCCTGTCCAACTTACAGATTTCCCCAAATTCTGTACTCCTTTTCGAAAAGTTATTTACTATCAGCCTACAGATAAAATTTTTTTAATGGGCAAAAGTTTGAACAGACATTTCACAAAAGATATACAAATGGCCAATCAGCATGTAAAAAGATGCTCAAATGCAAATTAAAATCATAATGGCACTATACACATACCAAAATGGCTAAAATTTAAAAGGTAGACAACACCCATTTTTAATGAGATTACGGAGCATCGGAACTCTCATACATTGCTAGCGGGAGTAGAAAATGGTTCAACATCTTTGAAAAATCATTTGGTAATTTCTTATGAAACACATATCCTCCTCATGACCCAGCCATTTCATTTACAGTATTTACCCAAGAGAAATGAAAACCTATTTCCAAACAAAACTCATACATAAATGCTTATAGCAGCTTTCTTAATAATAGCCCCAAACTGGAAATAATGCAAATGTCTATCAACAAGTGAATGGATAAATCAATTGTGGTATATTTACAGAATGGAATACCCAGCAATAAAAAGGAACAAAACTCTGATGCATGCAGCTACGTGGATGAAGGTCAAAACAGCATGCTGACACAAAGAGGATACACTGTACGATTCCATTGGTAAGAAGTTCTAGGACAGTTACTCTATCATGACAGCAAACAGATGAGTGATAACCTTGGAGAAAGCCTGGAGAAACTTTTGAGTTTGGGAAATGTTCTATATCATGACTGTGGTGGTAATTCCATCAGTGGTTAGTGCTCCGGCATGTTGGAACTAGCTCATTGCAGGCTTGCCAGATCCAACTGCATCTTTTCCCAACACCCTCTGCGGGGACATCACATTGCTGACTTGACATCAACAATGATGGAAGTTTTTAATACATCAGGAAAAACTGGCAAAGGCTACAAATTAGGGCTTCTTTTTCCCCTGATCAGTCACTTGTTTAGTATTTATCAGCACAACCCCGGGTATGTACATTTGTCAACACTCATCCAATCTTACACAAAAATGGCTGCGATGGGGAGTATATCAATTATACCACAATAATGGCGAGTTCAAAAGTTATATCTCCTCTACTGATCTCTGGTTCTCTTTCCCATCTGTAGAATGATTCAGAGATTGGGAAACGTGAGAACCCAGTGACCTGGGGCTCTTCAGCTCAGATCTCCTCCCACCCTCTCAGGTGAGGTGGGGAGGAACCAAGACAATTGTTCTTGCCGATCAGTCTCCAACATCCAGGAGTTAAAGTTTGAAACTCATGCTTGCTAAATCCCATTCAGACAGAAAGCTACAGAAGCACCACCTGGATATACTGATTTCCCTTCATTAAAATTTGACTGTGATGCCTCATTTGTACTTCCCTGAGAATATTAAAACAATTGTAATTACTTGCCTTCTGTATTTCAGACTCTATAACATTCAAAGGAGAATCAAAGAGAAGGTGGCCATGATTGCTTCCCCCAAAGTCACCAAGAATACTCCAACTTCAGGGCCTTTGCGCCTGCTTTTCCTCTGCCCAGAATGCCCTTCTAGAAATCTCCATAACTCACATCCTCTCTGCTTTCAGGTGTTTGCTCAAATGCTCTCTTCTCAGGGAAGATTTCCACCCAGTTGACCACCCAATTTGAAACTGCTGTCTCCAGCACACCCCACTGCCCCTTCCCTGATTTATTTTTCCCCTTCACATTTATCACCACTTAACTTATTATATATTCCCTTTATTTGTCCCATTTATTGCTGGTCTTCCCCTACTAGAATGTTAGCTCCATAGGTCAGGAATTTTTGTTTTATTCACTGCTGAATTAGACTTAGCTCCTATTAACAGTGCCAGGCATACCCAATAAATGTTTGAATGAATGAATGAATGAATGGTCCCTGATCTTCAGGAAATCAAAGCAGCAGTGAGCATGTCTCTAAACCTTAGGGAAGGCTTCTTGCAAATCTCTTTATAACCCTTTCTGTGATCCAACATTAACATATAACATACACTTTATACTTAATAAATGTTGAATGAATGAATGACATTATTACATGTAAACATATCTGAAAATTAAGAATTTACTACCAACAACCACCTAATCACCAAAGTCTGCCTTTGTATTTCCCTCTCTTATTTCATCATAGTCAATGATCTATTGGAATCACTGAACAAACGTGATATTTATAACAAGGCTGTTGAACTTATTAAATATTAAATCAGAAGGCAACTCACTGCAGAAATCTGATGAATTGCTAATATTTATGAAGTACAAACTAAGTGCCCAGCATCATTGCACTGTGTCCTCAAGGCCATATGAAGTAGGTATCACGATTTCCATTTTATATGCACGGAAGCAGAAGCTCACAAAGTTTATGAACTTGCCTAGGGCCACACAGCAAAGGGCCAAGCTCAGGTTGATTCTGGGCAGTCTAACTCCAGAGCATATGTTCTCAACTACTCTAAAAGATGTTTAAAATAAAAGGTTTCTAAGGATGAATTTAAAACAATTACCCAGAAGACTGTGCTCCTAAGAGTTGTACACAGAGGGGATGTTTTCTAGGGATATTTCTATCTACTTTGAGCAGATCCAAAAGAGAAAGTGTTGACAAGCATCTTTGAGAGTGAGAGAGAGCCCATTCCTGTCCTCTGTGGGGGGCAAGGAACTTGTTCTCAGTTTCCTGTTCTACCACTGACCCCAAGGAACTTACATTAGTGTCTTCTTTAGGTGAGAAATTATCTTTAAGGGCTTCCCTGGTGGCGCAGTGGATAAGAATCCGCCTGCCAATGCAGGAGACATAGGTTCAAGCTCTGGTCCGGGAAGATCCCACATGCCGCGGAGCAACTAAGCCCGTGCGCCACAACTACTGAGCCTGTGCTCTAGAGCCCGCGAGCCACAACTACTGAAGCCCGCGCGCCTAGAGCCTGTGCTCCGCAACAAGAGAAGCCACCGCAATGAGAAGCCCGCGCACCTCAACGAAGAGTAGCCCCACTTGCCGCAACTAGAGAAAGCCCGCATGCAGCAACAAAGACCCAACACAGCCAAAAATAAATAAAAATTAAAAAAATTAAAAAAAAAAAGAAATTATCTTTAAGGCACACCTTCACCTTGAAGTTCAAGGGGCATTCTAAGCTTAACAAGTACAATACCTGGTACCAAGCATCTTGGATGTTACTCCATGAAATACCACAAATGACATGAAAAATGTCTTCCTTAGACTTTAGTTTCAAGTCAATCACTCAGCTCTTTAGAGAATGACATTAGAAAACATGAATTCAGAGCAAAAGAACTATAATCATTTTATTTTTCATCAGGATGCTCAAGGAAAGATGTATCATCTCTGTGATTTTAGAGCAACTTTCTCAGATATGCAGGAATGTGACAGCTGAATAACGGCCCCCTAAAAATGTTCATATCCTGATCCTCGGAGCCTGTAACTATGTCACCCTATATGGCAAAACGGACTTTGCAGCTGTGATTAAATTAAGGGTTTTGAGATGGAGAGATTATCCTGGATTATCCGGGTGGGCCCAATGAGATCACAAGAGTCCTTATAAGAGCAAAGTCAGAGAGATGTGATGGCAGAAGCACAGAGAGAAAAGGAAACAGAGATCAGAGATGGGGAGAGGGAGAGAGAGAAAGAAAAAGAAGGAAAAGAGAGAGAGATTTGAAGATGCTATGTTGCTGGCTCTGAAGATGGAGGAAGGGGTCACAAGCCAAGGAATTCTGGTGGCTTCTAGAAGCTGGAAAAGGCAAGGAGATGAGGCTCCTCTAGGATTTCTGGAAGGAACGCAACTCTGATGACACCTTCATTTTAGGTTAGGACTTCTGGCCCCAGAACTGAAAGATAATAATTTTGTGCTTTTTTGTTTTGTTTTTTGCTAATGCGGTACGCAGACCTCTCACTGTTGTGGCCTCTCCCGTTGCGGAGCACAGGCTCCGAAAGCGCAGGCTCAGCGGCCATGGCTCACGGGCCCGGCCGCTCCGCGGCATGTGGGATCTTCCCGGACCGGGGCACGAACCCATGTCCCCTGCATCGGCAGGCAGACTCTCAACCACTGCACCACCAGGGAAGCCCTAATTTTCTGTTGTTTTAAGCCATTAAGTGTGTGATCATTTGTTACATACGGCAGCAAGAGGAAACTAATACTAGGTAGAACTGGTATCTCAGTAGACATCCATGAGAAGCAAAGGAAACGAAACTAGACTATTTGTATTTGGAGCCTGTTTATTCTTCATAATCTTCAGGACTCTCTGGGTATTCAGTTATCAATTTCTAAGTAGCTATACCAGTATAAAAATAGTGATTAGTATCAGCCCAGTACTCCATTCAGCACTTCGTTAGCATTCTCTTGCTTAATCCTCAAAACAAACTGAAAAGCAAGATAAAGCAACTGGCCCAGCAAAAGAGAACCGGTAAGCAGCTTGTTTATTCAAAGCCAACGTATAATTAATACTGCTAATAACAACAGGTACCACTTACTGCTTTCCTACATTATCTCCAATCTGTCCAACAACCCTGCAAAGGAAGGAGAATTATTCTAATTTTATGGAGAAGGAAATGGTCCAAACCTGGGAGAGGCTAAGTAACATGCCCAAGTGAGGAAATGTCTGAGTCTGAATTCAAAAATCTAAGCTTTTTCTAGTCATAGCACTTTGTGTTTTATTTAAAATGTATTCAAAGGGTTTTCTATCACCACATTTAATTCAGTATGCACACTCAAATATCCCCACCCCATCCCACTCCTTTGCCGTCACCAAGATGAGGCCTCATTATTTTACTCTAAAGCTACCTGATCAGCAGAGTGTAGCAGAATCTAGGTCCCAATAGTTCATCTTAAAAGCGGGTGATCAAAAACATCCTGTCTACAAATCCCAAGCAAGCAAGAAACGGACACAGCAATTTCACCAAGACAATGTAAGACAGAAAAAACAGAGCGAGCACCAGATTTTCCCAAGTTCAAGTGAGAAACCTACAGTCTACCCCGCTATTCACACAGGACAGGAAGTTTCCCTTGAAGCAAATCAGAGAATGTCAGAGTTGGAAAAGACCTTAACAGGATTTTGATCTGCCTTTCCTCACTGAATGCAGGAATCCATTCTTCAACCTTTAAACATAGAGCACTGCATTTTCTGAGACAGTCCATTTGTTAGGAAGTTCTTCCAGATAATTAGTCTAAATCTACTCCTCCTTCCTGGTTCTAGCTTGTGAGGCCAACCCAATAGGGTCATCCCTCTTCTGCATGCCAGACAGCCAACACGTCCCTACTGGGTCTTCCCTGTTCTTAGCTGAACATCCGAGTTTTTCCATTTTTTTCTCATGTGACGAGCCTTCGCAAGGTTGCTTCCCCTGGACGTGCCAACATCCATAATGCCTTCCCAGAAAACTTGGAACCCAGAACATAACACAGCTCAACTCTAGGTATGGTGGAGCCAGGATGGAGTCATGATCCCATGACCTCCCTGGGCAATGTATTTCTATTAGAAGTAGCTTAGAATTGAAATATTTTTAGCTGAATGAACTTGGCCAACTGAAAAATCCTCAGACGGCCTTTTTAATTTGGTTCTCCTCCAGTCTATAGTTTAATTTCTTAAATGTAAATGATAGAAATTTACATTTCTGTTGAATATTGAATGTCATTTTCTATATCCTACTCTATACATTTACAGCCTGCCAAGACATTCACTTATTTACTGAGAGCATACTCTATGTCAAGCACTGATCCAAAGACACTGGAGACGGAGTGAACAAGACAAAGACCCCGCTAAGATGCAGATAACATTCTGACTTGACTCTGACAACCCCGCTCTGTCAACTGCAAGTTTGAAATTTACATTTTCCCTATTGAATCAGAATATTTCTCCCAAGAGAACTGAAATAATTTTCATATTAGTCCATTATAGATAAGGATGGGGTTTAACATTCAACGTATAACATGTTTGGAACAGCTATTTAAGAATGAACTGTAAACGGCATTAGGCTTTTATTTTCTTTGATCCATTTTCATCCAAAATGAATAATTATATCCTTAATGTAATATAATCCGTGTACTGTATTCCTCAGATAAAAACATTTATTACTGCTATTTATAGTCAGTTATTCTTTCCAAGAGCTTTTAAAACTCATCTGTAAGTAATTTCTGGAGAAATGAAAAGAAATTATTGTTTAACATTTAAACTATTCCACCTGCTTATAAGACACACATCACACACATACACACACACACACACACACACACACACACGAAGTAAGAGTCTAAGAAAGGCTGAGCGAGAATGAGCACACGCAGCCTATATTTAGATCTGTATTACTCCTTGCATTACTGATCACTGTTGCAACTTGAAAGCATTTCCACGTACTACATGGAAACAAACACAAAATAGTACCTATTTTGATAGGTGGCAACATTTCTAGAATTACCCCAGGAACAGTAAATTTTCTCATTAGATTCAATGATTCTCAACCCTTGCTAAACATTAGAATAACATGGAGGCTAAAAAAAAATACTAAGTGTTCGTTTCCCTCCATGTCCACCCCAGAGATTCTGACATAAGGATCTGAGTTAAAAGCCAGGGCATGAGTATTTTCTTTTAAAAAGCATTCTAAGTGATTCTACAGGTGAACAACCACTATTCTAATCCATCCATCTCATTCTGCAGAAACAGAACAATTTACTCTGAATTCTGCAATCTCCATTCAATTATTCCTATCTAATTAATTAAAGTACGTGTAAATATCTAACTAATGTGATCTCAGTACTATTGTAACTGGTATGTTTTGTTCTTTTATTCATCCCCTTAATTATTTCAAAAGCCATCTCTCCCCCCAAAAAAAGTTTTTAGAAATATGTATTTAGTATAACCAGATTAGTAATTTCCAATATTTTATCATACTGGTAAACAGAGGCTAGTCTGAGCTCTACAGAATTTTAAATGACACGTTTTATTCTTTTTTTTTTTTTTTGCGGTACGCGGGCCTCTCACTGTTGTGGCCTCTCCCGTTGCGGAGCACTGGCTCTGGACGCGCAGGCTCAGCGGCCATGGCTCATGGGCCCAGCCGCTCTGCGGCATGTGGGATCTTCCCAGACCGGGGCACGAACCCGCATCCCCTGCATCGGCAGGCGGACTCTCAACCACTGCGCCACCAGGAAAGCCCACACGTTTTATTCTTAAAAAGAAAGATTCCGAAAGTAGAAGCTGTGAGCATTAAGAACATGTGATAGCTACCAAATGTAAAATAGCTAGCTAGTGGGAAGCAGCCGCATAGCCCGGGAGATAAGCTCGGTGCTTTGTGACCACCTAAAGGGGTGGGATAGGGAGCGTGGGAGGGAGACGCAAGAGGGAGGAGATATGGGGATATATGTATATCTGATTCACTTTGTTATAAAGCAGAAACTAACACACCATTGTAAAGCAATTACACTCCAATAAGGATGTTAAAAAAAAAAAAAAGAACGTGATAGAAACTATGTGTGCTCAAGACAGTTGATGGCCTTGTCACCCTCAGTTAAAAAACTTATTAGATGGAGAAGCTCCGTGTCTTTTCTAATGGCTGTTCAGAGATGCCTTGCTCCTTTGTCCCTATCTTGGTCCTTCCCGGGGACTGGCAGGGTTAACACTTGCAGGGTAGTGAACTTAAAAACAGGGTCCAGAGCAGGGGATAAGCAACAGCATCTGTAGCACAATGGCAGCTGACAGGTGGGTGAGGTATCGAGCCAGGTGTGAATTTCTCCATCTAGGCAGATGTGAAGTTGGGTCCTACTTTTATAGCTCCTGAGGCACTGCCACTGTAGGCAGCTATTGGTCATCTGTATTAAAGATGTCACAGATACACAACTAGTAGAATAGATCAAATAAAAGAAAAAAAAAACAGCAACACCAAGTGATGGTGAGGATGCAGGTAAATCGAAGGTCATACAGTGTTGTTGGGTAACAGTCTGGCAGTTTCTTACAAAATTAAACATTCATTTACTATATGACCCAGAAATCCCACTCCTAAATATTTTCTCCAAGAAAAATAAGAACGTGTGTTCATCCAAAAACTTGTACATGAATGTTTATAGTGGCTTTAGTCATAATCACCAAAAACTGGAAACAACCCACTGGCCTACAACTGGTGAATGAATAAACAACCCGGGGAATCCGTACAATGGAATACCACTCGTCAATTAAAAGGAACACATTATTGATTGATTAATTAGGGATGAATCTCAAATGTACTGTAACAAGGGAAAGAGACCAGGTTCAAAATGTTATATATAAATGCATATTCCACTAATATGACATTCTGGAAGAGGCAAGTAGACCAGAAGATACATTAGGAGTTGCCACGAATTGGGGGTGAAGCAAGAGGCTGATTACAAGGGAGCACTAGGGAGTTTTTCTGAGGTGACAGAATAGCTCTGTATCTTTATTATGGAGGTGTTTACATGACTATATGCACTCATCAAAGCCTACAGGAATATACAGGGAATGTTACTGTATGCAAATGATACCTCAAATAAACCTGATCCCCAAAAACTGTCCATAGGGGAAAGCCCGGTCATCAAAGTGAGTTAGCTGGAAAGGTGATGCAAATGGAAAAGCAAAAAGTTTAAAAAGCTGTTTGGATTAAATATATTATCAAATTGGCTTTATTTGATTAAGGAGCTTCCCTAAATCCATCGCAACCACTTCAACATTCACAATATGTAAATCTTTCCTTTTATCAAAGGAATGAAGTCTTGCAACATATTTTAGTACAGACCTGCTTTCCAGGAACACGACCACCTTAGCCACAACAAGATATGACTGATTATGCTAAATGATGGAGTCATTTGAAGCTACTGTAAACTCTGAAAATGTGGCTGGTAATTTTGAAACAAAGATGAGAAAGCATACATGGCTCAGTCTCCTAAGTGCTGTTAACTCTACACCTAATATAACTGCCTTGAAAGTAAGCAAAAATCTATATAAATTGGTAGTTCTTGAAGTGTGGCACCAGGATTAGAGGCATCAGACCAGCAGTAGTGGCATCATCAGGAGCTTAGCAGAAATGCACATTCATGTGTTCCACCCCAACGTGAATCAGAATCCAGTCATTTCCCTGCTCAGCAAACTCTAAGTTCAAGAGATGAGGAAGTGGCCATCATGAATGGCTGATGAAAAAAACATCCAAAAAAGGACACAAGCACATTGCTGTCCATCTCCACTCATGCAGTCAAGATGAAGTACAAACCTACCCCGCCATACGCCCATACAATCTACATAGTAAAAAAGGGTTTTAATTACAGGCTTTACCCTTTTAAAACGCTCTGAGCCCAATCTATATTTAAAATGAAATTGGATTTCAAGTAGAATTTTATGCAAACTCAATGCTAGGAGATAATTAAAAACATTTATAATGTTCACAGTACTAAGAGAGGTGTAGTTATCTGTGATAGATCAGTTCATTCCATAACCAAGTGAGTAGTTTCAGAACTAAAATTTCACAGGTGATATACATACTAATAATTGTAACTATTAAAAATCAAAAGTCGTCTCCCAATAACCATTGGGTCCTGCCATATTCTACTTTATGTGGACTATATCTTCATAGCTATTTCTTTTCAGGTAAAGGATGAATAATGATTTCTAAATTTTCAATAAATACCTCAAGCCGTAAAGATCAGAATATGTTTTCCTTCCTCTTTTCAAGTAAAATGTTTCGGTATTTCAACAGATGTCTTAGTAGAAAAATGCTATTTTCATCCATCCGAATGAGAGTTCATCAAGCACAGGGAAGATGAATAAAGTAGCCCCAAATATCATCATAATTATACCAGCACATACGCTCAATTTATAAAACAAGGCTTTATTTGCATTAAATTATCAATGTCTCCTCTTGGAGTCCTGCTTTATTGATACTATCTGTCCATGCTATCCAAGGGCTATAAATTCGTAATTCTGCACAAATGGACTATCTAATCTTTCAATCATCTAGGGGCAGATATTTAATCTGATGCCAGTTCCCAGCTGACATTCAGTTCTTCTGTGGATGAATACTCACAGGCAACAACATCTGAACATCAGTTTAAGCAAAACACCACCAAGGTAGATCTGTTGCCCCTCACCTCCATGCATACACTTGGCCCAAAACACGTGCAAAACTAATGCCAGTGTTTTGGATGATCTGCATGCTTTAGCACCATTGCCCACTTTCAGAATTTTACAATTTTGTAAACAGGATCAATAACTCATCAGGCCACATGTTTTTGTCTTGTCTTAGGTAACAGCAATATTAATTTCCACCTTTACAGTGCTTTCCCTTACACTGTTCTGTTTTTTGTTCTTTGGTTTTTTTTGCGTACGCGGGCCTCTCACTGTTGTGGCCTCTCTCGTTGCGGAGCACAGTCTCCGGACGCGCAGGCTCAGCGGCCATGGCTCACGGGCCCAGCCGCCCCGCGGCATGTGGGATCTTCCCGGACCGGGGCACGAACCCGTGTCCCCTGCATCGGCAGGCGGTCTCTCAACCACTGTGCCACCAGGGAAGCCCTCTTACACTGTTTTTTATGAGTAATTAAGATAATGTTATACCCCTTTGTAAAACTGGCCATTTACTTCCTGTTATTTTTATAATAAAATAAAATAGGGTCAATTTGGCCCAAGAAGGGCTACCAGATCTGGCTCCTATTTACCTTTCTATTGTCATCTTCTAACACTTCTCCCCTTCACTCAATCCAACCCCACTGGCCTCCTTTCTAGCCTCAGGACCTTTTCACTTGCTGTCCCATTTGTCTTGGCATTCCTTTTTCTCCAATCTCCCATTGCCTAATTCCTTCTCCTCTTTTAGATCTTAACTCAAATATCACTTCCTCAGAAAAAATCTTCTCTGACCTTCTCCAGTTCCTCTCCATCTGGTCAAGCTGTTTATTTTCTAAGTTTTAAAATATTGGTATATTGGCTGCACCCACCACAGTGCCTGGCACAGAGCGGCTACCCAATAAGCATTTATACAATGAATAAATGAATGAATGAACACTGTGAAATAAGTGAAGAATTATTACCTTAATTTTCCAAATAATAAAACTGAAGCCCAGCTAAATTCAGCAATTTACCCAACTTTATACTATGAGCTAGTAATAGAAACAAGATTTTTCTGACACTAAGCTCAGTGCTAGTTTCACTATTTGATACAAATCCTAAATAGACTTAAAAAAATCATAATTTGTGCTTAGAGTGATATTTTCAACTCTTATTAAAGTTTCAACTCCAACACGATTAACTGTAGGATTAATACCTTTATCTCAACAATTCCTGAGCTTGTCTGAAGTTTTTAATTTTTTTTTCTTAACATAAAAAGTCCATTGACCTTTATCTCAGCAGCTTGCTTGATCTTAAATATATGTCAAATAACCCAAAAAGAGAGTTTAAATAACCATTATGCCTACCAAGTAAATGTTTGCATCCATAAAATAGAAAGTTAGAAGTGATGTTTAAGAAAATGTACTCAGGAGGTAGACTGAGTTATAAGTATTTCTCTTCTATCATTCCTAAGTACTTACTGTTGACATAAAAGATAAACCAAATACAGTGTTTTACCAAAAGAATCATTGCAACGTTTACAGTATTTTGCAGTAACTGAAGACATATACTTATCTGGACAAATATCTCATATCTGGATAAATGAAGAAAAAGTAAGTGAATTTAATATATATTAATCTTCTATCTGAGGTGTCCACAGGACTAAAAATTAATCCATGAATTATTTTGATACTCCGAACACTGGATATTGCCTGACTGCTACATTTGTATTGCTCAAATAGAGGCAGGCAATTTAGTAGAAAAAAAGGCTTCACAAGTTTTCCTCCCTCTTAGCTCAAATATGGCGACATTCTGTAGCTAAATTGTGAAATAGATTTAAAGCCCAAATAAACTAAAGTGATAAAGACGCAGGGTGGAGAATGGTTTGGGCAGGCACAAGTCCCATTTCACATGTATCATATTAATTTGAATTCTTACAGTGACTGCAGTAGATATTCTGAAATGTCTCTATACTGTTACTTTAGTTACTGCCTAACTTCCTACCCCTCATCACACAGTTTAATAAACCCGCCAAGGAAAGCTGAGTTTAGGTTACAGTCATGGCTAAAGGCACCCCCATTATAATACGGTCATATTCCTATTTGCAAAAGTGGCCACTACACCCACCTTTCCCAAAACGAACCTTGTGACCTTCCCCAGGAAAGAGCTCTCTGGTTCAAGAGACCAACCAAGGTATTCACGCTTTAGTCATTAGATCAATCATTTACCTCCTTACTGAACAGCCACCACAATAAAAATGACCTTTTGATGTACCAAAACCAGGAAAAAACATCTAACATTTCTTTTCAAGGTAGTTTAATGAAAAGGGTATAAAAATGAGATTTTCACAGAAGTAGGGAAAAAAATATTGCCTCCAAAATCGAGATTTTTTTTTCGTACACCACATACCTAAATATGCAAACACCTTTGACAAATTTTCCCCATTCATATATCTCCTAAAGAGACACAGACCTTGATAAATACAAAAATTATTAGCAATACTTACTAAAGAAATATATGTTCTTCCTATAAAGGATCAAGAGGACTAGAAAAGCTTCTCTATATTATTAGTAAGACAATTCTCAGGAGTCACCTTTAAAATCAGAGCTTGAAGGTACTAGAACTCAGGTCCGCTAAATGCCCAGTTCATTGCTCTAGTCATACCTCTTCTTCTGAGGCCTCAGATTCTTCATCTTTATAATGAGGGGCTAGGTGGTACAATTGCTAGCAAACCTGAAACCCAACAGGTCTCACTACCTATCGGGGGCATTTACATTTTAGGAGACAATATTACAGGACTCCTCCAAAGCCATAGATTGTTGGAAGTGGCATTTGTCTTTCAAAACAAACAAATTACCATTAATTAAAACACACACATACACACCCTTCCTTTCCAACAATAAGGAATAACCAAATCTGATGTGATAACGTACAAGGCAGTGCCTTAATGGAATGCTGGATCCAGCAAGATTTAAGCAATAAATTTTATGGAACTTGATCATACTCTCCCATCACAAAGCCCTTTATGATAACACTTGAGTAAATCCATCTGGTTGAGTTAATAATTAGGTTAAATCTGTTACAAGTTAATGATGCATAGACAAGTCATTCCAGGTACATGATGATGCAGCGAATTTGTGACACAAGTTACAGATAATATTTTGCACCGCCTTTCATTTTTCTTTATTTCCTACTCTGATTAGAAAACAAAAAGCCATTCAAGAACAAATAAGACCTTCAAATAAGACCTACATATGTACAGACTGGATTCAAAGGGGAAAAAAAGCACTTTCCTAAGGAGTTACATAGGGTTTCAGAAAGACCTCTCAAAGGTTGAGAAAGACCCCAGCCCATTTCTATATTCTGAGCTGCCTGGTGGATTGTAAAATAAAGAAATGCTTAAGTATGTAGCATGTTTATTTAAATGTTTATGTGTAATACAAAAATAGAACTATGCTGTCCACCAGAGTTTCAGAATGCACAATGTATATTCATGCCTAGTGTCCTTACTATAACTAGTGAAATGTAGTAATGAGAAATGAGATGAAAGTAAACAGACATTGTAGTTCAATATGGTTGGGGTATGCAACTACATCTATAAGCAAATTGGAAGATATTTCATAAACAGGAAACCTGGAGCCAAATGATCTTCAGCCCATGCTCCCGGTATTCCATCCCCTGGGTAAGATCCTGGAGCTCATTTAAAGATTTATTATGTGGCCAGGGCCTTTAAATAGAAATTACACAAAAAAGCACAAATCTGTGACCTTCAACATCAACAAATACTTATATATGTGTAGCTATCCAAAGACCAGCCCCCAGTCCAAAAGAAAATAGACTGTACTTTAGCAAAATCTGTGTACTGAGGCTGGAATCATCAAAGCGCAATAGAGTTGAAAATGAGCTAATGATTCCCGTGTTTTGATGTTAATGAAAAGAGAGAAGGCTGAGACCAGAGTGGAGGGAGAGTGGCTTCCTTGGGAAGAGAGAGGCTCTGAGCTCTGGGGAAACAGCCAGCCTATCAGGTGTCGAGGAAGAACTGAGCACAGTGGATGCTGTCAACCCTGGCTGCATATTTAAGACAACTGATGCCCAGACCCCACACAAGGTCAATTAATCAGAATCACTGAAGATACCTTTTAAAGGCTCCCGGGTGACTGGAATGTGAGCCAGGGATTGATGGCCACTGAGTCAGGGTCACTGAGGCTGGGGGATAGAAAAGGCTGAGTAAGCACAGCTCCAGTAATCAGGACCTGAGTGACTGCAATAAAACAGAGCCGGTTCCTCCTAGAACGAATCTGGTATGGGAGCGGGGTCGGGTAGGGGGTGTCCAGAGATAGGTCTCTCTCATGTTCACCAACAGAGTAGAAGAAAATGGCCCTATAGAGGACAGGACATTCAGATGATTAAAGCCACAGCAGGCTAAATTGAGACCATGTTCCTCTCCACCTGAGACTGCACAACATTTCCACCCAGTGTGCTTTACGGATGTTAACATTCTAAACAATTAACGTCTCTTATCACATAGTAGGGAACAGGTCACATCTCTGCTCAAAACTGTCTAATGGCCTTCCCCTTCCCTCAGAGAAAATCCAGCCCTTACTATGCACATCCTACACAGACTTGCGCTAAAGTGTGGTCCCAGGACCAGCAGCAATAATAGTACCGCCCGAGAGCTTGTCAAAACTACAGAACCTCTGGCCCCATCGATCAACTAAATCAGCATCTACATTTGAACAGGATCCCCATGTGACTTTATGCACATTAAAATGTGAGAAGCTATAAAACAGATAAACAACAAGGTCCTACCGTATAGCACGGAGAATTATATTCAACACCTTGTAATAACTGATAATAGAAAAGAATCCAAAAAAGAATATACATATGTATAACTGAATCACTTTGCTGTACACCTGAAACATTGTAAATCAAGTATACTTTAATTAAAAACTTGTGACAAGCACTGACCTACCGAGTCTCCCTCACCTCTCCCACCCACCCCTGTTACCTCTCTGCTACCTGACCTGTTTGCTCAGCATCTTCTTACCATTCCTTCAATCTACCAGGCTCTCTTCTGTTCAGGGCCTTTACACTGGCTGCTTCCTCTACTAGAATGTACCTCTCCTCCAGATATCTGGAAGGCTCATTTGTTTACCTCACCTTCTTCAGATCTTTTCTCATGTCACCTCCTCCATGAAAACTTCCCTCACCATCCTGTTTACAACTGAAAAAAATTTTCCAGACATTCCCCCTTCCCTGCTTCCTGTCCACAGGACTTACCACCAGTGGACATACTTTTTTGTTTTCTATTCAATTGTTTATTAACAGTCTCCCTGTGATAGACTGCAAAATATGGCCACAAATTCTTGGCATCTCTTTCTATGGAGGAAGAGATGTCTCTGCTTCTTGAAGCTGGGCTTGGTAATGTGACTTGCTTTGACTTATGGGATGTTAGGATATGGACACGAGCAAAAATTTGAAAAGAGCTTGCACGTGAGAATTTCTCTCTCTGGTTGCTGGGATACCTTCTTGTCGCTAAGGGAAGAAGCACAAACGAGCCTGCTGGAGGATGGGAGACCCATGACCCGTTACCCCCATAATCTAAGCTAGCAGCCAGCAGAAACCACAAGAACATGAGTGAAGCCATCCCAGACTAGCCAGGCCCTAGATGACCCACCAGTTGCCTGAAGAACCTAACATTCAACTCACAGCCTCACAGAAATAATGATTGTCATTTTAAGCCACTGGGTTTTGGGTGATATGTTTTGAAGCAAGCTGGGGCCCTTGTAATTTCCAAGAAGGTAGAGATTTTTGTGCCCCACTGCATCTCCAGGGTTTAGTAGTGTACTTAGCATAGGGGAGATAGTCTAAAATATTTGCAGTGAATGTTGAAGGACAGAATGATGATCACAAAGGGAAAAAAAAAAATAAAACCCACGAGTGAAAGAAATAAAGGCCCGAAATGACCTCCATCACTGAGAGACTAAAAGGTAGGAGCAGGACCTCCTAGGTTCATTAGAACCTTGTCTCTTCAGATTCAGGGTGAACTAAATAAGATTTCAACTACTTTGGTAACAGAATATTTTAGCCAAAAAAAAAAAAAAAAAATCCACATGTTCATTCACATGCGGTGTTTCAAATTTATTCAAAACAGTTCTAGTTTCACGGTGCTTAACTTGTCTAAGGCTGCATAGCCATGTGACCTTTAGAATAGTTTTCACATTATGCAGCACTTACACTCCTCATTTTAAATTATTCCGATTTTTAACAGCTCGCAAATCGGCGAACCAAATCACTGCATGTTGCTTCAATTCTGTCTTGCCAAAGAAGAAAAATCTGCTGCTTTGGATTCATGTCAAGAGTTGGAAATTCGGGCCATAACATTTTAAATCTCAGATGTTCCCCACTGTGTCCACCTCACATAAATCAATAAGCACACAAATACCCACATGTTTGGGAAGCCAGTTCACTAACAACTAAGGCACAATGGCCTGTGGAATGCGGCGGCAAATTTAAGTGGATTCTGCAGCAGTGGGTGTCATAATCTGAGAGTACAGCGTGGTCCTTAGCAGTGGCACAAACAAGTGCAATTGGCAAGCAAAAAGCAAGTTCGATATTAAACAATTAACTGAGGTACAAAGCTAACATGTTATTTTCATTTGATGGGAAAAAATAAAAGACAAACTGTAGTACACTAAGTTTCTGTCTTCTTGGAAAAGGAAACAAACCCTCAATTTTCTCTAGTCTTACCAGTCATGGACAGGCATATCTAAACTTATGGAACAAGTCTCCTCTGGAGAGCTGGCAAGGCTGGAGAGAAGCAACTCGGAGCAACTAAGCTCTGGGATCTTCAGGGTTTCTTTCAGGAAGTGCAAATCTCTAAGCAACAGAATCCCATACACACATTTGCAAATACCTACTATCTGGCTTCTGATTTTTTTAAACACATGTAATTATCACTTGCATAATGAGCACAATGTGTACTGGAGATCCATGAGGTCTTCCTATTAAGTCACAGGATTCTTATCTAGAGTATCACATAATCTCTCTCCCTCTTCCATTACCAATCTCCATCTATACTGTGTGCAAGGCTAAGGAGAAAGCTCTTGAACTTTTGTATTAGTGGGAACAGGCAAGATTCCACAGTAGGAACAAATGAACCCATGAATCTCAGTGACTGAAAACAAGAAAAGCTTGTTTCTAGCTCATGTTACACATCCATTGTGCACTGGCTGGGAGCGCCGCTCATCGTGGCCCGCAAGGACCCAGGCCAATGGAGCACCCACCACCTGGAGCTTGGCAGATCGAAGTAGGGCAGATGGGGAGCACAGTAAATCAGGCACTGACTGTTAAAGAGGGGACGTGTGTCACTTCTGCTCACATTTCCTTGGCCAACAGAAGTTACATGACCAAATAGGAAACGCACCCACTTACACCGCAAATAGGGAAATACAATCCTATCACATGGTGAGAAGAACTGAAAATAGTCAGGGGATGGTATTAACGACGCTGCCGTCTCTATTCCCTCCCGGCCTCCACGTATTCAAATCCATTTATCCGTTTCAGAGTATTTTTCCGAGGGCATCTGAATGGCAGAGCACACTCTTCCAGGTACCATAAAGTACCAGAGTTTAAACAAAAGAGGTTTTAGCCACAGGCAATTTCATTTGAGGAAATGACGTCTGAGAAAGGCTTTGCCGAATGAGTGAGAACTGGACGGGAGGATGTCCAGGCAGTGGGAGCAACTCGAGCAGGGGCAGAAAAGTAGGGCATGGCAGTGCATGTGCAAAGAATGGCAAAATGTTTAGGCTGAATGATATTCAGAATAGACGGGGTGGGGTGGGGGGTAAGGAGGGGGAGGGGGGAAGGAGGGGGAGGGGGAGGGGGAAGGAGGGGGAGGGAGAAGGAGGGGAGGGGAGGGGCGAGTGGGAAGAGGGGGGAGGAGAAGAGGAAGAAGTCTCTTTGACCACAGTGGGTTCTGAAAAGATTAAACTGCCTTATGTGGCATGTTTTGAAGGGAAAGACAGTGGGACAGGATAGGACTGGCGCAATAGTCCAAACAAGAAGTAACAACGGGCTTAGCTACAGTAGACCCACCTCAATGGAGAGAAGAGAATAGCTCTACTCTAGAATCGTATACAGCAGAAGAAGACTCAGCTTTCCCATCTCCCTTTCATCTGACCCAGAAAATATAACTCACCTTTCCCTCTATCTGCCTGAGCCTGAAGGGACTGGTCATTTGAGGCTTAGAACTGATTAAAGTGACGAGGTCAGACAGGGAGACCCATCTCGATTGAGAGACTAGCTTCTGGCCATGTCACCCAACCAAGAGGGCATTCCTTTCATAATTAAGTGGAGTTAACTCCCAGTGGAGAGTTCCTCTATTTGTTCTCAGTTTATTTCCTATCTCCAAGGATATCTCTGAAGCCACTCCTTAAGGACTAAACTGCAGGACTTAATTTATGTGTTTATCCTGGAGGCTGTAATTCCTCCTCTCATGCAGATTTAACTTCAGCGCTTTGGCCCTTCAAATTGGCCAATCCAGGTAAGCCCTTCCATGGTCGATCCAGGTAGGTCAGCCATGGGCCATCACAAGATTCTACGGCTTATATTATACAGAGCTTTAGGACCCGTCGTGTGCACCAAATCTGCTTATTTTTGCTACTCCCACGCATTCCAAACAGACAGTAAAATTAGCCTGTGAGCTGAAACCTTCTCTTACTACTGACCAATTCCATCATTGGGGGGTCCCTCTGTGCTGTGCTTCCCACTGCTCCAGTAGATACAAGACTTGCACTGTCACGCCCAGGGAGATGAGCATAGCCAGCAGAGCCCCCAGCGTTCCTTGGGATCCCTGGAGAAGCCATCGCAGTCCTCGGATGATCTGGGACTTGGCTCTTGGGGTGGACAATGTCACACTGTGTACTCTGACTCTCCCACTAAGAATTCTCATGAAGTCAAAGCCAGAAAGAATGACCCTGCTGACGATGCCAAGTTCTGAAACATTCAAAGATAAGGATTAGGCTATTTCCCAGGAAGCCCTGGACTTTAGAATCCATACACACATGACTCATCAATCCTAGATCACTCCTTTTTACCACACTCCACTATAGAATAGACTATGCACTGTTAGCCTTCCTTATTGACTGGGTAATAGAATTTTTAAAAATTTTTCTCCAATGTTCAGATTTGTTTCTCATTTTATATACACTGCAGGACTATAATATACTTTAGGATTTGACCAATATTCAGTGATTACCTTTACAGAGCCAAACACCACGCTGCATGCTGTGGAATAATAATTAAGCCCCTTACAAGGAGAAAAAAAGAAAAAAAAAAACTTTACTAAATTCCCTGGGGAGATTTTGGGCAAAGTACTATTGGAGTCAAAGCACTGAAAAATCAGAGTGATTGTACCTGTATTTTACCTATATTTCCAGAGTGAGGTATAGTGGAGGTGACATTTGAGATGTGTCTTCAAGAAGAGAATTTCCAGAAGGGCAAGGGGTCAGATGAATATTCCAGGTGGAAAGACTGGCACAGAAACAGGAAAGGATTGAGTCTAGTATCTGGGGAACAATGGGAAGTCCAGTTTGGCTTTGTTAAGGGACGGAGCAAGAAAGTCGATGGAAAAAGTATTTCAGGACTAGTAGATAGAGGACTGTAAAAGCCCAGAGAAGGAATCTGTTTGTTTAAACACAGGAGGCAAATGGCGGCTACTGGTGACTTCTGAATAGGTAAATGGCATCACCAAAATTAAGCTTTAAGATCAACCCTCTTCAATCTCAAGCTCAACCACTTCTTCCCTGTTGACTAGACTTCATTTACACCTGCCGGTTTCTGTTCCCCTGGGGCCTTTGCACCAGCTCTCTCCTCTGCAGGGAACTCACCCCACCCCAGACCTCCATGTGGTCGGGGCTCCTTCTTATTCAGATCTCTGCTCGAGTGTTCCCTCCTCAATGAGCTTCCCTAACCAGCCTATCTGAAGGAGTCCTCCCACCCTTAGGCACTTTTTACTCTACTAATGTATTTAGCTTTCCAATAGCAACTTATCATAATTTGAAATTATTTTATTCACTTCATGGCTGCCTCATAGGTTGGTTCCTCTCACTATAAGCCCCATGTGAGCACATACCTTATTTAAAGACAGATACAGTAGGACTGGGTCTAACAGAATGGCTGATAAACAACAGGTACTCAATAACTATTTTTTAGCAGCTTCACCGAGATAAAGTTCACATACCATATATTTATCTGAGGTATACTATTCAAATGTTTTTAGTGTAGTTACACAGTTGTACAAAAATCACAACCCATTTTAGAACATTTTCATCACCCCCGAAAGAAACCCCATACCCATGAGCGGTCCCCCCATCTCCCCACCCCCCAATCCTTTCAGCCCTAGGCAACCACTAATCTACTTTCTGTCTCTGTAGATTTGTCTACTCTGGACATTTCATATAAACAGAATCATACATTCATGACCTTTTGTGACTGGTTCCTTTCACTCAGCCGGTGAAGTGTTTTCAAGGTTCATCCATGTTGTAGCCTGTATCAGTACTTCATTCATTTTTATTGCAGAATATTCCATTGTAAGGATACACTATATTTTGTTCATCCATTCATCAGTTGATACACATTTGTGTTGTTTCTATTTTCTGGCTCCTGTGAATAGTGCTGCCACCAACTTTTGTCTGCAGGTTTTTGTGTGAACAAATGTTTCATTTCCCTTGACTGTATACTTAGGTGTGGAACTGCTGGGTCGTATGGTAACTCTATGTTTGTTTAATGTTTTGAGGAACTGCCAGACTGTTTTCCAACAGTGGTTGCACCACTTTGCATTTCCACTAATAGTGTATGAGGGTTCCAATTTCTCCACATTCTTTTTTTTTTTTTTAATTTTATTTATTTATTTATTTATTTATTTTTGGCTGTGTTGGGTCTTCATTTCTGTGCGTGGGCTTTCTCTAGTTGCAGCGAGCGGGGGCCACTCTTCATCGTGGTGCGCAGGCCTCTCACTGTCGCGGCCTCTCTTGTTGCGGAGCACAGGCTCCAGACGTGCAGGCTCAGTAGTTGTGGCTCATGGGCCTAGTTGCTCCACGGCATGTGGGATCTTCCCAGACCAGGGCTCGAACCCATGTCCCCTGCATTGGCAGGCAGATTCTCAACCACTGCGCCACCAGGGCAGCCCTCTCCACATTCTTGTCAACACTTGTGATTATCTGTCTTTCTGATTATAGCAACCTAAGTGAATATGATGTAAATTAGTATCTCATTGTGGTTTTGATTTGCATTTCCCTGATGACTAATGACGTTGAGCAACTTTTCATGTGCTTATTGGCCATTTGTATATCTTCTTTGGAGACATGGCTATTCAGATCCTTTGTGCCCATTTTTAATTGGGTTATTTGTCTTTTTATTATTGAGTGTAGGAGTTCTTTACATATTCTGGATACAAGCCTCTCATCAGATGTGATTTGCAAATATTTTCTCCCATTCTGTGGGTTGTCTTTTGACTTTTCTTGATGGTGTCCTTCAATAACTATTTTTAAAATAAAACAATGAATAAAACTAATCCTTTAAGACAGAAAACTATGACCAGTTCATAAGTATGTGGCAAATTAGTGGCAGGGCAGGACCTAGAGGAGAATTCAAGTCACCTGTTTTCAGCCCTGAGTTTTGTTTACTGGTTCTCAGCATTGCCCAACTAGCCCAGAAGCAATGACATCATCCCACGATGAGTCAAAGAATGCAGCATTTGGTAAATTGGCTCACGAGCATTAACCAAATGGAAAGATGCCCCAAGGTTAAAAAAATAAAGAAAAAAGGTTTTGCTGGAAGCTAGGCTATAATAAATCTTAAGTGGCCTACAATTTAGTTTTCTCTTGAAAAACTCTGAAATTGATGAATGGGTCCCACACACACACAGGAAAAAAAAAAAATTAGTTAAATGCAACTAGAATAGGTCCAGGATGAGTAAGCAGTAAACTTCTAAACTTGTAGTTACGGATATATGCTTACAAGATTAAAGGCTCTGAAATTGTCTTCCCTCCCTGCACTGCATTCAAACTCATGAGCACTGCCCAGTTTTATTATGGTTGAGAAACTTCAACTAGTGAAAACAAGGTACAAGCCTGGGAACATCGATATGGAGAGAACTGGTATATTTTTACAGCTGTAAGAGCTTCTCAGAGTAGAAAAATACCAGACCTTAAGTACTTATTACAAAAATATCAGCTCTAAGTACTTAGTACAAATATATATGATATATATATATATATGTGTGTGTACACACACACACACACACACACACACACACACACACACACACACACACTGGGAAAGGCAGCAGGGAAGGACTTGCTTTTAATAAATCTTAACCAGTTTCAATGCTGGCAGGGTATCCACAATGTAATTTTCCCAGGACAGAATTAACCCCTTAGATAATGCACAAAAGATTCAACTAGAAACTTCATGCTTCTTTTGTGGTGCTAACCCTAACCTAACAATCAGATTCACATATAAATGCAAACAAGATTAATCTAGTATTGTAGACAGCAACCTAAAAATATTATACAGAGAGCAATTTATAAATAATTTAAAAAACACATTTTAAAATATGTCCATATTCTTACAAGGCAGTAAAGTTAGACTAAGAATACATAAAAAACATGTTCAGAACATACTTCATTATACTATAAAAAAATATATGTGAAGGGCAGAATACATGACGTGAATAAATTATAGGTATAATTATTTATTATAATGGAAAGTAGGCTACATGACGACTTAAGATAGAGGCAAACATAAAATGTGACATCATATATACCATTTTTAAATCATCCTTAAATATTATTTCTGGCTTCACATTCTCTGTTTACACTCTTCCCTCTATATTCAGCGCTCAATGCAAACTTCAGTTTTTAAATCAAATACGAGAAGGCTCATTTGGGAAGCAATCCCCCATGAATCTATCTTTATCCCTTAAGTTGATACAGGACCTGCAGTGCAAATAATAGTGCACAGATGTGTAAAGTAGAGATAATACCTAAATTTATCCAAGGAGAATTGAAGTATGGGGCAGACTTCGTGTTTATCTGCGTAGTGAGTATACCAGCACAAAATACTTGGAATCCTTATCTTATCCAAGCTGATAACCCTGCCAGTATCACAGCCTCACAGTTTCTTGATTCCATCCAGTCCACTGGCCTTCACCTGTTCTCTATCTGGTCAGCCCACCTCGGACCTTATCATGCAGAATAGCTCTAACCTAGAGCTTACAAAGAAAATTACCCTCCGGGACGGCTCCCATCTTTCCACTTCTACCACTCTTATCAAACAGGCTTTCCATTTTTATTTTGAACCTTTATACCTGCCCTATTCCTTTGGCTCCCCAGTCCTATTTTAGCCCTACATCTTTCTCAAAGCCGGGACACTGTGGTCTATCATTTCAAAGACAGTATCTCTTTGTGTTCGAGAACCATTCATCTCCGTCACCGCCAGCTTCCCACAGTCTCTTGTTCCCTTCTCTCTCACTCTGATACATTCTAACTCCCTGTTTTGTCTTTATCTAATCTCAGGTTCCTGAGCATTAGTCACAAAAGCACAAAACAATATAGACTGGTTCATTTTCTCACTCATTCACTTAACCACTACTTACTGAGCAATAACTATGCACAAGCAGCTACTGCCATTGCTGTTTGGCAACTCTTCTCATTAGGCGCTAATTAGGTCGTTAATTCCTATCAGAATTTTCTGGTAGGAGCCCTGGAGCACCAGGCCACCAATTTCACCCAGTTCCCCCTCTCTCTGCAGGTGACCTTCACCTCAGAACCGACAGTGAGATCCAGACCATTGTCCACACACGCTCACCTCCTTTCCTCCCCAATGTGAACTCCCTAAATCTCCATTCACCTTCATTCTTCTTTAGGCTCAAGGCACCAATGTCCCTCTTCCTTTCCAAACCTACTCCTCTCTAAGTGCACCCTTTATGCTTCCTGTCCCAAGGGCTCACTGTGCTTCTCCTATGCCACCCACTGGGCTAGGTGCTGGGGACACAAATAGGAATGAGGCACAGCCCTGCCTTCCCAGCTAGTGGAAGAACAGATATGCAATTACACACTCACACACAAACACACGCACAAATACACATGCAATCAGGGTGACCATATCATTTCTCTGCCAAACTCAGACATGTCTGAAAAGTGAAAGGGATATAAAAAATACTTAATGGAGGTGAACTGATTTACTGTAGGCATAAACCAGTGCTGTCCCTGGCAAAATACGATTATGGTCACACTAATTACAAGATAGTATGGTACCTTCGACTATGCAGCCATTAAAGTTTGCCTAAAATTATTTAGTAACATTGGAAAAGGCTCATAATACAACGTTAAGTGAAAACAGTATATAGAAACTGAGCATAACTTGGTTGAAAAAAAGAACAAGACATAATAACTGACATTTATTGAGTATGCAGTACGTGCCAGGCACCATTCTAACTACTTTCAACTAATCCTCACAACAACCCTATGAGGAAAATACCATTAGATCTTTTTCACACATGAAGAAACTTAGGCACAGAGAGCTTAAGATGCTTGCCTAGGGTAGCCCAGCTAGGAAGTGGCAGTATTAGGATTCAAACCCTTTTGGTTCTAGACCTATGATCCTAAATACTCCAGGACATTGATGAGATGAAGGGAGATAAGGTAGGTGGGCAGGCAGATGTGCAATGAAACTCCCCCTCACTGCTCAATCAAGCATTGGTGCTAAGAGCACGGGTAACCTCCTTGTCCCCAATTCTTTAAGCCATGTTTCAGTTCTCACCTCCTAGATTCTCTCTACAGCATTTCTCTTTAGTGCGATGCTCTGTGGCTCTCTGACTCTGTGTCTTCAGGGCCTCCCCACCCCCTTCATCTACTCCCTTTATCCCTTGCCTTCTCCATGGAGGTTGTATTTTAGCCCTACCATCTTTCTCAAAGCCGGGACACTGTGGTCTATCATTTCAAAGAGAGTATCCCTTTGTGTTCGAGAACCATTCATCTCCATCACCCCCAGCTTCAGGCTGTATTCCCAGCCCTCCTCTCTCTTTGTGCTTCACTTCTTAGCATCCTATGCCCTTCCACAGTTTCACTTATATTGAGGTGGTGAGTGCCAGTCTTCACTTATTTCCTGCCCTAAATTCTCTTCTTCCTACTGGACATTTGCATCTGCATGACTCTCTACCTGCCAACAACACTAAGGCTGAACCTACCATGTTGCTCCCAGCAGACTGCCCTCATTCTACAGACAAGTCCCCATTCTCCGGGTCCCCAGGCTATAAACTTTGTTCTCTTCACCTTCTCCCTTCTCCTCAACCTCCACTGGCATTTGGTTACCAAGCCATGTTGAATCCACCTGTATAAGAGCTTCCAAATCTATTCTCTTTCCATTGTCACAGGTTCTGTGTTTGTTAACAATTAACTTTTCCCAACACAATAGCCTCTCTGCCTCTTCCAGGTCATTATGCACACAGCTACCAGAGAACTCCTCCCAGGCGGGACTGAACCATACCGCACTGCCTGTGGCTCCATTAGTACTTGTCTTGCTTAACAGTAGCTATGGATAAAAATGTCCTAGGTCCACGGCCTCCCTGGTGGCGCAGCAGTTAAGAATCCGCCTGCCAATGCAGGGGACATGGGTTCGAGCCCTGGTCCGCGAAGATCCCACATGCCGCGGAGCAACTAAGCCCGTGCGCCACAACTACTGAGCCTGCGCCCTAGAGCCCATGAGCCTCAACTACTGAAGCCCGTGCGCCTGGAGCCCGTGCTCCGCAACAAGAGAAGCCACCGCAAGGAGAAACCCGTGCACCGCAACGAAGAGTAGCCCCTGCTCGCCGCAACTAGAGAAAGCCCGCGCGCAGCCAAAAATATAAATAAATAAATAAAGTTTACAAAATCACCAGTGCTCCACTACAGAAACCCCCAGGAACCCTGGCATTCTCTTATTTTTCCTTTGAGCAGCTTTTGCATCTCCGTGGAGTCCTTATAGATCACATAATGCTTCCTATGTCTTGTTTTATTTATATATTCACATTCATTATTAGGGCACTTGATAACACAGCAACCCTGTGAGGTGGATGGAGCAGGTGTTAAGGTCCCCAACGTGAAAAATCAGGCACTGAGGGTCAGGTTGGTAAATAAATAAAAGGTTTGACGTTTCACTCAAACCTTCTGACTCAGTCTGGTTTTCTTTCTGGTCTCTTTTTCCTCCCAGCGTTAACCTAAACTGAAGAGTTTATTGGCATGGATTGTTCCTTCTTGGTACACTTAGACGGAGAGATGTAATCGGTTGAACTAGTGAGAATGTTGCATGAGTAATTTCACTTTAAACTATGTGCAAATTTAACTTTGATAAAAATAGAAATTCATAGATACATACATATGTATCTTATAGCACGCATGAGTGTGTATCAGCATTCATTTTTACCACCCATGAAGATAAAGTCGGCTTCTTTGTCATTTAATCCAACCTGAATTAGCCAAGTGATAAAGTCAGAAGCCAGAGCGATGCCGGGAGATACTTAAGCCTTGGGGGAAACCCAGACACTGCTTCACATAACTTGAACCGACAACACAAATTCCCCTCCCTGCCCAGGGGATGTTTCTGGGTCAGGACTCCCTCCCTTAACCAAAGAGTTAGACATTGCTGGACATTTTCCCAGCACACTACCCTGCTTCTCTGGCTGACCTTTACAGTTAGGACCTCTGGATATAAACTCATGAAAGATAGCAATAAGGCAAATTCAGCTGCCTTGGGGCTCACAAAAATGCAGTGTTTCAATTCAAACAGACCCCGAAAATCCCAATGGCCACATACAAGCCATTCCTAGTCTATGAGGTTAAAGCAACAGACCCACCATCATCAGGCCAAGCACCCTGAACTGCTTCTTCTCATGAATGGTTCCCCAACTCATGAGAATTACGCATGTGACAGTGGCCAGCAGAAGTCAAAGCTAAGGTTCTCGGGCATGGAGGTCAGAGCTGAGGTTCCTGCCTGGTGCAAAGGCAGGTGCATCACACAAGGATCAACCTGGGACTCCCACATCCATTTACAAATGCCTAAGGATATAACTAGGGGAGGACGGTCCACTCTCATACAACCTACCGGAGTAGCCCCATCCCCTATTTCTAATGCCATCCGTGAGCACCCAGAACTCACTCTCCACTGTTTACCAGCACTTCAAGCAACCCACATTACTCACAGGTCAAAACTAACCAGCAGAGTGGGAGGCCTTCGGGGCATTGCTGAACAAGGTTCTTCCTGCTAAAGCAGCTCTTCCTGCTGATTTGGAAAAAGCTTCTTCTAACCTTCCTCATGTAAACCACATTCAGAATTAAATGAAATATGAATTCAAATATGATCTATCATAATATACCAAGGCAAGATGCTTTATAAAATACTGTCTTCAGATATTTTTTGTCCCTTTCTTCCATCTCCATTGAGCTTATCCTATACTATTTAATGGGCTACGACAAAGATCAACCAGGGAAGGGAGCACTGCCACGGGAAATCAGCCAGAATTGTTTAGAACCCAATGGAAAACTATTTTTAAACTATTTTAAATTGTTAGTTGAAGTGGAAAACGAGTTTCCCTGTCTACAAAGCTCTGATTTAGCTCTTTTGACTTGGTCATCAAAAATGTATTTTCCTGACCTTCAATGAGTTGCATCTTCCTGCTTTTTATAAAAATGTCTTCCATTCTCCATATCTAAATAAAGTCTGAATCTCACTTATTTCAGATTCAGATTCAACAAACCTTCCACAGCAAGCTTAACTATATGCTGGGCAACACAGAATCGACTCCCTCTATTATCTAGAGATTTATCCTTTTACAGATGAAGGAACAGGGGCTCCATTAAGTTCAGTGACTTTCCTGCTTTCCTGGACCTTGCAAGTGGCATCTGCAGAGCTTCCAAGTCTATGCTCTCAATGGCAACACCAGGTAAAACATTTTTCCCAGTATTGCTTGCAGCTGGCTTTATCTTTCTGGACTCTTGCCTAAGATAAGTTACAAGGTTTGGGGAGGGGTTTTTGCTCCAGGTGATCTCAATTTGGAATCAAGGATTCTAAGCACCTCACAGAAGGATAAATACAGCTGTTGCATACTGCAAACAACCTTTACAGAGGACCTTCCTCCCTGGGTTCAAATAACCAGAAGTTAATTCCTACTGGTTTGTAGATTTTGTCCAAACAAAGGTTCACAATTAACATTATGTCAGGTCTTATTCCTTTATGTCTTTTCTATCCTCTAACCACTATACCGCTAGTTCAAAGGGTCAGAGCACACGATTAGGAAGGAAGAACTAGGCCTGTTCTTCCATCCCTGTGCAGGCCAACAGGCAGACGTACCTACCCTCAGCCACCTGGGGTACGGAGGTCGAACTAAATATTAAGAGGGCTTGGAGTCCGGGCTTGTAGGGGAAGAAAGGAAGGGCTTTCTAGGATTTCAGAATTTCGAGGCATAACCATTCACAAAATATAAACACTGTGTGAAAACCTACCAAAACAAGCACTATTTCTATAACCAAAGACAAGAAAACCTTCATTATTATTCCTTTCCAGGAAGTCAAGTATGTCCTTTCTGCCTGTTGCTTGCTTACTTGCTCTTGTGTTACTCTCCATTTCCTATCTTTCGTGAACATGAGAGGCATGCCTATTCTTTTCTGTAGAAATCTCCAGGCCAGAAATTTTACCTCTGGTGGCTTTTAAATGCTAAGATGCTATACAAAACATGATACTGAAACTCTGAATAGACAGTCAAAACCGTACCTTTACTGTGGTGGAAAGTCACTGCCTTATTCACCTAAAATATTATATAGAAAGATATCAAAAATACTACCAGGATATTAAATGGCTTTAGAAACAATAACAGGTCTCAGTTCCAATCTGTGACATATAAGGTGGGACCCCCACCCCCCCGCAAGCCCGAAAGGGTAAAAATAGGAGAGCATTCCAGAGACATTTGCAAATAAATTACTGCCCTCAACTGAACCACAGCTGGTTTACTGATGGAAAGAAAGAATAACAAAAGGATGGCTCTTACAGTGCAATGATATTGCATGTGTGAACTCAATTTACCACCTGCAAGACCTAGCTTAGGGTTATGCTCCTTTGATCTACAGAGGAAATGCTTTACACAGTAAGAATAGCTGATCTTTTTACACTGGTTAGGGCATGAGTTCAAGGGGTTCTCTGTCAGCTCTGTAAGCACTCAGTTTCCTCACCGGCATTGTAAAAACCCACAACAAATCATGTTTGGTGCTATTTGTATGTAAACTTTCTTAGTATTACTTTTTAAATGAAAATCCATGGATCTCCACTAGAAGGCCCTTTGTAAAAAGTCAGGCCAGGTTGCAGGATACTGCAATGTTTGCTTCTTCACGAGTGGGTTCTGTGACAATTTCTTCTCCCCCACTCTGCCAGGCTCCGCAATGTGTAAATTCTATTTAATGAGTTTAGTTTGATACAGATCTTTCTGCTTTCGTAATTCCTGAAGCTTCTCAGGTTCAAGAAGTCCAGGTCGGCTTGAACTAAGTATCTGTGAATTAAGACTGGACGTTTGCTTCCAGTCTACTGAGCCACTAAATCAGAATTCGGGGAAATGGGGATTTTACTTACTTCCTCCTTCTCCCCCATCCTCACAAGCATGAGTAGGCCTGGACCAGACAGTCCTAGGTCTGAATCATGCCCTTCCCACTGTCTAGCTGGGTGACCCTGTGCGGGTCAACTTCTCCAGAGTATTAGGTTCCCTGTTGCTGTATGTGAAGTAATATGTACCAAAAACGGTCATTTTGTGGATTATGAAATAAGTGTATGGTCAAGAACTATTCTTCCAAATATGCCTGTTTTATGAGAGATGCTCAATGTTAGCTGAACCTGAGTGATGCATCTGGAAAGATTATTAACATGACTACTTTTATTGTTAGCCTTTCCTGTTACATTCTCCAGTCACATGCAGCACCCAACTTCAAGCTCGTGTAAAAACACTTGAACAGACTCAATGTTTTCTTCCAGAGGAAGAAAAAGAAGCAGGTAGAATCCTACCAAGCCATTAGAATGAAACTCTCCTGAAGATGATAGGCACTCAGGCAAGAAAATCTGGCTGGCTGTCCCTTCCTTCCTTCCTGGTGTGTGTTGGTCTCGGCGACGGGGGATACAGACGATGCCCCTTGCCCTGGTCTCAGCCCTGCACAAGGTTGGCTTCTCCGCAACACGCCCTCCCTCTGGACCCACAAAGAGCAGCAAGACCTCCCGCTCCCCCATGCCCCCAGTGCTCTTTCTAGATGCGGCAACAGCAGATCCGCCTGCTCTCGGTGCCGCGCCCCAGGCAGCCGAAAGTCCCCGTGCTAGAGCACTTGTGCTCCTGGACATGGAGCTCGACGGCATCAGAAATCGTCTGTGCTCTCCTGCTCCAGTGGCCCCAGCCGGCACCCTCCTCTCCCCTCATCCTGGCAGGGCAGGCAGGGCGCGTGCAGACGCAACAGTCCCACAAGCGCGTCTGCTGTGAGGGCGCCCCCATCACCCTCGCCTCCCTCCCCCAGCAAAGTCTCACCAGGGTCAGGCCAGGGCCCCCTCCTCGGGCCAGGTCGGGAGAAGCGAGTGGGAGGGGTGTAAGGATGGGGGTGCACTTTCTGGGACCCGCTTATACAGCCTTTGTCACCCCATTTCTTGCAGGAAAGAGAGCGAGGAAGCCAAGACCGTGCGGAGGTATCTCCAAATCTGTTGCGCTTCCAATCTTCCCCGTAACACCACTCAATTCACGGTCCCCCAGCCGGGCAGCTCTGCCCAAAGCCCGCGAACGGCACCCCACCAAAGCCCCGCGCCCCGCTGCCCGCCCAACTCTCGCCCCACCGAGCCTCCGCAGACTCGCCGTTTTCCAAAGCAGAACCCCGTCGATGGTCTCGGAAGTTCTCCCACCTCCCGCTCCGACTCCCCAGTTGGGAGCCCCACGCGGATCCAGCTCGCGAGGCGAAGAAGCCGGGAGGTCTCCCCTCAAACCTTTGCTCACGCCGGGTCCCGTCCCCTCTTCTCTCCCTCCTCCAGTCTAGCTCCAGTCCCAGCGGTTCTCTCCGCACTGGAAGAGGAAACTTCTTTCTGGACTAAATTCAGGTCCGAGCAGGAAAGGCTTTCCCTTCCCCGCCTCCCCCTTACACCAGCTCTCAGAAACCGCAGGGAGCCGGCACCAGGGGCGCGCTTACTCTCTACCCCCCAAAGAGCCCACTGGTCCCCGACTTTCCACTGCAAAAGTTCCGGTAGGGTCTGAAACCACCAGGAGGGTATGTACATTCGCGATTCTTCCAGAGACCCTACCTATGCCTCGTGACTTGCAAGAAACAAGCAAACAAAACACAAACCCCAGCAACTTTGGGGAGCGAATGAGTGTGTGTGCGTGTGTGTGAGAGCGCGAGAGCATCGCTCAAGAGTTAGGGCAACAGCTGCAAGAGCACATCTGGAAGGGGGGAGGGGGATTGACGAGGAGGGGACCAGAGCGACTCCCCCCAGCCCCCGCCCCTGCCCTCTCAGCTTCAGGGCCGAGAGCCCGATCAGCCAGCGCTTACCTGTCCTAGGTTGATGAATCCATACTTGCTGGCTATGCGGTTGGCCTCCGGGAAGCCGCCGGCGATTTTGACTGCCCAGTGGTTGGTGTAGACGCGCGTCCGGCACACGGGGAGCAGGCAGCCCCCGAGCAGCGCCAGCACACACAGCAAGTCCAGCCGTCCCGGGCAGCAGCAGCGGCTCCCCCAGCCCATGGCCCCGGCGCTTCGCTGCTTCTTCGGTCGCTCGCTTGCTCCGCGCACTAAGCTGCGCGCACAACTAACTTCTCCGGCCTGGGCCGCCCCGGCTCGCAGCCCCCGGCCGCCGCGGCTCGCAGCCCTGGGCGATCGGCAGGAGGCGGCGAGCCCCGGCAGGGAGCAGAGCAGCGAGCCTCGCGCCGACTCCTAGACCATCCCTGGGGCTCCGGAGACCTGTGCTCCCAGCTCTCCGGCCCGCGGGGCGGTCGGCCGGCGCTCCCCGGCTCGGGCGCAGGAGGCGGCTGAGTGGGGCGGGCGCCCTCCCGCAGCTGGGTCTCGCCGGGCTCGGCTCCCGGACTCTCCGACTCGCCCTCGCTCCTCCAGGGGCCCCCGAGCGCGACGGAGGCGGCGGTGCAGGCAGCGGCCGGGCGCCCCCTCTGCTGGCCCAGGTTCCGAGCGCTCGCTAGCTCTCTCCCCGCGCTCCCTCCGGCTCCGAGCGGCGCGCCGGGAGTGTAAGTGGCAATGGCAGCAGCACCCTCTCTGCATAAATGACTCCCCCCGCCCCGCTCGACACCCCTCCTTTCCCACATCTCCCTCCTCCTCTCCCTCCTCCGCCCGCCCGAAAGCGGCCACGGCCAGGCGCCAACCAGGTCCTAGCGCCGCCGGGTTCTTTAGGCTGTAGCCTCCAGGGTCCTGAGCAGCAAAAGCGAGTCTTTCCAAAGGGCTGGGAAGAGAGCCCCGGTGTGGAGGTTTTACCCCCTTCTCTCCCCTCCCTCATGGATTTGTATTAATTGACCGCCACTTCCCGAAAGACTAAAAAGATTTACAAGCTGGTTCTAGTCAAGTGCCCCGAAGATTCATTCATCCTAGCTCTGAACGTCCTCAAGCAACGAAGTATTTAAGGAGCTCACTTGCGTGTCAATTGCCGAACAAATAACCCGAGATTTTCACTTCGTTAATTCTTCACGCTTCTCAGCAACTGTTTATTTTACACATTCTGCTCTCGGGAGAAGCTACCACACAGGACCGTAAGGCACATCGACTCTTGCAAAAGCCAGCCACCGCGGTTCCAAAGCCGAGTCTGCTGCCTGCTGACTTTCGAAATCCGTGCTTCCAATACTAGGCAACGCCACGGAAGAGTAAAATTCCAGTCGCGCAAGTGGGGAAAGACGTTTCTGTGTATATTTGGTTTGAAAGTGGATGGAGTTGTTGGGGCCAAGGAAATAACTTCATTCATTCGTTCCATTGAGTCTGATGAGGGCTTCTTTTTCTCCACCAAGGGAGACGTTTTGCAACTTTTTCAAGCACGGCCCTGTAACAGTGAGAGACTTTGATAGAAAAAGGACCACAGAGGAATTTCGAATGAAATAAATGTGTGACTGCGCCGCCTTCATTACTGTATCTTGCACTGTGACTGCAGCAGGCAGGAGGGAGCACGGATTAACCCGCTTCTGCTGAACAACCTCCCCGCCTTTTCTGGCACAGGACGATTTCTTGTGAATAGAAAATGTACCCTTATGAAATAATTCAATTGACCTTAAAAGTATTCACTCTATCCCTAACCCGGGCCCCCCTTTTCCCTCTCCTTTTCCCATCCCCCATTCTCTTTCTTCCTAGGCGTTGGTTAAATGTATTTGAGGGTAATTAACCCATCACACCTATAGCTTTGGGTAATGATTCTTTCATCTGCCTAGGGCTTTACTTTCCTCCCTTATCCCCTCAGCTGAACCACAGCTGCAGACTCAAAGCATATAAATTTTATAAAATTCAGTTAAATTCATAAAATTATCATTTTATGGCATTTTACACATCATATAATGTGTGCCCTATTATTTAATCTGGAAAACAAACCCACCAAATAACTTTATTCCCACACTACTGACGAAGAAGTGGAAGATCAGAAGAACTAAATCATTTGCAGAAAGACATGTATTTTACTCATTTACTTATTTGACTGGTTGGACACATATCTTTTGAGCACCTAGAATGTGCCAGGCATTGTGCTCGATACTGGAGAAAAAGGAGGAGGGGAAAGATGGGGAGGCACCAAGGACTAGTGGAATTCAGACTCCCTGAATAACTCTAAACGTGGTTTATTGTTATTGTTGTTATTTGTAGATATTAAAGCATAAGTACTATGCTTATGCTTTGGGCTTTAGAGTTTTGGTCCAGCCTTGCTACTGGCTAGTCCCTTTGCACATTCCCTCTTCAACCTGGAGCCTAGAAAGTTTACAACCTATTAGGTCACTGTTTTTGAATTTTTGTTTTTTTGGGGGGTGTTTTTTTTTGTGTGTGGTACACGGGCCTCTCACTGTTGTGGCCTCTCCCGTTGCGGAGCACAGGCTCCGGACGCGTAGGCTCAGCGGCCATGGCTCACGGGCCCAGCCGCTCCACGGCATGTGGGATCCTCCCGGACCGGGGCACGAACCCGTGTCCCCTGCATTGGCAGGCGGACTCTCAACCACTGCGCCACCAGGGAAGCCCTTAGGTCACTGTTAATTGCCACCCAGACTACCGGCATCTATTCACAGGGACATTGGATTATTCTTCTAGAAGCTGATGGATTTCACATGGGTTGGGAAGACCTCAGCCAAGATCCAATTCTCAAAATACGCCAGTCAGCCGTATTGAAGAATTGAAGGCATTTGCTGTCAGATTGGAGGGAGAGCCTGTCTGCCGATGATCCACAGGAGGGTGGCCACTGCGAGGACGAGTTCGTCATGAGTCGAGTTTGCATCATGGCCTGTGGGTTTCTCTGTGACTCTGGAGCCATTATTATTTAGGACAGCAAAGGCAGCACAAAATGCTTCTCTTTGAAAGCTATGTTGCCTCTGGGCTTCGACTTCTGAACGAAATGAAGGGGCATCACCACACCAGGTCTCCTGAGGCCTGGAGGTTGTTTCCTAAGAGTGGCAAATTTCTCATTGATATTATTTCTCCGGAGTGTCTCTCTCTTTTTCTTTCCACTAACACTCTTGCCTTCTGTGAGCATGCCCTGCTTGTAACACACACACAGCATACACTGCATCGAGCATGAGAGAGAACTGGAAAGTCAGGTAGGAAATGGGCAAACCACTTTTCTGCTTTGTAAACCAATCCCTGGGCCAGCATTTAGCTTACTCAAAGGGTGTATTCTTCCATTTGGATGAATACTTATTCAGAAGGGAAAAACCTAGCTCTGTTCAAAAAAATAAAAAAGATTTGGAGCCTCCATTCATCTGTCAAATCAAACATATGAATGTAGATTCATTCATCTTGTTGTCCATCGCTTTCACGGTTCTCTTCCACTTCAATTATGTGTGTTTTCTCAAAGAGTGGGATTCTTAAACCTAAATAATACTACTCCCACTGGTGCACAAGCACACCCTGCTTCCTGCTTTGAGATCTACCTTAATGAACTCATTAGTTTCCTTGATTAGAGCCAGTTGGCCAGAATGAAGCTTCCAAATAAGGATCAATAGCTGAAGCAAAAAAAAAAAAAGAAAAAACAAACCTTCTTTCATGACCTTCAGCTTTGTTGGTTATCACACTCAGCCCTATTATCAATGCCTCAGTAGCCAAAAGAACAAGGAACTGACGGAATAGTAATGATTAGTGCACAACCATCACTAACATTGGAAAAGAAGCTGAAAAGCTAAAATCTAAGTCTTCCCCAAATGCTTCCTTTTTGTATGCTAAGAGTAGCACCCACGATTTGACCCTCCTCTCTCCCTCTGTAACATGCCATATGGCAGGAAACTAGGCAGTTTTAAGTTTTCCCCTGCCTTATACTTAGCAACATATTACTTGATAATGAGGCCCCACTAGCGTTTGGCCTCTCTGCCAAGGTCCCTCACAGCTCTAACAGAAAAATCCAGTGAAATGAGATGAACAGAAATCCAGGCAGTTTAGTACAAGAAGTGAATAAGAACTCCATAGGACTCATCTTGAAACTCGGCAAATGGGAATTATTCTGGGAAGAGTTTGCCTTCTGAGACACCTCATTTCTTCCTCTGCTACATCCTTTGTTGGAAAATGACCTTTAAGACCTCTTCCAACCTGAGGTTCTGTGAATCAAGAGTAAACTGGTAATGGAAAGTTTGGAGCTGCCAAGGGGGAAAACTGCCCCTAGAAATTTCACTGCCCAGTAGGGGAGTCAGTAAACTTACGGGGATTCTAATCACTTTTCTAGTATATCAAACTCAGAATCGGCAGTGGAAATTTGTCAAATTTAATAATGATAATAATAATAAATGGTAGTTATTACTACTGTTTATTAAGAACTAGCTCTATACCAGGCACTGAGCCAAACACATTTCAGGCCTTAATCTCATTCACAGAACATCAGAGCTGAAAGAGACCTTAGGTATCATAGACTCTAACTTCTTTATTTAATAGAAAAGAAAATGGAGGCCAATACTCTGTAATAACCTATATGGGAAAAGAATCTGAAAAAGAACAGATATATGAATACGTATAACTGAATCACTTTGCTGTACACCTGAAACTAATACAACATTGAAAATCAACTATACTCCAACAATAAAATTAAAAAAAAATACATTGGCTTTCATGTTTAAAAAAAAAAACTAATTTGGAAGACATTAATCCTATCATGGAAAAAATAAGTTAAGAAATGGATGAATAATAGAAATAGAACGAAGGAAGGAACTATACAGAAAGAAAGTAGATCAATGATAGACAGTTCTGGGGATTAACTGCAAGAGAATACATTTAAGGCAAAGAAAGCAATCTATATCTTGATTGTAGTGGTGGTTATATTTGTCAAAACTTGTCAAATTATAAAATGAATGCATTTACTTTTACATAAATTATACATCAATAAAGTTGATTTTTTAGGAAAAAAAAAAAAAACCCAAAAAAAACGAAGGAAGGGATACATGGAACAAAGATAATAGTGTGCTATGAACCTAGGATTAACATTAATCTAATTTGCAAACTTGGGTTAATAAATTCAATGGGTTAATAAATTCAATCAGGAGAATGGACACCTGACTTAACATTTCAGATTCTTTAGATGTTTAACTACCACCATCTAAAAATATGACCCATGACACATATGGGTCATGGAAACAAGTTAATTCAGGGCTTGATACTACCTTTCTGTATAATATTTAAATAATGGGACACTAATAGGTGACTAACATCTTGCAGATTTCGGGAGGCTTTTGCTCCTTCTTCGACCTGCTTGCAGTTGTCTAAGATTGGCATAATTGGCCCTCACCTGTGGACATTTAAATCCTACAAAGACAAGCGGGGTCTCAGAAAGCTTTCCAGTTGGAAGCAAAGTGTAAAGGTTGTGGGTGACTTCCTTCAGATATACATATGAAAGAAGTGACACCAACTCTGTCACCTTCTAGCTTCTATCCCTCATCCCAGAGCAGTATACCCATCAGGATGGATATGGTGGATGGATGTGATTTTCCCCTCTCCCTAAGTTAGACTCTAATTCAGGAAAAAGCAGGTTGAGAGGGGTGGGGAAAAAAATCAAAGCAATAGGCTTGGGTCTTGGAGCTTTATCCACCAAAAGGAATGAATCCTATGACAATGGCAGCAGCCTTCCCCCAAGAGTCAAGACTTGGTCTTTTTGTAATGCCTCTGGGCCCTTTTCTCCAAGACGTTTTATTGGCTCTTTTACTCTTAAACCTCTCAGAGAATCAGGGGTTTAATAACTACTGACTCAACTGATCTTGCTTGGATTAAGTTGAATGGATCCTTGGAATTAAAACATTTTTTGAGTTCAGGCTGTGTAGCTCTAATTCAATAATGCCAAATGATATACTGTAATTCAAAACACATCTGCTATGACGTTTACTTGTTTATCTGAAGCAAGATAAATTATGACAAAATTATTTCGCAACTACCTTGTATGAGGACATCCTCTACACTTACTACACTTCACCATTTCCAGAAACTGTATACCTAGATCACTCATCATTATGTCATGTGCATGACATAACTTCATTCTTCCCATGGTGTATTCTGGATGTAGTTATTACGCAACAATTGTAAAGCTTCTGCTCCCTACCAGCCTTCCCTAAACCTACTTCAGATTTTAGGAATGCATGAAAAAAGGACAATTTTTTGTCACCCTTAACCTTTAGATGCATGGTAAATAAAGGTATTTATCAGTAAGATACTCCAGAGCTGAACCCCACTGCAGTAGTTTGCCTGGAAAGAAAGGAGTTCAGCTTACACTTAATGCCAGTGAGCATCTACTATTCTTTACTGTTCTGTATAGAATGGCGGCAAAGTTCTATTTTCAAAAAGGTTACCCCATACTTACAAATAATTCATTGATAAAATTTTATTTGTCTAAAGGCAGTGGAAATACAATTCAACAGGACGCCTCTTCAGGGCTTTCCAAGTTTAAAAAAGTGTAAGATTTCCCTGGCTTTTTATTTACAAGTTTCCTGCGATGGCTCAAAACCAGATCCTGCATTAAAAAAAACTATGATTTGGATGCTGGCAGTGCTACACTTTTAAGTCCTATGACTTAGTTGGCTCCCCCGGAGTGTCAAGAACTGAGTCCACTAAATCACTGGAGACCCTGAGGCAGGTTTCTCTCTTCAATTTTCTCCAAATATGAGCAGGGAAACTTGATTCATAGATGTGCTAAATAAGACTGTAATATAAATAGGCTGTATAAATGCTAAATATTGCCTTCTGTGAGTGAAGATGAGACCAAGTTTTATGAAAATATTGTGCATCACAATTAGAGTTTGGGTGCGGAAGACATTTCTCTAGTACTGCTGTTCATTTATTTAAAAAATAGAGTATTGTTTTGAGATCCGGCAGCATATTGAACCGTGAGAGGTGAGCATAGAGTGAATCCTGTAGGAAAGAACAGGCAATATATTTGGTATCATTAATCCTTTCTTATGCTAGTCTTTGTCATACATATTGTGCGTGTGTCCATACAGATACAAGCTGGCAAATTCATAGGATATTTGCGTGTTGACATTTTGGCAGCGAAATGAAAAATGAAAAGATTTTGCGGAAAATGTCAGCAATGCAAGTGACATTCTATAAAACTGAGCTAAGCATTACTAGGAAAAAAAAATCTTAAGGGATGGTGGTTCTATAAAACTGAGCTAAGCATTACTAGGAAAAAAAAATCTTAAGGGATGGTGGAAGTTAAGATTTCTAGGCTCGGACTTCCCTGGTGGCGCAGTGGTTAAGAATCCGCCTGCCAGGGCAGGGGACATGGGTTCAAGCGCTGGTCCGGGAAGATACCACATGCCGCGGAGCAACTAAGCCCATGCACTACAACTACTGAGCCTGCGCTCTAGAGCCCGTGAGCCACAACTACTGAATCCCGTGTGCCTAGTGCCTGTGCTCCGCAACAAGAGAAGCCACAGCAGTGCGAAGCCCGCGCACCACGACGAAGAGTAGCCCCCACCCCCGCTCGCCGCAACTAGAGAAAAGCCCGTGCGCAATGAAGACCCGACGCAGCTAAAAATAAATTAATTAATTAATTTTTAAAAAAAAAAGATTTCTAGGCTCAAAGGAGCTGGGTGCTAGATGTTAGATGAAAAACTTACAGGCAAAAAGCTGATCACCTAAAGGTCAGCGAAATATTCAAGGCCACACCACGGACTAGATGAAAGAACTGGATGCACATGGAATTGATTTTGCATTTAATAATCTGGACACTTTGGAAAACACTTTTTCTACCCAACTGTGTTGTTTGGGGGTGAGCTCTGGGTTTGGCAGATGGAGTCTCATGATTTGAGAGGTGTGAACTTCCAGAAGTGGTTCAGTTATGTGTGGAAACTAATGACTCTGAAACAAATGATCTAATCAATATTCTATTATCCAATAGCCCTTTGACTTACATTGGGCCTGGAATGCTGCAATTTCTCCTGTGTTAGTCATGCCTTCTGTATGTTTAATGATAAACTCTGCCAAATGGAGTCTAGGCAGGAACAGGCCTTTTCCCTTCTACAAATTCAAAGTGAAATTCCCTGAAAGCAACCGGATCAAAGGAAAAGAGGAAATTGGCAAATCTCTATAGCCAGGGTGAAAGTCAGCCCTGTCACACTGATTGGACAAATAATAACTCTGAGTGATCTTGAGGACTATTATTGATAGAGCATTGACAGAGCATTTCTTTAGACTTTTCAAGGTACTTTCAGGTTATTATAATATTTACTCCTCAGAGTGACACGCCAAATAAGTGGAGACATCGTCATTATTTTAACACTGTCACAGCCATCACAGTCACTTTACAGATATGGAAAGAGGGTGCTGAAATGATGTTTGCAGCTGCACACAGCTACGGAGTGATGGGACTTGGCCTGGAAGTCAGGTTTTCTGAATCCTCTATTTGTGCTAATTCCACTATCCCAGAGTTACAACAAAGTCTCTACAAAGATAAGCCCTCTAAAATATATACTTCTGTCCTATTCCTGTGCCTTTACCAGTCACTCATTGTGGAAAGTTTTTGTGCTGTTAGCTGGGGAGGAGAGACTGGAGAATTCACAGCTAAGGGCCTTCCTTCAGGGGTTCCTGAGTCCGTCATCAAGTAGCAGTTACCCCTCCCCTCATCTTTCTTCACCTCAAAGTCCAGTCATTTCTCAGCTCTGTCCCCAGATGGATATCCAAATCAACACCACTCCAAAAGTTTCCAGGAAGAAAGCAGACGTGGGATTCATTGTGTCTAAAATGCTTTTTCTCCTTTCTGACTGAATTCAGAGGTTTTCTTTTCATTTGCTAAGTTTCCAGGTCCTGCAAACTATGGATGTGATTAATTGCAATGTGCCCATATGATGAAACTCCACTAGTTTTAGGAGAAGCAATTGTGAAGTCTTGTTGGAATTCATTATAATGGACACTCTCATAAAGAATGGTTTTAAGGTTCTCAGTTACATGCTTATTTTATAGGTGACCCAATTATCAGAGCTGTTCTTACTTGATGGCCAAAAGTGCATTTTTAAAATTGGACCTTTTCCTTATATCAATTATACCTCGATAGAGCTATTTTTAAAACTGTATTCTCCCAACACACACATGCCTTGCATAATTATCAGTAGAACTTTGAGAACAACAGAAAAAGGTTCACACAAAAGTATATGGGTAAGTAACAGATGCCACAAGTAAGATTCATCACAGGTGAGGCAGCATCAACTGAATCTCCTTCCCTTTATAGCAAATTGAATTCCTTCACCCTATTATCCCCATTTTTCTTCCCATATCTCCCTTGTTCCAAGTTTCCTATCAATTTGTCTATTCATCACATGTTGTCCTCCATCACCCTGATCTTCATAAATAATAATAAATGAGAAAATAGTTCAAACAATTTGAAAAAAGGAAATATACAATAATATTTCCACTGCTGAAACATAGCTACTTTCATATTTATGTACTCTCTCCTAGTATTGGTATGAAATCAACTATACCTTTACTAAGTTATAAACACAACACATATACACTTTTATATAATGTATACTATAAATATGTCTCTGTGGTCTTTGTAATTATCATTTTAATGATCATACTCCATTGGGTTGATGTATCATAATTTACTAAACTCTACTAGGACATTTAAATTGTTTGCAATTTTTCATTGTTGTAAATAATACTGCAGAGAGTATCTTCATGAATAAAGGCTGTGTGTGTTGTAGATTTTTTTCCTTAGATGAATTAACATCTTTTGGGTCTCTCATGCTCCAAAAACTAGAGAATGGTTTGCAGCCTCAAACTTTAGAGGGACCAGGTATGTAATTTAAACAAGAGAAGTGGGTCAGTAAGTACGGTGAATGAATCAGCTCTTATCTCAACTCTGACAGCATTCCCCCAATCTATTTCTCTGACTACCAGTATTGCTGCATCCATCCATCCATCCATCCTTCAGTCAGTCAATACTAGTATTAAAGAAAACAGGCCCAAAATGGAGCTGCTTATGCTAAGACCCACATCAACAAACTGAGACTTCAGTTAATTACAGTTTTGACTCTCCCAGAAATGGACTCTTAAAGCAGCCAATCAGGAATCACCTGATCAGCAGTTAGGCAATCGCCTGATAAACCCCTGCCATCCCCTAAAGGGAAAGTAACCTTGCAAGAACCAATCTGCTTTTTTCTGTCTAGCGTAACTTCCTTGTTCTTGCTTCTTTCTGCCTATAAATGTCTTCCATTTTGTACAGCTCCTCAGAGCTCCTTTTAACCTGCTACATTGGATGCTTCCTAATTCATGAATTGTTGAATAAAGCCAACAAGATCTTTAAAATTTACTCAGTTGAATTTTGATTTATTAACCCTGGACTAAGTGCCATGTTCAATGACTAATACAGAAGTCACAGTTTCATAAAGTTAAGCCATTTGTTGAAACATTTGAATTGTTATATTATTATTTAATTTGTCTAATTTTCAATGCTAAGTGCTGACACTAAGAAAGAAGGTGAGGGGGTGAAGATACTGCTGGAGTGGTCCAGGCAATTTCATGGAGAAAACAGAGCTCGAGATAAATTTTAAAAGATAGGTTGGGGGTTGAGTTTGAATAGAATGAAAATATCATACGATTTTCATATTTGGTATACTTCTCAGTGCCAAATCTCAGGGAGGTTAAGATTTTAAGAATTTTTTTTTTCATAATTTTAACCAAAGTTCTCTAACTCACAAGGAATTCCTCTTCAACCAATGAGAATCTTTATGACTCTCTGTTTCCCCTTAAGATTAAAAGTCAATTTCTGAGCAAAGTATGAGGATTTGAGCTCTTGATTGGATTAGGGGAAAGTGCTCTCTGAGACATTCAAGATCCATTCAAAATAATCTCCTAGTCTCCAACAAGGCCAAGGCAGGCAAGTGGAATACCATTAACCTTCCCTGTAAAGGTTGCCAGTCTGCCAACAGGATTCCCCAAATGCAGCTTTACGCTGCTCCAGTAACCAGCGCACAGAGGTTTGTTTCCAATAAGTTCAAGCAACCTGAAGGATGCTTTGATGGGTCTATAAAGTAATTTAAAATTTACTTGAAACTCTGCAATCTAATCAATAACACCAAAGGCCTTACTCAAGTGAAATAATCAACAAGAATCACCAATTTCCTGTTCCAACAAAGAAAGAATGGCCATTTCCCCTCTCCCTTCAGGTCTCATTCATGCAGGTTTTCTCTTTAAATAGCAGCTGCATTAAGGGTTTCAAGTATTTTCTTTAAAAATGTTCACTTCTTTCCTTTCACTCTTCCCTCCTTTTCTGCTTAAAGTCTAATACATCTTGTCTGCAATTTTAATTATTTAATTTCTTCACTGCATTAGTTAAAGAAAAGACAGTTTTGAGGATGCAGTATGCATGAAAGAAGTATGACTCCATGTAAAAATTGAAGAAAATTGTGTTAACACCGCACTGCAGCAGATTTAGTACAGAATATTTCGCGAACTCTATCTTTTTCCTTAGTGTATCCTCTTGTAAATATGGACTAAATGACCATTTTGCTTACTGTGTCAGATAAATACCAATGAAGAAAAGACCTTCAGGAGCTTGAAGAAAGGAGATGTAAGTAAAGGTAGGTCACTCTATTCTGTAAAAAACATTTAGAAATGGGTCAAGATAAAAACAAGACTAGAAATGCTTATCACAGCACTTAACCATAGTTCTCTTTGAATCTTTCTCCCAACATAAAAATAAGATGGAATAGCAGTAGCTTTGGAACCAAGTTCAATCTGTAAAAATGTATGGTTAGCTTACAGTTAAGACACGTTCTTCAACCAAAAGTTTAATTTCCTCAAAGTTTGAGATAGCTGAACTTTTTTCAAAATGTCCTTTTTTGATTGGATGAGTATAAGTTTACTGCAGAAAAGAATTTAAAAAATAAAAATATTCCATAACTTTCCCAAACACCTCTAACCTCTAATCACTATCTGGGCTTTTTAAAAAATCTACTCTCTCTCTTGCTCTCTCTCTATTATACAGTAGGCAAATTATACATATGTGTATATGTATAATGTACACACATACACATATGTAGTTTTTCTCCTAGTATTTCATTTATTTTCACTTATATATTTCAAATATATTCTATTTCCCCATTTATTTTTTAAATATGTCTTTTCATGGCTGCAAGAGAGTTATCATACAGATATACTACACACACACACACACACACACACACACACACGTTGTATATACACACATACATAACCATTATTCCATTGTGGACAATATAGGTCATTTCCAATTTGGAGGGAGTATATTACAGATAACTGTATTGACATCTGTATAGAGGCACATCTTCTTGGTTCAATGATTTTCACAGAGCAAGCTTTGCAGTCTCAAAATGACCTACGACATAGCCTGATTCTACATGGAAGTCATAAAATATCAAAATCTATAAAGAAGCTATGCTGTGTGGTGTCAACACTGCAGGCGACCTGGGTTTAAACACCAGATTTACCACTTGTATGATCTTGGGAAAATTCCTTAAAACTTTTCTGTTTCTATCTTTATCTGTAAAATGGGTATACTTCTAGGACCTACTCCATAAATCTGTAGTGAAGATTAAATACAATAATTTATGAAAAGGGATTTAATATGTGACTTCACATAGTAGTTTCTTAATAAGAACTAGCAGTGAATATCATAAATGGTCTATGAAATACATATACCAAAATATCTCTGAATACCATCAAGTGGTATTTCAATTTCTCCCTGCAAATATTTTAACAGTTTTTCAATGGCGCACATGTGAGAAAAGAACAGTTCAACCTTCAGAGAGTCTATCTCGTTGATTTTGTTAGCATACCAGCTATCATTTGCCGTTACACTGCAAATACTCAAATCCAAAAGACCCATGGATAACACACAGAGATCGCAGTACTGATTCACCCTCTGTAGATGATGCCTTCTGATTCACCCAGATCCACATATGTCACCTCCATGCTATACCTAAGTTTTCTAGGTGGGCTAGGGGATCCAAGGTAAAAATGCTGGTACAGGCTGTCAAAGAGGTCATAGATGAGTAGACCTGCCCTCTGTGACTACATTCATTCTGGAAGTTCTTTCTAGAATAAGAATGTGACTGTGACCAAGTGTCCGAGTGATGCTAAATGGCCTCCGTGGGAAAGCTGATTGGATAGAGCAATTTCAACGATGGGCAGATAGGCACTTATACTGCAGAGGTGAGGAGTTTCATACGGTTCTTCCCACTGCCTGGAACATCCTTCAACCTCCACGTCATCCTTCGGTGATGAATCTTCAAAAATTCACTCAAGAAATTGGCAAAGAGCCTTCCCATATCTTGTACCTCTCTTGCCCACAACAATCACAAACTGCATTGTAGCCAACTTCATGTGTTTCTTTTCCTGCCTCCCCCTCCAAATACCTACTTACTTACACACACGCACACACACCTACATATACATCACACACCAAGAACTTAAAACTCCTGAAGGCAAATACCATTTCCAATTCTATTTTCAATTCTAAGTAACAAGCATGTATTAGATGCCCAATATCTGTCTGCCAAATGAATAATTCCAGTCTTCCATTTCTGATCTAGACTTATGGCTCACATCAGTTCCAGGATATGTGCTGATAAATTAGTAATATTAACAGGGATTAAAGAGCATGTCTCTTCTGAAGTATTTGTGAATGGAATGATATACCTGGGATATGCCTACGAACAATCCAGGGTTTTTTTTTTGGGGTGGCGGGGAGAAGGGGTGATGGCAGAAATGATAGGTATTGATGAAAAAATTGGCCGTAATATTGATAACTGCTGAAGCTAGATGATAAATAAGGAGGAATCAAATATGCCATTCTCTCTACATTTCTTTTTGAAAATTTCCATTTCTATATTTGAAAATTCTCATAGCACAAAATAAATTTATATACACACAAAACCACAAGACACAACACATAAAAGCACATCCTGGGAAGAGTGACTTTATAATGCCAGTATCTTAGAGAAGGGGATCATTGATGGAATTTTAGATTTTACAGCACTTGACTATTATGTTTCAGGGGATATGACTTGAATGAGGCTCATGAATAGTTTGTTCTGCTCTGAAAGGCAACTACCACTGTACTTTGGCACAAACTGGTGGGACTACAAGAGCTAGGTAGATAAAAGTCTCCTTTATACAAGGACCCAAAGGCTGACATTGAACCAAAAATAAGAAGAAAGAGAAACAAACCACGAGCTAGAGAAAGAAAAAGATACAAACTCTAAGCTTCAAACATCCACAAAGTCTTGGGAGGTGGCACCATGACTGAGGTGGTGGTGTATGTGTTTATGTTGGCCATTTCATTCCCCTAAATGTGCTTGACATCTCTAATTAATCCCTTTGGAGCAGTGGTGGCTGGAATTCTCAACTCACAGCTTTGTCCCATGCCAGCCAAACGTAATCCTGAGATGCTGCATGTACATGGTAAGGGACATTATCACCCTTCAGATTTAAGAATAACGGTCTGATCTATTAGATATAGAGGTACCAACCCTGGCTGCACATTGAAATCAATTCAATTAGAGTAGGAATTGGGTGCTGACATTCTTAAAAGTTGCACCAGATGATTCTAGTTTGTTAGACAAATACCCTCAAAGCTAAAAGACAGCAGCCCCCGGACATAAATGGCATGGAGGAGTAAGAAAAGGAAATTTTGCAATTGGTCACTGAAGTGGCTGCTATGGTGTGGTACCCAGATATTTCCCCTCCACCCTCTCAAGACAAAGGCTCTTGGTCCCTGAGTGTCCTTTCTAAGATTGTTGGCTGCTGTAGGCTCTCTTCATACCTGACTCCCACCTGGGAATTGCCTCAATCCAAGGAAGCGCCTCATCCAAACTTGCACCCCTCCCCAGGAGCAGTCCCTATCCAATGACTGCACAGGTAAAAAAAGCACGGTCCCCTAGCTTCAACCTGGGACATCTCTGAAGGTCATCCCTACTTCAGAGCTCCCCGTGGGATCTGCTGAGTGTCGCAGATCAATTCTCCCTCTACCCAATCCTTCCTGGAAAGACCTCTGCATCCCAATCCTTCCCAGCTTCCTTACAGGTAGAGTTCTGCGTCGTGCTTCCCAGTAAACCCTCTCCCTGGAAATCTCCAATTCAGAGGCAATTTCCCAGGGTGTCCGACCAAGATAGCATTGGAGGCTTACTGGAATGCTGCTCAGCCTTCGTACTTACCCATCTGCATCAAGTGGGGACATGAAATCTTGGTATTTGCTTTGCTAAGAGTGATTATTTATAAAATCAATTCAGAACTGGACTAGAGCTGCTTTTCCAAAAGTCTCATCATTTCTACTAGTCATAATAGATGGGAAACTCGAGGCTATGATCCAAAATTAATATATCCAAAATATAACTGTGAGAAACGTTTATCTATGTGCTACGAGTCATTCAAAGTAATCATGAACAACTGTATTATTTTTCTCAGATGTCACCAGAAACATTGTGTGATCTGGGTATTTTCTGGACTGTTCAGTTTCCTCTCCCCACAGTAGGCATCCCTCCAGGCTCTCTGATGCTGCTTTGTTCTTCTTCCAAATGCCCTCACTTCCTGTTTTTTTTTTTTTTTTTTTTTTTTTTTTTGCTCATGGTCAATACAGGCAAAGACTGATGTATGTTTTTAATGGGAAGGTTTGTTAGGAATAGATCTTTTGGTTTATGGAAACCCATTGGGTTATTCATAGGAGATAGCAGAGGCTAAGTGTGTAGATCTGCTGAACTTGGGCCTTATTCTAAGCAGAAACTCTCTAATTTGTAGATTTGAGGTTCTGTGATAAACTTAGAGATAAGATACATGGGCAGGATAAGAAGTGTATTTGGCAATCCAAGAATGAAAGTCTTTCTACTCGCTGGTGACTAAGTTCGACATGGACTGGAGCACAGTTTATTAGGCTGCGCCAGCGGTAGCTCTCTTCACAAGCTTACGAGATCAAGGGCTTATGATTTTCTTCACTTTGATAAGCAACTTTCAAGTCGTACCCAGTTACAGAACAAACAGAACCGTGACTTGTGTTTTGCAATTTGATAACTTAATTTACTTTAGACCCTTGCTTGTCAATGTGTGGTTTACGAACCAGCTGCACTGACGTCGCCTGAGAGCTTGTGAGAAATGCAGAATTTTAGCCCCTAGATCTACTAAATTGGATTATGCTTTTTAAGAACACAGTCCTGTATTTCCGGAAGACTTCCAGGTGATATTGATGTTACTGTGGTCCACACAACACATTTTGAGTAGCAAGGCTCTAGAGAGTCCCATCATATTTCTAGTACTTACAATTTTTACTCCTTATAGGAAGCCAGGTTGTCAGTGTGTCCTTCTATATTTCTCAGCGCTGCGTTTGGCCCTACCCATTGCCACAATAAGCCAAAACCTATGAAAGATAATTAGACAGGAAGCAGCATCCAGGTGAGGATAGGTGGTGGCTGTCCCCAAAGAGATGAAGAGAGTTCCTGTCTTCTGGGCCAAACTGCTGGCAGGTGTAAGGCACGTAGCTTACAGCCCAGCACTGAGAAATGGTTAATGGTGCCAGAGGGAAAGCTCACCAAGAAGCAGCTTTCCTGTGAAGAACACTGCCTGTTCAGACTGAGGACAGCGTCTCTCTCAGTTCTGTTCAGAGGCAACAGAAAGCAGAGCCTCGAAAAAGGAAATCACACCAGTGAGGGCATTTCTTCAATTACTAAAATATAGAGAAAAAGCCCTTGACCAGAAGACAGGAGACCTGGGTACTGAATCTGGCTCAGTCATCAACTAGATATAAACACTGATAACCTACTTGTCCTCTTTGGGTTTCAGTTCAGCTGTAAAATGAGGGGGTTTCTAAGATCTTACACAGCTCTTTCTCTTTAGCATCTGAAACTCAGATGCTCTAGAATTGGCTGCAAAACTACTCTTGCCACAAGAGGGAGTTCTCTTTCTGAAATCATAGAAATTCTGTGCATCGCCTTAATGAAAAGATTTAGGCAAACCAAAACATTTGAGCATCCAGAATCTGTAAACAATTAAAACAGATTAGAAGGCTCATTAAAAATTTTTGTTAACTTAGATTAAATTATGACTAATTCCTTGCTTAAGCAAAGCAAAAAATGGAGACTACTTAGACGGATGGGCGGCAGTCAACAAAAACGAAGATTGAGAATCTACAAATTTAACAAAGGTGAATAGTCCTAACTTTCCTCCTCAGCTTCGTTAAGAATTTGATGCCTGTTCAGTGTTGTTCTCTTTCTTCACAAATTGGCAAATCCTGGGATTGTTCGGACCCTGTAATAGAATTTTATGTGTCTGTGAATTAAATATGGGACTCAAAGTGTGTAAAGGACAACAAATAATTCTGGCAGGGAGTAGAGTGGCACAGAGGGTGATGGGAGGCACTGTTTATAGGGTTCCAAATATTTGCATGAAAAGTGAAACATTCCATCAAGCTTCAACATACCGCCTCCCTAAGAGATGGTTCCAAATACCCTGATGTCGTCAGGTGACATGGGGGCGCTACACTTAGCTGAGGAGCTAAGATTTTCCTCCATTCATCCTGGATCACCCAGACCCCTAGTTCTGTGACTGATCTACCTTGCTTTCTTTCCTCTATTTTGCTGTGTTGTTAAAGAGAGATCTCCAGGCTGAAGTCATTTGACTTGTCTCCAGCAGGTAGAAGACAGAAAATGGGATGTGACATTTTGGCTAGGGCTGGGAGAAGTGGAAGCACTAGATGACTCTTGGGGGGCTTCAAACGGCATCTGTCCTCCTGCCCCTACAGAGGGTGTGTCTCAGAGTGTGTGCCACTTCAGAGCTGGAAGGTCCTCTCAAGCCCATCTAGTCCAATGTTTCCCAAGGCATAGAGAGTCATCCATTCCTAGAACAGATTATTACTTTAGCTTATGCATTGACATGATGATAACACTGGATCACAGAGGGAGAAATGTTATTCCCTTTTCAGTGCTCAGGCCACTCCTTCTAGTGGTCTCAAGGAGATAGCTCATGCTTATGCTGAAATGTCTCTAAAACCCCTCTCACAGCTGCCAATTTCTCTTCTTTAACAAAAAGAAAGAAGACCTCAAGAATCAGAGCCTTCAGCAGACAGCATTATCTAGCTAGAACATAATGGTATTGCTTGATTTATTGTATTGATTTTTAGGGCTGAGTTCTATTTCTGGCAATTATACTGGTTTTCCATCCATGGTGACATCAAATTTGCTTTTTATGGCAAAGAATGAGTCAACATGAAGAAAAATATTGTGTATAAGTAATAGTACAGGTGGCACACAGATAAGCCAAAGATTGTGCAGATGGTAGCAGGAAGTAGAGTGACTTGACAATAAACACCCAGCTCTATCTTCTGACTCTGTGATAAATTCTCACACATGTTGGGTTTCTGGTTCTACGATGGGATTGACTACTAATGACTTACTTGAGTCAGGCTGACAGAAAAACAAATGTGCCCTAATTTTCTTTCAACTAGTCAAGTTTTTACTTCATTACATACATTAAATAACTCATATTGCTTCTTAGAGACAAACAGGGGAAAGAGGAAGATTCTTCTTGTGCCAAATAATAGAGTTCTATGTGAAATCCCATGGCGGCCCACAGGCAAAATCCCATTGATGCCAATGCCGTTTCGAAGAAGGTTCTTTATTTCCATGTCCCTGCAGCTCAGAGTTAATAGTACTTGGTTTACCTAATTACAACAAATTCTTTCCGATAATAATCCTTATAACTAGCGCTTTCTCTGGCCCTGAACCAGTGACTCAATAAAGCAAAAACTGTTATGTCCTTTAGGCAGGAAATCCTTTCTCTATCACCTCAGATACATTTCATAAATTATAATTTTATTTGTATGTTTATCACCAACCAGTACAATCACATTTCTTGACTTGTGTGATCTCCTTGAAGGCAGGGCTCTCTGTGTTGTTCACTGCTGTATTCTCAGTGCTTGGAATAGTGCCTGCTCTTCAATAAACATTTGTTGATTAACTTGCAGATTAATTAACTGCACTGGCGGGAACAAGTCTTGATTCCGGGGAATTGCTTGTTTATGTAAAGCCAAATGGAACATCTGCTCTGTGTAGGTGCACATCGCAGAAGCAGCTTTCATCTTCAGGAGGGAGATAAAGAAGATACTAGCAATGCAGGTTATGCTCAGCTTGGGAAATCATGGATTCCAAAAAAGTGCCAGAGGTTATCCATCATATTGAAGAACAGAACCATCCTGGGTGGAAAAATGCCTAGCGATTGTCCAAGGCCGTCAGGGAAGTAGATTGGATGGCAACTCATTGTACATTGCCAGGAGCTAAGTGTCCTTCTTGTGAAAGAATACAGAATTTTCAAAGGCTCCTGAGGTTATTATGATTTGGGGTTTGATTCTGTTTTAGCTAAACACTCGATTTGTTTAATGCACTTTGGATTTCACATTGCCAACAAAAATAGTTTACTTTAGTTCAGTGGGAAATACAAAATCAACAGGAAAACTCAGGATCACAGATTGAACTGTTGGTTTAGAAGAGACTGATCCCTCGAATCTCACCTGTAGTCACAACACTTCGTTTTCTCAACAGGTATTTATTCACGTGTTGGAGAGCATCAGCAATACAGTGTGTAGTCCCTGGCCTCAAGGAGTGTAATGACAAGACAATAACTACCATTCATATGTGTCATAGATCCTACAAGAGGAGAAAGTACCTGGTCCTGGCAGAGCATGTGGCAGGGGCATGTACCCAGTCTCTATGCGCAGAATGGGGGCCAGCGGGAGCCTCTGGGATGATGCTAATAACCTAAATATCTTTTAGTACCTAGCCAGTAAAGATGGGTAAAATGTTCCATGAAGAGGGAAGAGTTTGCTTCCCTTAAATAGTCTCATCAAGTCTCCACTCTCAGGGTTGCCTTCTGCTTTGCTCTGCATTGTTTTTCTCTGTACAGTCTTGATGTGTCATTACAAGAAAGGGAAAGGTGCCTTCTAGGGACTGAATATTTGTGTTCCTCCCAAATCCGTATGTTGAAGTCCTAATCCTCAGTGCGATGGTATTTGAAGGTGGCGCTTGGGAGGCTAGGCTAGGCTACGAGGGTGGAGTCCTCATGAATGGAATTAGTGCCCTTGTAAGAAGACATGAGAGAGATGATATCTCTCCACCATGAGAGGTTACAGCAAGAAGGCAGCCATCTGCAAACTAGGAAGCAGGCCTTCACTAGACATAGAATCTGCAGGCACCTTGATCTTGGACTTCCCAGCCTCAGAACTATGAGAAAGAAATGTTTACTGTTTAAGCTACCCATTCTATACTATTTGTTATAGCAGACAGTGATGATGAACTTCAGCCCATTACCATGTAAGAATATAATCTGACCTGCTGCTTCTAGTCTAAAAGAGTCATGGTACCTCCTCTGTTATCCCAATAAAACCTTTATAAACCCAGAGTAAAGTCTGACCAGGGAACCTGATGTAGTGCTTGGGCCAGATGACTGGGTCATAAATAGAAAAACTGCAAATACTCCCCTTCTCTAGACAGCATCGTAGTTAATGCTGCTGTCAATTGTTTGCACAGCACATTGTGATGTTCAGGGTTTAGAGTTCACATACTTTTTAAATGTGGTTCTTATTCTCAGATGAAAAGGGAGAGAAGTCTTTTTGTATCATAGGCTGTCTTTGGACAAAAAATGGGCGGGGGGAGGAGACGGAGGTAATAACCAAAATGCCTTCTAAGTTTTCCTAAGAAATTCTCAGAAGATGTCACCCATTCTTCTTTAGGAGAAAGTAGAACAACTGATTTTAATTTTTTAGAAGTATGTTGATTTTTGAATAATTTATAGGAAATTAATTGCTACATGGATTTGCTCTTTTCCTTAGATTAAAAAAATATATTTTGAATAGTTTAAGACTCACTGGATGCTGCAAAAATAGTACAAAGCGTTCCCATATACCCTTTACCCAGCTTCCCCAATAATATGTACACAGACACAAAACACTGTCAAAACCAGTTTTCCTTAGATTTTCATACGTAACTTTCTAAAATAGAAAAGTTTTCTCTATTGTACATTTGTTCATTTCTAAATGTACAAATTTCCCAAATAGTTAATGAAGAATCACCCTGTTCCAAATATTCTACCAGGCCAGTGATTGAAAGTTGACTAAGACATAGTTCATTCCCTTAAGGAACTCATTATCTGGTAGGGTAAACAGACCAGGATAGTAAGTTCTAGGATGCAGAAGCATGGTTCTACCAGAGGCCAGAGGAGATCTCCGAAGACTGTGTGACCACAAAGACTCCTCAAAGACAAGCCTGAGTTGACTTGTGAGGGATAGTGATCTTTAATTACACAAAAGGACCAGAGAATATTTGAGGCACAGGAACTGTACATGCTGAGTCCCAGCAATGTAAAACAGGAGGATGCATCCAGGGAACCAAACTAAATCAATCTGGATGGATCAAAGAGCAAAGAGCATGTTTGTTCTTTGGGTAAGAGGAGGAGGGAAGGGAAGAAAAGGACAGCAGATGAGTTACAGCAGGCTGTCAGGGGCCAGATCATGAAAGGCCCTGTTTGCTCAACTACTACCTTTGAAAGTTAACCTGAAACTCAAGATGAGCCATGGATGGGCTTTGAGCCGAGAAGTAATATTATTCTATTTGCATTTTAGAAGGATAGCTCTGACAGCATTGTGGAAAATGCAGCGAGAAAGAAATCCAAAGGCAGGGAGATGGGAGTTGGAGATTTGGGAGGAAATTCAGTTTTAGATACATTATACTGAGGTGGAGTTATCCAGTCGGCAAATAGATGTATAATATATGGCTAATAATAGTGATAAAAGAATATTTATTATAGTTTATACCTTCAGTACCTGGTTAGAGCTGCAAACTGGTTTGAGACGAGACAATCAAGCTAAAGTTAGTTCCCATCTCAAACCAGTTCCCATCTTTCAATCCATTTTGTTCCTTTGACAACAGTAAGTCTCCACCAAAACACCAACTTGGTGGCGATCACCTGTTATCCCAGAGTCATGCACATAGTAGGGGCTCAGTATCTCCTAAATAAGTGCATGACTGCTCTGTTGGTTTCCTAGGCTATTTAAGTTCTTCCCACTTTAGTCTCTTTCCCCTCACTAGTTGACTTCCCATCTGTATGACCCCCACCCCCATTTATTTCCTTTTCTTTCTTCTTGTTTATGTGACAACACCCACTTAAGTGGCTTGACAGACAGAGCCTTCCTTATCCAGCAGAAGTCAGAATGGCAGGGGACACTCAGGCACCCAACTTGTCTGCTGAGAGAAGAGAGAGGTAGCATCACCTGGAGGCAAAGCACGCAACCGTCAGCCTACGGACGCCACCGCTACACATCATAGGCAGGAAACCCACATCTCTGGCCTCTGTCTTCTCCATAGAATGGGGACTCAGTGTTTGTCTTTGTTCACCATTTCCAGCTTTACAAAGTTTACGAGATATTACATAATATCTCTACTCCAATAAAGACAGAGCATGACAAAGTAATTTTTGAAACGTGCACTCAAAGAAATTGCGTTAGCATAAAGTTTTTCAACGGAATTTTGGTAAGGATTTTGGCAAATGAAACTCCCTGTGCTGCTGTTATTCAGTAATAAGCAAACACACACAGAAAACTTGGCAGCAAATATGAACAATTCATTCCCTCTTCTATTTATTAAACAAATACTCCTTGGGTGCCTGGTGATACAGCAGCAAAATAAAGAGCTTGCTTTCCTGGAACTCATGTTCTAATGGGGTGATCAGGTGGAGAGATAAACACACCTTGTCAGAGGGTGCTGAGCTCTAAGGGGGTAAAGTGTCTGGAAACACACGCTAGTAGTAGCCACCACCGTTGTCCTCATCCCCATGTTTGCACCACACTTTACAGCTCCCAAATCATTTTCTCATTATTTCATTTTTCACATCAGAGGGAGGGCAGATGTTTTAGTAGAAAGGAAAACAGAAGTCCAGAGGACGCAACATCTTGTGGGCAGGGGGTCTAGTAGTTAAGCAGAGGTTTTGGCTTCAGAAACACTAATGTCCCGACAAAGATCTAATAAGGAGATAAGTCTTTATCACTTGTGGCTTGACAAATAGATTGCATTTAAAGTAAAACCCATGCAAACCATCAAGCAACTATTTACATTTTTCCAAATTGATAAAAAGGGCATTGTTCACAATGAAAAGGGCTGCAGGAATAAACAACAGGTAAGGAAAGGAGCTCAAACATGGTGTCCTCTTGTGAGCCTAGAGGGACACCGCCAAGTACATCCTCAGGGTTGGGATGGGGCCCAGAGAGACCCACAGAGGGACTTCTCATTCTATATCCACAAGCTCCTTCCTTACCTTGGGGAGCTGCCTTAAAAGAGCGGCCATTTGATTCTGAAACTTGTAGATTTGGAAGAGCCTATATTACCCTTCAGAAAGGGTAAGCGATCAATGAATATACATTAACTAGCTAAAGGGATGATTTTAATAATATAAAAATTATTTTACATTAGAATGCATCCCTATGCTATCTGTATTACTTCTGCACTTATTTACCAGACTTCTGTCAGTAAGAAAGTGTTTCACTAGAGCACAACCTTTTTGTTAATAGAAAGGTATTCCTTTATTTTTGAAAAACAAACAGAGCTTGGTGATTTCGGTAAGCTTCTTGCTACTCACTAGTTTATATATGTGTACAGCTGTTCATTGAGGTGGATAATGCAACTCCTTGAAAATGCTAACATTGGAGCCTTGCAGGTCCATCTTATTCCATTAGTTTAAGAGGAGAGCAAACAGCTATCGAGTTTTAGGGTGACAACTTCTGACCCCCAAAGTCTGTCTGAAGTCCAGAACCAGATGTGCTATAATACTGATATACTATATTTCCTCCAAATTTAATAAATGCATTTCAACTTGATTCAGATAACACTTTTTGAGGCCCTCTACATGCCAGCCTTGTTGGAAAAGCTGGCTTTGTTTGGAGATGTACTCTTGGAAACTTTTGTGAGGACAGTCCTCAGGATGAGAAAACAAATGGGGATCTTAACACTCACGCCACCTTTGCTCTTCTTTGGGTCACGTGATATGAGAAGGAGAGTGGCTCCCCAGGTAGCTGTTATACTACTTTGCACTTATAAAATGTGTTTGCTGTTGTTATGTTTTGTACTGATTGAGTTAGTAAAAAATAAACAAGAAGGAAAATTAAATCGGCAATGGGATCCCAGCAGGGGGACGCAAAGGCAATATCTGAGGATTGCTGTTGTCTCTAGAGCAGTGTCAAGGAAGAAGAAAAACTATCTCCTCTGACACATATCTATGCTTATTTTTGTTGTTGCAAATATGATTATAATTATGGCATGTTTCTGTCTTTCCAGACACCTCTCAGGGAGATGACGATGTATTGTGCATGGTTTTAGAGCAGCTGAAGCCATGGTTTAGCAAAATGATTTTCTCAGGGCACTGAGGCCCATGATTGAATGGATGGTAGTGGGGCTGCTGATTTTTGGAAGTTGGCCCTACCCTTCCGGCTGGCATGTTTCAGGGTGGCTGTTATCTGGAGAGACCTATTCATTCGATGAAAGGGTGAGATCATTGGGATGCCCCCACCCTTCCTACACTTACAATGCTGAGACCTTTCCTACCAGTGTCAGATGCCAGAAGCTGGCAAGGGGTGGAGTACACCAACCAAACTGAACCAGGAGACTCGCCTTCTCGAGAAAGCTGATTTCACACTCCATGTCTGATAGCTGAAGACAGTGTGTGGGAGACTGGCTTGGATAAGGAAAATTGCAGACGCACAGAATTTTCAAATAATCCAGAAAGTCAGGGGTCACCTAAGTCGACCAAATGTGTACCAATTTAAAAAAAACTTTAAAATTACATAACCTTTTTTTTTTCCCACCCATACTCAACAATGGAGAAAATAAGATTGTTTTAAGGAAGCCTTAAATGCAATAATCCTGAGCATTATCTGATACAGCCATTTCCCATTTTGGCTCAAATCATATAAGCAAGTGCTTTTCTCAAATTCTAATTCCCAAATCCTGCTTTTTATGTGCCTACAGAGAGAAAAAATAAATTTAAGGTTAGTATTTTTTTCCCCTGCTCCTATTTAGTGTCAGTGGTTCTTGGTGTATCACTCATGATAGAAGAGTACCTAGTACACAGTAGGTGATCAATATGTGTTTTTGCAGGAATGAGTGAATGAATGAATTAAAGGTTGATGTCTTCTTTGTGCTAGGCATTTGAGGACCATTGAGATTAATCCACTAGAGTTCTTATTTCCAATGAAGCTACAGGTTAAAAGATGAAATAATATATGTAAATAAATTAGAAGCATACAAAGTAGAAAGTAACTTATGTTTACATATATCATCTCATTTAACCTGCAAAACAACCAAACAGGTAAATATTATGATTATTCCTATTTTATAGATAAGGCAAAAATCAACCAGGACACCTTTATGAAGGAGAGGCACTTGAAGTAAACTTAAAGGTAAGCAGGATCTGGGTTTTTAGGGATAAAATAAGTGTGAAGAACTGTGAAAGGTTTGAGATTTTCCCTATATGCAAGCTAACAGGTGAACCTGCTCTGGTATAGATGCTGGCAGAATACATGAGACTCTGGGGTCAGAAACAAAGAACAGTTTATTATTCACACAGATAGCTTGCTTCTATGCCTGGATATGGGTTCCAGTTATTCGTTCGGTTGCCTATTTCCAGGGTGCCATCTGCAGGTGGCGCCAATGAAGATGCCCAACTTCATTTGCCTTGCTCAGATCTTTTTCTCCTTCACAGTTGTTTCCAAATGAGAAAGACCAGAACAATGAATCTAGTTACATGTCACTCCAGCACTTGGAAGAAAGTATGCTAGCAGAAGTATGTTTCTAGTGGCAAGGAAATTACTTTGGGTTAATTCTAAGCTACTCCAGAAGTGAGTTAAACTCCTAACAACAAAAATTTTAACATTCTCTTTATTAGAGTAAAGGGGAAGAGGAAAGGCGAAAGGGAACATTTTCAAATCCCTGGTGGGGTTTTATGCACTTTTAATTATGATACTGTATTAGTCTGATACCTTGGGCCACCATAGCAAAATACCATAGAATGGGTGGCTTAAACAACAGAAATTAATTTTCTTACAGTTCTGGACACTGTAAAATAAAAAAATCAAGGAAATAAAAAATCAAGGCACCAGCAGTTTGGTATCTGGTGAGCACTCTCCCCCTTGGGTTGCAGATGGCTGCCTTCTCACTGTCTGCTCACAGGGGCTTTCCTTGGTGCAAATGAACAAAAGGAAAGGGAGGGAAAGAGAGAGGGAGGGAGCGAGCAAGTGAGTGAGTGAGAGCGAGAGAGCATGCTTTCTGTTATCTTTTCTTATAATGACACTAATCCTATTGGATCTGGGCCCCACCTTTATGACCTCATTTAACATCAATTACCTCCTAAAGGCTCTGCCTCCAAATACAGTCACCTCAGGGTTAGGGCTTCAACATATGAACTGGGGTGGGGCAGGGGACAAAATTCAGTCTGTAGCAACATCATGTATCCTCAACCAATTCCAGAAAGTCTTGATTTCCATTATACAGATGAGGAAACTGGCTCAGAAGGGTTCAGTGAATTGTGCAAGGTCATGAAACTGATAAGTAGAACAGCTCAGGATGAGACCATTTTCTGGCTTTAAAGCCCATTTGGTTTTTAGCATCATAGGCTTCCTTCCAGTGGTCATTTGCTAATATCTTGTGTATATGGAACACTCACAAGTGTCAGCAACTTTGCCATGGACTTTACAAGGTAAAACTTTCAATCTCTCAACAACAAAAGGAAGGTACAGAGAAGTTAAATGACTTGCCAAATAGCATAGTTAGAAAGTAGAATGGTCGAAAACTTAAATCCAGGGTAATTTTACTCCAATGCACACATTTTTGTTCTGTTCCTCCACTGTGCATTTCTGGGGTTGCTCAATTACTTACTAATCGATATTTTAACTAGAATGTATTATAACCCAATGTAATTCAAACTTTCTGAGACCATGTTAATTTTATAACATAAAAAAAATCCACAAGACACTGATCAGGCTATAGAGTTTTAATATATGTAAAAGGCAATGACATCAAAATCAAATTATGTTTGGGTTGTGCCTGAAATTCTATGTTAAAGGGAGGTCAATATGAATTGCAATCATATGGAAGAGATATCAGTTGGTATTGGGGCTGCAGGCCATGAGTTTCAGTACAATATCTTTCATTTCAAAGTTGTGTCTGGTCCAGTTAAAGTTATGTTTTCCACCCAAAGGTGGCAGCACATGTACTATTGCTTTTTGGTGCGCTTTTGATTGCATTTAACACAATAGTTTTTGAGAGCTTCAAGGGACCTAAAAGATCATCTAGGACAGCCCTGTCATTTTGAGGAAATGCAGCTGAAGCCAAGAGAGATCCTGTGACCTGCTGAACACCCCACAGCTTTTAGAACCACAGCCCAAACTAGAATCCAAGTTACCCGACCTCAGACCTGTCTTCACTATACTAAGCTCTCCTTAGCTTTCTAAAACATTCACAGCTGACAGGTGAAGATGAGAGAGTAAACTCAAGTTTGAAAGAGGAAAGGAAGAAAGGACGGAAAGAGGAAGAAAAGAAAGGAAAGAAAGATAGGCATTGGATTCAGGAAAAAACACACTCGATGCAAACTTAAAGTCTTGAAGCATGCTATAACTTCACGGCAACTTCAGAAGCGTAATTCCACTTGCAAAATAGATCTCCTGTTCTAGGGAACACTGTGGAACCCCTTGTTATATACAACACCAGATCTACTTGGGCCAGATACACTGAGTCAGCAATACCTGGGAGCTTGTTAGATATATAGGGGCTTCAGCCCTCTTTCCTCCAAAATTGCTGAATCAGAATCTGCATTTTACAAGATCACAAAGAGATTCATAAGCACATTAAAGTTAGAGAAACACTGGTTCAGAGTCTAGCGTGGTTCTCACAGTGTGGTCACTGGACCAGCAGTGCCAGCATCACCGACTAAATCAGAAACTCTGGGTGGAGCCCAGCAATCTGTTTATTACAGGCCTTCCAGGTGATTCTCATGCATGATAAAGCTTGAAAAGCACTGCTCTGAACTTTCTGACTCCTTTGCCCTCAGAAGTCCTACATCTCTGGTAACTATATCTGCTGGACTTGCTCTAAATTGTTTTTTCTCCAGATGCCATCTCCAGCTCTCTTCCCTTCTGCCTGATAGAGTGGTTTATAGCAGACCTACTCAAATAAATGGCTGGGCTTCTATTTGCTGGCTGAATCATATGTATACACATATAGATCTACATAATTGCTGCTAAGCAACTAGTTTCCTGGTTAAGATACCTGTAGCCATTAACTAGTTAGGGAGAATGACAGTGTCTGAAATGGATCATTCAAACTTGCAGGATTTTCTGAAGAGGAGACTGTGATGAGATTTGTCATCATTTTGTTCTGGCCACAATCTATTTTCACATACAGGGATGAATGCATGGGACCTTCTGTATTCCCTTCAGGAACTTATGAAGTGACCAAAAGTCAGAAACCTTCTGTAATAAAATATTGAGTTGGGGTGCATTTACAGAAGCACATGAAAGAACACAGCAATACCTACTCTCCCCATAGGAGAATACTGAGATGGAGACACTACTAAGGGAAACAAGGGTCTTCACAACCCTTTGTTCGTTCTGCAAACACTTTTTGCAGTAAAAGGCAGTGCTGCCTCAGACAATGGGGCCCACAAAGATTTAAATGAAGTAAACTCTATCTAAATAAGAGGACCACGGGCCTCCAGCATGGGGAATTTTATGAAGCAGCACTCTTCAAAGCTCAGCCCTGGACATCTTCAAGCACCAGCTTAGTGGTAAAGAAGGAATAAGGGTATAAGGCAGAACTGTTATTATTTTGTTGTTGTTCAGTAACTGGGTATTAGGAAAAGACCCAATTGGAAATCAAATTTTTTTAAACAGTTTATCCCCCAGAGCAAGTAATTTAATTTATTTCCTCATTTGTAAAACAAGGATATAATTTCCCTGTCTACCTCATCCAAATGTTAATAGAATCAAATGAGATTACATATATTAAAAATTTTATAAGTATGTTTTTACATATGTAGATATGTAATGTATCCCCAGAAAGTTTCCCATTATTATAAAACTATCATTAAATATTATTATTTTCTGTACCGGGGAATTTTCAAGGCTTCTTTTCCTTGTTCATAACTAATACACAAGAAGTGCTGTGGTTGTGTAGTTTAAACAAGCAGGGGTTGGCAAGCTTTCCCTATGACGTGCCAGACAGGAAACGTTTTTGGCTTTGTCAGCCATATGGTTGCAGCTGCTCGACTCTGTCATTGCCGCTGGAAAACAGTAGCATAGACCCTACACACACTCATGGGCATGGCTGTGTTTCCGTAAAAATTTATTTACAAAAACCAGTGGCGGGTAGAATTTGACCCTATAGTCTTCCTACTCCTGACCTAGAGTGTTGGCGCGAGTCCTTAACCTTCTGATAAGCTTCTGTCATACTTGGAAGTCCAGAAACAAATGAAAGAAAAAGTAGAGGTATTTCTCAATGTGGTGTTTTAGAAGGAGAAAGGAAAGCTTTTAGTAAAGGTAGTGTTGAGAATTCTATTCAAATTAACAACTATTTATTGCATGTCTACTGTGTCAAGTGCTGTCCTGAGCTGTGAGGGTGTAATGTTGAATGAGCCCGCCCCTAACCCCCTCATGGTGTTTGCCATCTAGACCATAGCGGAGAGCCCACTGGTGGGGATATGTGGGTTGGGCTGAGAAAAGGCATAGTTTTGGACAATAAGCTGTGATGTCAGAATAGATCAACTTTGAGCATTTACTACAGATTCTGCACTGTGCTGGTCACCGTGGGGAGAGACATGATCTTCTCACCCAAGGAGTTTACTATCTGCTGGAATTCATAAGCAATGCAGACCAAATACTAAAGACAATAACTAAGGACTAAACTGAGTGTGGGACAGGGAAGGCTTCATCAGGGAGGAGGGACTAAGCTGGAGGGTCTGGGATACGCTCAGTTAGACCTTCCCCCAAAGGTTGGCAGTTTGGAGGCAGAAGGGATCTTGGAGCACATCTATCTCCATTTGGGATCAGGGGTTTTGGTCAATGAGTAGAGAGAAATCATGCACCTCTTCTTTCACCTTGTGCCAATTCTCACAAAGAAAGATAGACCAAATACTCTCCTTCTTCGCTCTCCAAAAGTAATCTGGAATTGTTGAAAACTTTGTTTGGCAATTTCTTTGGGCCAAAAAAAAGTCCATTCCAACCGTTTTGAGACTCCAGAGAAAGCCAACTTCACATGGCCTTAGGGCTGCCTATCGTAAGGCAGTAAAGCCAGATTTCTTATTGCTGGAAAGCTAAAGTCATTGCCAGATTATGCTGGGCCACCCTACTTGGTGGAAGAAACAATGACATTTTTTCAGATGCCTGTGATGCCACTGAAAAAACTAAGGTTAGAAACAGAATCTTGACATACTAAAGAAGCGATTACCTATCTGTGCTCTGTAGCTCAGAATACACTCTTACTCGGTCAAAATTCAACCAACAAGGTGGCAAATGTGACATGTGTAACCTACACATTTCCTGAAACCCAGCCTAACAAATACACACTTAAATATTTTATTTTTAATTTAGAAACAAAAAAAGTTAGCTCATATTCCTAAACACTTGGGTCAGGCTGTGAGAATATGAATAAAGTCATAAGAAAAGAGAAATTACAAGAAATATTTTGGAGAAATAATATTAATGGTAAGTAATAGCTAATATTTATTCACTACTTGCCATGCATTAGGTAGGGCTTTATATTAACTTATTAAACCTTATAGTACCTCTGTGAACTATATTATTCTATATTACTCTAATATAGCATTATTATTGCTATATTAGAGGTGCTAAAACTGAGACTAAGAAGGATTACATAATTTTCCAAGGTCTCCCAGATGGTAAATCCTTCCCAAGCCAAAGTTAAAACCACAGAATAAGACTGCTTGGGTGTAATTAAGGGAAGATATGAGAAAGACCCTCCAAAGAGAGAATTTTAAAAGGGAGTGGTGAGAACAGGAACTGCCTATCTTTGAAACTACAAACTGGAGACTCACCACTATTGTGGCTGGTTGAGAAAATTGTGGCCAGGGTCACAGAACATGTCAATGTCCAGAGCGCAGGTCTCCGGACCCCATTTCCTGGACTTTGTCACATTCTCCAGACCACCTTGAACCATCTGCAAGACTTGAGAGGGAATATATGTCACAGCTGGCAATGCCTACTGGGCTCATTGATTCTACATTTACCAAACATTGTCTGATACGGTTTGGGGTGAGAAGAGGGAAAGCTCCCAATTTCTTTTTTTAAAAAATGTATTTCCACTTCTTTTTAAATCTTTCTCAGTTCGCACATTGGCAATGCATAGCTTTGTTCTTCTAAAAGAATGAATCCAATATTTGTTTACTGCATATTTTAAAGGAGAGTCACAATTGCACAAAATTAAACTGAGGAAGATAGAGTGCTTTGTCCAAATGTCCAAAAGGAAAAAGCCTTCTCAAAATCTATAAATGCTGTGCTCTATAACATCTCTGGTCCTTCATCATTCTAGCTTGCATTCAGCACACTGAATGCTGCTCTGAAGCCACTGTCGGGACACATGCTTTGTTTTTCTGTGATTGTTTAAGAAGCTTCCTGAGTCATTTGTGCTTTTTTTGGGTGAGATCAAATTCTTGAGCAAAGGAGGAAACATTTTCCAGGCTCTTACTGCATTTTACACTTTATTGTCTCATTGAATCTTACAATGTCACTCTACTATGGGTACTGTGATTCAAGGTGAGTTGTCTAGAGCCAACCAACTTGACAAAACAAGGATCTGAACCTAACGCCTTTCAGTTCCCAAACTGTACTCTCTTCCTACTGCACTAGATAACAGCCTATAATAGTTGGTGGCAGAATTTGGGAATAAAAACAGTATCTTCAAAAAATTTTTAACTTTATCTTATTCCAAAAAAAGCATTTGAAGAGGCTACAAAGTTCTGTAGAGAATAACAAAATTTAAAACAATTACAACTACAGCAAGTGGAAAATGAGGTTAACATTGATTTTTAACATATTGCAGAATTCTTCAGGATGTGCAGTGTGACTCAGCTACTTGATCCTATTCATTACCCTTTAACAGATTTCTAAGGAAAGCAGGGGAGGTGACTCGGTTTGGTCTAAATTCACGAGGCTTAGCTGAGCCTATAGATCTCTCGCTCTACCTCCATCTCACCCCTCCCAGGTTTTCTGGCCCCCTCTCCCCATGCTTTTCCTGTTAGAATGTTTATGATCTGGAAATTGACTACAATTGACTGAATTCCAACCTGAATTGACTGCAGTGATTTTAGAAGGTAAGTTAATATGGCTCACAGTTGCACTGTGTTATTTCCATTCATGGATGAGCTGGGCGGGAGATCTTGTCTAGCCCCACACCATTGGTTCTGCTTTCCAAAGCAGCTTCCTAAAGCATGTCTTACAGGTAATAAAGAGGAGCATTAGCATTAGAGATCAGGATTTCCGAGTTCTCAAGTTGCCTCTACTATACCATGCACTGGTAAGCTGTTGTGTTTTTAAATCTTTTCATTTATTTATTTGAGAGGCTGGATTTCGTAAAAGGTAGAAATGGACTACTCCATCTTAATTTTAAAGTATTGAATCTTTCCAGTAGTGGGCTATGTTTTATGCATTGCTTTTTATTTTGTAGGGTCCAGTGCTGACCTTTTATTTCCTTCCTTAGTGGATTCAACATATCAGTCTCCTGAATGATTCCCTCCTAGGGAGACTTAAGTTCTGTCAAACTTTTGACTCCATATGGGATAAGATGGTTTCTGATGAGGCAATTTAAATTTTTAAAAAATTTATAAATGGGATATAGGATTATTCTCATTGAAAAAAGAAACTCAAGGAATATGAAGAGGGAAACCAACTCCTACCCTGATCCCATTTCCCTTCTTAGCGGTCATCCATGGTAAAGTTTAATGTGTTTCTCTTTAAGACTTGTTTTCTATGTATTGTGTAAATAGTTTTTTCATGTAGTTTATGGGCCATGGTTATAACTGTGGCCTCTCATGCATGTAGTGGAGTTTTGACAGTACCCAAGGCGCTAATACTGTCACAAAGACACACTGATGGTATGGCTAGATTATCATCAGTTAATTTAAAATGTGTGTCTCCAGAAATCTCTTGCATTCCTATACACTAACAGTAAAAGATCAGAAAGAGAAATTAAGGAAACAATCCCATTTATCATCATATCAGAAAGAATACAATACCTAGGAATAAACCTACCAAAGGAGGCAAAAGACCTCTACACTGAAAACTATAAGACACTGATGAAAGAAATCGGAGGGCTTCCCTGGTGGCGCAGTGGTTGAGAGACCGCCTGCCGATGCAGGAGACACGGGTTCGTGCCCTGGTCCGGGAAGATCCCACATGCCGTGGAGCGGCTGGGCCCATGAGCCATGGCCGCTGAGCCTGTGCATCCGGAGCCTGTGCTCTGCAATGGGAGAGGCCACAACAGTGAAAGGCCCGCGTACAGCAAAAAGAAAAAAAAAAAAAAGAAATCGGAGATGACACAAACAGATGGAAGGTTATACCATATTCTTAGATTGGAAGAATCAATACTGTCAAAATGACTATACTACCCAAGGCAATCTACAGATTCAATGTAATCCCTATCAAATTACCAATGGCATTTTTCACAGAACTACAACAAAAAATCCTAAAATTTATATGGAAACAAAAAAGACCCCAAATAGCCAAAGCTATCCTGAGAAAGAAAAATGGAGCTGGAGGAATCAGATGTCCTGACTTCAGACTATACTACAAAGCGACAGTAATCAAAGCAGTATGGTACTGGTCCCAAAACAGAAATATAGATCAACAGAACAGGACAGAAAGCCCAGAAATAAACTCACGCAACTATGGTCAATTAATATACGGCAAAGGAGGCAAGAATATACAATGGAGAAAGACAGCCTCTTCAATAAGTGGTGCTGGGAAAACTGGACAGTTACATGTAAAAGAATGAAATTAGAACACTGTTTAACTCCATACACAAAAATAAACTTGAAATGGATCAAATACCTAAATGTAAGGCCAGACACTATAAAACTCTTAGAGGAAAAGACAGGCAGAACACTCTTTGATATAAATCACAGCAATATCTTTTTTGATCCACCTCCTAGAGTGATGAAAATAGAAACAAAAATAAACAAATGGAACCTAACGAAACTTAAAAGCTTCAGCACAGCAAAGGAAACCATAAACAAAAGACAACCACAGAATGGAAGAAAATATTTGCAAACGAAGCAACCAACAAGGGATTAATCTTCAAAATATACAAACAGCTCACACAGCTCTATGCCAAAAAAACAAACAACCAAATCAAAAAATGGGCAGAAGATCTAAGTAGACATTTCTCCAAAGAAATATACAGATGGGCAAAAAACACATGAAAAAATGCTCAACATCACTAATTATCAGAGAAATGCAAATCAAAACTACAATGAGGTATCACCACATACTGGCCAGAATGGCCATCATCAAAAAGTCTACAATAAATGCTGGAGAGGGTGTGGAGAAAAAGGAACCTTCCTAGACTGTTGGTGGGAATGTAAATTGGTCCAACCACTATGGAGAACAGTATGGAGGCTGCTTAAAAATCTAAAAATAGAATTACCATATGATCCAGCAATCCCACTCCTGGGCATATATCCAGAGAAAACCATAATCTGAAAGGATACATGCACCCCAATGTTCATTGCAGCACTATTTACAATAGCCGAGACGTGGACGCAACCTAAATGTCGATCGACAGAGGAATGGATAAAGAAGATGTGGTACATATATACAATGGAATATTACTCAGTCATATAAAAGTATGAAATAATGCCATTTGCAGCAATATGGATGGACCTAGAGATTATCACAGTAAGTGAAGTAGGTCAGAGAAAGACAAATATCATATGGTATCACCCATATGTGGAATCTAATTTTAAAAAAGAAAAGAAAAGAAACAAACGAACTTATTTACAAAACAGAAACAGACTTACAGACATCAAAAAAAACCTTATGGTTACCAAAGGGGAAATGTGGAGGGGAGGGATAAATCAGGAGTTTGTGATGAACACACATACTACTACATATAAGACAGATAACAAACAAGGACCTACTGTATAGCACAGGGAACTCTACTCAATATTCTGTGATAACCTATATGAGAAAAGAATCTAAAATAGAATATATAAGTGAATCACTTTGCTGTACACCTGAAACTAACACATTTAAAAAATACTCCAATACAATTTATAAAATAAAAATAAAACTTAGAATAAAAAAAAATTCAATAAAATTTGTATCTCTCTTCCAGATTACACTGCAAGTCAAATACTTAACATACATTAAGAGTTTACTATACTATTAAATATTATATATAATATAGTATTATATCCAATATATTATAATTAATATATAATATACCCTGTAGTTGTCTTGTGAAGATAAGAATCTTACAATTACATCTTATGTATTACAATTATATATGTATAATAAAACATATCTCATAGTCATTCTGTGAAGATAAGAATGTTATAACACTTTTTAAAACATTAAGCCATTGCTTTAATATCAACCTATAGGATATCGTACAATTTCTGTGATTCTTTCAGAGATCTTCATTTACTAGTAAGCCAGGAGCCTCAAGAAATGGACATGGCCTCTGCAAAGCACTGGCTTGGGAAGCAGTCTGTGGCTCTGCTTTTGTTGGTGCTGCTACAAACTAGTTAATGAGACCTGGGCTCATCACAGAGAAAGGCTTTTCTGGATCTTGTTTTTAAAAGGAGGCGGCCGATTTGGTAAAGTCCGCACTTGATCAAGATGCTGGCCAGGACCTGTGATAGACTTGGCCAGGCTGCCCTTCCCTCTACTCCCCTCAGTCTATCTGCTGCCTGACCAACCCCCTTTCCTTTGTCAGGAATCAGGTACATCTGAAGGAGGACAGTGTAAGAGGTTACACGGTTGCTGTGTGCGAGACAGCATACATATGAGGCACTTAAGGCGGGGGCCCGTTACAGGCAAAATCTCCAATCTAAACAGCAAAATAATCTGCTCACTTCTGTAGTTCCACATTCAAATATCTTTCACACCTCTAAAAATTAAAAAATACCCAAGGGGCCTTTATAGCTCTGTGATCTTAGATCACTTTCTGGGCCTTAGTTTCTTCATCTATAAAATCACAGGGTTAGACTCATTAGAAAACTTCTGAGTCACACTCCTCCCCAATTTTACATGAAACAGATATTTACTGCTTACCTATTATGTTCAAATCTATGGACATACTTTATATGCAGACAATCTCAGGCTTCTTTCCTAGTCATCTGCTAAAGTTTGCCTGAATCGATGCTATCTTTCTCATATGAGTATCTGAAACATCTCAAATGGCGTGACATTTCTCAACTTGCAAAATTATCCAATTTAAGATAATTTGCACCTTTTTACTAACAAAAAGTCGTTTCACCCACAAATGAGGATAATTGGTTGCATTTTGCAAGAGAAACAATAGCAGCTTTTGCCACCTTGTCTGGCTGTTGAAAAATTAAACCCTATGGTACATGAGAGAATTAGATTACTCCTGGAGAAAATATCATTTTCACTGGAAACTGTCTATGCCACTGGTTCCAAATTCTGTCAACTTGCCACCTTCTCAACAGCACATAGAGAAATGGATCAACAATTGTAACACCAAATGGGAAGTTAGAAACTATGTGTAACACCCATGAAATAGGTGACATTTTTGTGGTGGTATTTATTTGTGGCAGGCTGAATAATGGCTCCCAGAATGTCCAGGTCTTAATCCCCAGAAGCTGTGAATGTTGCTTTATATGGCAAATGGAATTTCGCAGATGTGTTTAATCGTGTGTTGGAGAGATTTTCCTGGATGAGCCAGTAATCACAAGTGTCCTTATAAAAGGTGGACAGAGGAGATTTGCTGATGGAAGAGGTAGAGTGATGTGGCCTCAAGCCCAGGAAAGACAAGTAATACCAAGGAATGCAGGCAGCCTCTAGAAGCTGGAATAGGCAAGGAACAGACTTCAGAAGGAACCAACCCTGCCAACACCTTGATTTTAATCCTGTAAGACTAACTTTAGATGTGTGACCTGTATGAGAATAAATTCGTGTTGTTTTAAGCTACTTAGTTTGTGGTAATTTGTTACATCAGAAAGAACAAACAAATGCATTCTTTTTCAGGCTTACTTATTTATTTAACAGTTTGATTTCAGGAGAAAGAGTGACAAGGATCTTTAGGGCCATAAGTAGTCATGTGCCTGAACATTCTTTGGTTGGTAAGGTTTCTCAGGGAAATCTCTTTCCAATACAGTACAGAAGGAGATACTGATAGTGGTTACACACTCTTAGAAACAAGAAGAGTAGGAGGATGGGCAGGTGGACATGAATAAGTCAGCTCAGGCTGCCATAACAAAATTCCATAGGCTGAGTGGCTTAAACAACAGAAATCTCTTTTCTCCCAGTTTTGGAGGCTAGGAAGTCCAATATGAGAGGTCTGGCCAATTAGTTCCTGGGGAGGACTCTCTTCCCAGCTTGTAGTTGGCTGCTATCTTTCTGTGTGTTCCCATGACCTTGTCTTTACGAATATATAGAGAGACACTTGCTCTCTCTCTGCCTCTTCTTAAAAGAACACTAATACCATGTGAAGGGTCCCACCCTTATGATGTCATCTAACCCTAATTACTTTTCAAAGGCATCATCTCCAAATACCATTGCTTTGGTGTTAGGGCTTCAACATATACATTTGGGGGTGGGAATTCACAATTCAGTCTACAGCAGCAGGTAACTATAATAACTATGGAAGTTCTCTCTTTTTGGAAATGTTTATAATGTGGACTGGAAAATATTAAGCAGTTAACATTAATGAATTATTGGAAATTAAAATAGTTATAGCATCTGAGTTTGAGAAGTCTTCCCTCCAAAGATGAAAAATTGAAAATATTTTTTATATTTCATTTGAATTCAGAAGATGCATTTAGAGATAAAACACTACTAGACACACAGCCCTTGTCCACTTCATGTGAACACAAGTTAGGTGTATGGATGCATAACCTCTCTGTAAATGAAGTTGGTTTGGTGATTGCCTTCTGTAAATGCATGTGCTCTTCTTTGGACATAACACATAAGCATGTGAAAATGTACAAATAGAGTGCTCTGTTCCAAAATGATTAACTTGGTCATTGAAGTATTTCTTTAAACCTCAAGAATCCCATGGTTAAAGAAAAAATTGTTAGTAGCTCCTGATAAAAGAATCATCTCTTCCATGGGTACACATAAGTAAAGATGGTAAGAAAGCTTGGATCATGGCTTCCTGCAGAATGGTCTTTGTTAGTAGTATCTCAGTCAGTTTATAGATATACATGAATATAGAGTGTTGTCAGATGAGAGTGAACGCATGAAGTTGTCTTCAGAAAGTCCCGGACTTCCTTTCTCTTATCTAATGATCTCCAGTCACAAGACAGTTCACTGAAGTTCGAACCTTCTGATAGAAAACAAAATTGTATGTAGATTCTTACAGGAACAATTAACAAAGAAAGAAGTATAAAATATTCCCTAAGGCTTAAATACTTTCTTCCAGATAGTCTCTAGTGTAAGGCTATGAAATCTGAGTTGTGTGTGTGAATATATACATTTCAGGTATAAATATTTTATATATCTATATATCTACAGATATAGATATTTCAATGGATCAAAGAAACTGTCTAGCCTTAGCAGAAGGGACATTAGGAAAGATGCCATTTCAGAGATTATAGGGAATCTGGTCAATGTGGAAGGAAAGACAAAGGTCCACTGATGCTGAGAGAGGATTTTTTGCAGCAACAATATACTCTTGGATGAAATGTGGGCCTTTTGAAGGCAATTATTAAACCTCTTTCTCAGAGAGGCTCCACTTGACAACCCCTGCTGCAGACACTTTTCAGGGCTCGTCTATCTTCTCATAGGTATATTGGTGCCTAGCACAGTGTGCATATATTCACAGGAAGTGTTCAGGTGAGCCTCTCAGACCAGCCTCAACTGGGTTAAAATCAGTACTACTCAACAGAAATATAATGTGAGCTACATATATAATTGTAAATTTTTCCATAGCCACATTACCAAAAGAAGGTAAAAAGAAACAGGTGGAATTAATTTTGATAATACAATTTAACACAGTATATCTATCTATATATATATTTTTAAATTTATTTTTATTTTTTTTTTGTGGTACGCGGGCCTCTCACTGTTGTGGCCTCTCCCGTTGCGGAGCACAGGCTCCGGACGCGCAGGCTCAGCAGCCATGGCTCACGGGCCCAGCCACTCCACGGCATGCGGGATCTTCCCGGACCGGGGCACGAATCCGTGTCCCCTGCATCGGCAGGCGGACTCTGAACCACTGTGCCACCAGGAAAGCCCAGGTATATATTTTATACTTCAGACTAGCCAAATTTCAGGAGCTCAGCAGCCACCTGTTGGCTACACACTACCATATCGAGCAGCTGCTCTGGATAAAATACCATAGATATCTGACTTTCCCTTACTAGGTTGCTGGGATATGAGTAGGACATGGATATTTGTCTGTCTTATTGACCAGTGTAGTTCAAGTGCATAGTAGGTACTCACTGAAATGAAAGTGCGCACTTGCTTTTTCAGGTGTGAGAGTTCCTGCTTTGGTTTCTGGGTGTTCCAGGTTTCTCACGCTGTCCCCTGCCTTCCACGTACCCATCCCCCGCCTCCATTCTGCCACTTGGCTCCACACCAAATGTCTCTCATTCATGCTCCACCACTTGTAACTATCATGCCAGCCGCAGCCCAGGCTCTTTCCACTCCATGCTCCTTTCCCCCTTCCCTTTCCTCATGTGACATGCTGCTGTGAGGTTTTGAAAGGCTATTCCCAGAAACTGGCAATCAGATCCCATAGTTAACCATAGGGCACAGATTACCTCTCATTCTAATTTCAGAGAACATCCAGCTGCAGGGTCAGCTCCCTTTTCAGAATATGCTGAGAGGTGCTGGTCAGAAGAACCTGAACTCACATTCCCTCTCTTCCCCCATATAGAAGAAGGCTTATAGGAAGCAAGAAGTCATCGTATAGGAAAGAGAGAATTTATAAAATAGCAACCATCTTCTTGCCCTCTCTTCCTATGTATGTGTCTTGCTATCTTCCTATCCATCTATCTATCTATCATACCATGTAGCACTTATTGTATAATAACGCCTTGCACTGGTAGAGGATTTTATTTTTATCATAACTGTGTACTTTCACATTTGTTATCTCATTTGATCCTCAAAAAAATCTTGTGACCTAACATATTAGTTTTCTTCCTTTCTTTTTTCAGGTTATGAAACTGAAGTCCTTGCATAAGAGCAACTGACATCATTGGTTTAACTATCCCTTCTAGGACTGTATTCCATAGCTCAGGGCTGCACTGTCCAAATTGGTAGCCACTAGCCTCATGTGACTATTTAAAGTTAATTAATATTAGAGAAATGCAAATCAAAACTACAATGAGGTACCACCTCACACTGGTCAGAATGGCCATCATTAAAAAGTCTACAAATAACAATGCTGGAGAGGGTGTGGAGAAAAGGGAACTCTCCTACATTGCTGGTGGGAATGTCAATTGGTGTAGCCACTATAGAAAACAGTATGGCATTTCCTCAAAAAACTAAAAATAGAGCAACCATATGATCCAGCAAGGCCACTCCTGGGCACGTATCTGGACAAAACTATAATTCATAAAGAAATATGGTTGGCTTCCCTGGTGGCACTGTGGTTAAGAATCCACCTGCCAATGCAGGGAACAAAAGTTCGATCCCTGGTCCAGGAAGATCTCACATGCCACGAAGCAACTAAGCCCGTGCACCACAACTACTGAGCCCACGTTGCCACAACTACTGAAGGCTCTGTGCCTAGAGCCCATGCTCTGTAACAAGAGAAGCCATCCAATGAGAAGCCCATGCACCGCAACGAAGAGTAGCCACTGCTCGCCGCAACTAGAGAAAGCCTGCATACAGCAATGAAGACCCAATGCAGCCAAAAATAAATAAATAAATAAACTTATGAAAGAAAAAAGAAACATGCACCCCAGTGTTCACAGCAGTACTATTCACAATAGCCAAGACATGGAAACAACCTAAGTGTCCATCGACAGATGAATGGATTAAGAAGATGTGCTACTTATATACAATGGAATACTGCTTAGCCATAGAAAAGAATGAAATAATGCCATTTGCAGCAACATGGTTGGACCTAGAGATTATCATATTAAGTGAAATAAGCCAGAAAGAGAAAGACAAATACCATACATCACTTATATGTAGAATCTAAATATGACACAAATGAACGTATCTACAAAACAGAAACAGACTCATAGATATAGAGAGCAGATATGTGATTGTCAAGGGTGAGGGAGGGTGGGAGAGGGAAGGATTGGGAGTTTGGGATTAGCAGATGCAAACTATTATATATAGAACAGATAAACAACAAGGTCCTACTGTATAGCATGGGGAACTATATTCAATATCTTGTGATAAACTACAATGGAAAAGAATATATATATGTATAACTGAATCACTTTGCTGTACAGCAGAAATTAACACAACATTGTAAATCAACTATACGGCAATACAATTTAAAAAATAAAGTTAATTAATACCAAATAAAGTGGAAAGTTCAGTTCCTTGGCTCTGATAGTCACATGTAGATAGTGGCTACCCTATCTGACAGCACAGATATAGAGCATTTCTAACATTGTAAAGAGTTCTATTGAAGAGTGCTGGCTTAAAGAGTTAAGGAAAGAGTTTCCTAGCCCTCACCTCCTTCAAAGGATCAACCTTCTCTTGTGTCATCCTGGTTCCTACACTTCCAGCTTCACAATAGAGCTGGCCTGCAGTAGGCATGCCCTGGCCTCCACAGTTTGACACAACCTTCAATCAGATGACATTTTCGATGAATCCCTCATTGTTAAGGCATCACTCACCAGTGAGGAGAAGAAGCCTGGAGCAGTACCAGTCCTCTTTGGATGATGCTGAAGTTGAACCTGAGATTTATAGAATTCACTGAAACTCCATCCAGGCACTAACATCAAGTTTATGTGACAATGTAGACAAAGAGATTGCTCTCTAAGTAGCTGTCTGATTGAGGCTTGGAATTGCTCTTCCAAGATAGTAGCCATAACTAAGAGGGATTTTCAAACTCTATTTCTTCTGCATACTTTGGAGTGGTTTTTCAGAGGAATCAGTATTGACAATAATAAATGTTTACTTCATGTTACAATTATTTCTTTAGCTGAATGGGATCCAAGGAACATAGGGCATAGACAGGCAAAAAAACCCACAAAAACTGTGAAGTAAGCAACCTCATTTCTTCCATAAATATTTATTAAGACAACTATGAGCCAGACCCTATGCTAATTTCTATGAGGATACAAAGAAACATAAGACTTGGTCCCTGTCCTTACGGTGCTTAAAGGTAATTAGGGAGGTTAAAATAATCAGTCATAATAATAGTTTCCCTTTATGGAACACTTATTCCATCCCACAAACTATGCTGACCGCTTTATTTCACTTAAGGCTACTCGCAGTCCTAGGAAGTAAATAACCAGACAACTGTCAAAGCAGAGATAAAATAGGATTTAAGAAGATACCGAGAATCCCAGCCTCTCCTGTGTCTAAGGGTGGAGCTAGCAGGCCTTAGGAACAGACCTCACTATTCAGAATAAAGCCACCTAAGTGGCCACTCAGGTTTATAAATTACAGTGTTACAATTTTTTTTTTTTTACTTGATCAGTACGCCCACTCCTCTAGGTCTTTGGTATACAAAGCTGGTCCTAGGAAGAGATGGCCCAATTTACATAAGAAGTTCAAAGTTCTTCTTCTGAGGAAGGACAAATACCAGCTCCCCTTTCCATATCTTCTCTCTGAGATTTGAATTATGGTGGTCCATCAGGGTGGACTAAGTGGGTCCCAGCCAAGACCCTGTGGTTGGTGACCTGGACCAGAGATAGGTGTCTATGTATCTGGTCAGGGTAAGAGGCCAAAAATTATGCATGGTTGTTAATGGAAATGCCAGGGTCATGGTACCTTTGCTTTGGGGCCCAAATTTTCAGTTTCTACAACAGGGGAAAGCAGGTAAGTGAAGAGATTTATAATAAGTATTAACTGAATAGAGTCTCTGGGGTTATTCAGAAGTAATAGATTTTGCCTACAGATTTTGTTGAACTCAGTGTTTCCCAAAGTTATTTAGTTATTTAGATGGAGAGAGGTAGATAGAGCCAAGATATTTTCTTAAAGGCAAAGTATATAGAACTAAAATACATTCTTGGGTATGGAAAGTAACAGAAAGAGAAACGACAAAAAATAATACCCAAGCTATTTTTACCCAGGGTAATAATACCCTGTTCTGATTTGTGGAACAGGTTACATGGGCATGAAATGTGCTGAGGTAAGCACACTGGAAGAGGGTCAAGTCTGGGGGACAGTGGGGAAGGCAGAATATGTCAATTTTAGAAAGGTTCTACTGAACTGTGTTTGAAACATCCAATAGAAGTGTTAAGTAGGCAGTTGGCTAGTCGGGTTGGGGATGGGGAGAGGTGTGGACTTGAGATAGAATCTTAGAGGATATTTGCCTGTAGGTGGAGACGGAAGCTATGGGAGTATAAGAGAGCTTAGGGAAAGAATATAACTTAAGAAGAAAAGAGGGGCCAGAGATGAGGACCTTGGAGGAACTCTAATAAAAAACCTGACCTTGGAGAATATGCAAGCAACAGAGTCTGAGAAGGAATGGTCTGAACAGGACAGGATGTCTTCAAAGCAAAGAGTGGAGGAGTATTTTCAAACAATGAAGATAGCAAACAATATGATATCAAAGATGGTTTCTAGCTCTGAAATTTTATGCTTCAGTATTTTAGAAAATAGTATGAAAATTTCTACTCTATAGTTGTGTTTTGAATATCACTCAGCACAATGAATGTAGATAGTCAAGAAACACCTTGATATTTGACATTTGTAGTTTGACATTTGCATAGTGCTTCCACATACGCTATTATCTTGGCCCTCACACATCTGAGGAAGAATGAGGAATATTTCTTTAAGTTATTTCCCAATAAGAAACTGAAGTTCAGAAAATGAAGTGTTTTGCCTAAGGTTATGTAACTAGGAGAGATATCCTGATTTCTTGGCCAATTAATTTTCTTTCTCTTCTACACCATTTCTTCATATATAGTGTAGTATTAAATTGCACCCAGTCTCTTTTGAAATTTAAGGAATTGTAACTGTTTGACATGTATATATTTGTATATATTTCTAAAGCTCATAGCTTACCAATCTTAAAGCTGAATTGGAGTGGGGCTGAAAATAAAATTTTAAAAATCATTATCTAAAATCAAGAGATTCACCTGTATTATATAAAATCAAGAAATTCACCTGGATTAAAATAACTATTTTTTTAACTTTTTAAAAAAATTTATTTATTCGGCTGAGTCAGGTCTTAGTTGTGGCATGTGGGATCTTTTGTTGCCTCGAGGAGGCTTCTCTCTAGTTGTGGCGCGAGGGCTCAGTTGCCCCGTGGCATGTGGGATCTTAGTTCCTCCACCAGGGATCGAACCCGGATCCCCTGTGTTGGAAGGCAGATTCTTAACCACTGGACCACCAGGGAAGTCCCAACTATTTTTTTTTTTTTTAAAGAATAGTCTCTTTTTACATATACTACTGATCAGTTCAGTACTTTCATTCTGTTAATTTATTGCCATGGAAATATGTGCCAGGTTATAAGCTGTTAGACCAAACCTACAGTTGTTCAATGCTGAGTTCCCCATTGAAGATGACTGCAATCAATGTAACCAACTGAAATTTTGATTTATGGCACTAATTTAGTAACTAATTTTGAACTCAAAGCCAATCTCATAGGTAAATAAAATAGTAAAACAAGTTTTTCCTACAGGAAAAAAATGCTTGCTAAGATTGGCAACAAAAGTGAATGCAACATACATAAAAATCAATAGTGGTTTAAGAAATAATTCTCTTGGCTTTAATCATAATCTGTTAAAGGCATTGCAAGAAACTCTGCTCAGAAGGTATTGAGGAGAACAACTTAGTCAAGAGAATAATAAGCTACCACTTACATCAAATGTTGTACATACTATCTTGGAAGCCAGTTCAGTTCATTAAAACAAAAGAAAACAAAATGAATAAGCTGCCATCTTTATTTCAGAAATTGATGATTAAATAAAGCTGTGAAATTTTACTCATATTGTATAACAACTGTCTGGGACTTCAAAATATTTTGAAATTTCATATCTTGAAATTTATTTTTCTTTAGTTTTCCTTGGGTGACTTTATAGTCACCAAATGATACTCCCTCCCCTCCAGCCTGATAGCATAGCATTTCCTCCCACTCTTCCCTTCTCCTTCCATTCCAACACTCACAGCTGCCTTGGAACACCCCTCTCCCTTGCCCCCAACACACTGCTTTCAGAATTTAGCATGAGCTTATTATGCTGTCTGCTTCCTTGTTCACACACAGACTAATTAGAAGTAATCTCCTCTCTTTCGAGTCCACCTGGACTGGCAATGTTTTATGTTGGGTTTTTTTTAAATCTAATTAATTTTTTTATACAGTAGGTTCTTATTAATCATCAATTTTATACACATCAGTGTACACATGTCAATCCCAATCACCCAATTCATCACACCAACACCCGCACCCCCCTGTGGCTTTCCCCGCTTGGTGTCCATACATTTGTTCTCTATATCTGTGTCTCAATTTCTGTCCTACAAACCGGTTCATCTGTACCATTCATATATGCATTAATATACAATATTTGTTTTTCTCTTTCTGACTTACTTCACTCTGTATGACAGTCTCTAGATCCATCCACGTCTCAACAAATGACTCAATTTGCTCCTTTTTATGGCTGAGTAATATTCCATTGTATATATGTGCCACATCTTCTTTAATCATTCGCCTGTTGATGGGCTTTTAGGTTGCTTCCATGACCTGGCTATTGTAAATAGTGCTGCAATGAATATTGGGGTGCATGTGTCTTTTTGAATTATGGTTTTCTCTGGGTACATGCCCAGTAGTGGGATTGCTAGATCATATGGTAATTCTATTTTTAGATTTTTAAGGAACCTCCATACTGTTCTCCATAGTGGCTGTATCAATTTACATTCCCACCAACAGTGCAAGAGGGTTCCCTTTACTCCACACGCTCTCCAGCATTTGTTGTTTGTACATTTGCTGATGATGCCCATTCTAACTGATGTGAGGTGATACCTCATTGTAGTTTTGATTTGCATTGCTCTAATAATTAGTGATGTTGAGCAGCTTTTCATGTGCTTCTTGGCAATCTGTATGTCTTCTTTGGAGAAATGTCTATTTAGGTCTTCTGCCCATTTTTGGATTGGGTTGTTTGTTTTTTTAATATTGAGCTGCATGAGCTGTTTATATATTTTGGAGATTAATCTTTTGTCCATTAATTCATTGGCAAATATTTTCTCTCATTCTGAGGGTTGTCTCTTCATCTTGTTTATGGTTTCCTTTGCTGTGCAAAAGCTTTGAAGTTTCATTAGGTCCCACTTGTTTATTTTTGTTTTTATTTCCATTACTCTAGGAGGTGGGTCAAAAAAGATCTTGCTCTGATATATGTCAAAGAGTGTTCTTGCTATGTTTTTCTCTAAGAGTTTTATAGTGTCCTGTCTTACATTTAGGTCTTCAATCCATTTTGAGTTTATTTTTGTGTATGGTGTTAGGGAGTGTTGTAATTTCATTCTTTTACATATACCTGTCCAGTTTTCCCAGCACCACTTATTGAAGAGACTGTCTTTTCTCCATTGTATATCTTTCCTCCATTGTCATAGATTAGTTGACCATAGATGCGTGGGTTTATCTCTGGGCTTTCTATCTTGTTCCATGGATCTATGTTTCTGTTTTTGTGCCAGTACCATATTGGCTTGATTACTGTAGCTTTGTAGTATAGTCTGAAGACACGGAGTCAGATTCCTCCAGCTCCGTTTTATTCCCTCAAGACTGCTTTGGCTATTCGGAGTCTTTTATGTCTCCATACAAATTTTAAGATTTTTTGTTCTAATTCCGCAAAAAATGCCATTGGTAATTTGATAGGGATTGCATTGAATATGTAGATTGCTTTGGGTAGTACAGTCATTTTCACAATACTGATTCTTCCAGTCCAAAAACGTGTTATATCTCTCCATCTGTTGGTATCATCTTTAATTTCTTTCATCAGTGTCTTATAGTTTTCTGCATACAGATCTTTTGTCTGCCTAGGTAGGTTTATTCCTAGGTATTTTATTCTTTTAGTTGCAATGGTAAATGGGAGTGTTTCCTTAATTTCCCTTTCAGATTTTTCATCATTAGTGTACAGGAATGCAAGAGATTTCTGTGCATTAATTTTATATCCTTCAACTTTACCAAATTCATTGATTAGCTCTGGCAGTTTTCTGGTGGCATCTTTAGGATTCTCTATGTATAGTATCATGTCATCTGCAAACAGTGGCAGTTTTACTTCTTCTTTTCCAATTTGTACTCCTTTCATTTCTTTTTCTTCCCTGATTGCCATGGCTAGGACTTCCAAAACTATGTTGAATAATAGTGGTGAGAGTGGACATCCTTGTCCTGTTCCTGATCTTAGAGGAAATGCTCTCAGTTTTTCACTGAAAATGAATGAAGTTTGCTGTGGGCTTGTCGTACATGGCCTTTATTATATTGAGGTAGGTTCCCTCTATGCCCACTTTCTGGAGAGTTTTAACATAAATGGGTGTTGAATTTTGTTAAAAGCTTTTTCTGCATCTATTGAGATGATCCCATGGTTTTCATTCTTCAATTTGTTAATATGGTGTATCACATTGTTTGCTTTGCATATATTGAAGAATCCTTGCCTCCCTGGGATAAATCCCACTTGATCATGCTGTGTGATCCTTTTAATGTGTTGTTGGATTCTGTTTGCTAGTATTTTGCTGAGGATTTTTGCATCTATATTCATGAGTGATATTGGTGTGTAATCTTCATTTTTGGTAGTATCTTTGCCTGATTTTGGTATCAGGGTGATGGTGGCTTCATAGAATGAGTTTGGGAGTGTTCCTTCCTCTGCAATTTTTTGGAAGAGTTTGAGAAGGATAGGTGTTAGCTCTTCTGTAAATGTTTGATAGAATTTACCTGTGAAGCCATCTGGTCCAGGACTTTTGTTTGTTGGAAGATTTTTAATCACAGTTTCAATTTCATTACTTGTGATTGGTCTGTTCATATTTTCTATTTCTTCCTGGTTCAGTCTTGGAAGGTTATACCGTTCTAAGAATTTGTCCATTTCTTCCAGGTTGCCCATTTTATTGGCATAGACTTGCTTGTAGTAGCCTCTTAGGATGCTTTGTATTTCTGCGGTGTCTGTTGCAACTTCTCCTTTTTTGTTTCTAACTTTATTGATTTGAGTCCTCTCCCTCTTTTTCGGGATGAGTCTGGCTAATGGTTTATCAATTTTGCTTATCTTCTCAAAGAACCAGCTTTTAGTTTTATTGATCTTTGCTATTGTTTTCATTGTTTGTATTTCATTTATTTCTGCTATGATCTTTATGATTTCTTTCCTTCTACTAACTTTGGGTTTTGTTTGTTCTTCTTTCTCTAGTTCCTTTAGGTGTAAGGTTAGATTGTTTATTTGAGATTTTTCTTGTTTCTTGAGGTAGGCTTGTATAGCTATAAACTTCCCTCTTAGAACTGCTTTTGCTGCATCCCATAGGTTTTGGATCATTGTGTTTTCATTGTCATTTGTCTCTAGGTATTCTCTGATTTCCTCTTTGATTTCTTCAGTGATCTCTTCCTTATTTAGTAATGTATTGTTTAGCCTCCATGCATTTGTGTTTTTTACGTTTTTCCCCCTGTAATTGATTTCTAATCTCATAGCGTTGTGGTCAGAAAAGATGCTTGATATGATTTCAATTTTCTTAAATTTACTGTGGCTTGATTTGTGACCCAAGATGTGATCTATCCTGGAGAATGTTCCATGCGCACTTCAGAAGAAAGTGTAATCTGCTGTTTGTGGATGGAATGTCCTATAAATATCCATTAAATCTGGTCTATTGTGTCATTTAAAGCTTCTGTTTCCTTATTTATTTTCATTTTGGATGATATATCCTTTGATGTAAATGAGGTGTTAAAGTCCCCCACTATTATTGTGTTACTGTCAATTTCCTCTTTTAGAGTTGTTAGCAGTTGCCCTATGTATTGAGGTGCTTCTATGTTGGGTGCATATATACTTATAATTGTTATATATTCTTCTTGGATTGATCCCTTGATCATTATGTAGTGTCCTTCCTTGTTTCTTGTAACATTCTTTATTTTAAAGTCTATTTTATCTGATATGAGTATTGCTACTCCAGCTTTCTTCTGATTTCCATTTGCATGGAATATCTTTTTTCATCCCCTCACTTTCAGTCTGTATGTGTCCCTAGGTCTGAAGTGGGTCTCTTGTAGACAGCATATAGATCAGTCTTGTTTTTGTATCCATTCAGCGAGCCTGTGTCTTTTGGTTGGAGCATTTAATCCATTCACGTTTAAGGTAGTTATCAATATGTATGTTCCTATGACCATTTTCTTAATTGTTTTGGGTTTGTTTTTGTAGGTCCTTTTCTTCTCTTGTGTTTCCCACTTAGAGAAGTTCCTTTAGCATTTGTTGTAGAGCTGGTTTGGTATTGCTGAATTCTCTTAGCTTTTGCTTGTATGTAAAGCTTTTGATTTCTCCATCGAATCTGAATGAGATCCTTGCTGGATAGAGTAATCTTGGTTGTATGTTCTTTCCTTTCATCACTTTAAGTATATCATGCCACTCCCTTCTGGCTTGTAGAGTTTCTGCTGAGAAATCAGCTGTTAACCTTATGGGAGTTCCCTTGTATATTATTTGTCATTTTTCCCTTTTTGCTTTCAATAATTTTTCTTTGTCTTTAATTTTTTGCCAATTTGATTACCATGTGTCTCGGTGTGTTTCTCTTTGCATTTATCCTGTATGAGACTCGCTGCGCTTCCTGGACTTGGGTGGCTATTTCGTTTCCCATGTTAGGGAAGTTTTCGACTATAATCTCTTCAAATATTTTCTCGGGTCCTTTCTCTCTCTCTTCTCCTTCTGGGACCCCTATAATGCGAATGTTTTTGTGTTTAATGGTGTCTCAGAGGTCTCTTAGGCTGTCTTCATCTCTTTTCATTCTCTTTTCTTTATTCTATTCCACCGCAGTGAATTCCACCATTCTTTTTCCAAGTCACTTATCCGTTTTTTGCCTCAGTTATTCTGCTGTTGATTCCTTCTAGTGTAGTTTTCATTTCAGTTATTGTATTGTTCATCTCTGTTCGTTTGTTCTTTAATTCTTCTAGGTCTTTGTTAAACATTTCTTGCATCTTCTCGATCTTAGCATCCATTCTTTTCCTGAGGTCCTGGATCATCTTCACTATCATTATTCTGAATTCTTTTTCTGGAAGGTTGCCTATCTCCACTTCATTTAGCTGTTTTTCTGGGGGTTTATCATTTTCTTTCATCTGGTACATAGCCCTCTGCCTTTTCATCTTGCCTATCTTTCTGTGAATGTGGTTTTTTCAATGTTTTATGTTCTTATTTATTTTCTCAGGAGCTTTTTTCCCCCTCTGATTACCAAATAACATCCTTTGCACAAAATCCAAATAATACAGAAATGTAAAAATCAGAGGGTGATAATGCTCTATAACCTCACCATCATGGCCACTGTTTTATAAGTATACAAAAATATGTACTTTATTTTGAGTGTATTTATATTTTACATGGCTTTTGGCTACATTTTCTCTTCTAAAACTTACTTTTTTTTCAATTATATTATATTGATTAGCTTTTTCGTTCTCTATTTCACATAGAAGCTACATAAAACTTTGTTAACAACTGCAGAGAACTCTGTTGCGTGCACGAACTCAATATAATCCCCATGTTATGCTTGTGACACCTGAGAGGGCATATAAACACAATGACAGAAGGAAAGCTACAGGGTCTAAAGTCGATTAAAACAGGGGTCAGGAAACTTTTTTGTAAAGGACGGATAGTAAATATTTTAGGCTTTGGGGACCATATTGTGTCAGTTACAACTACAGTGTTCCCTTGGTATCCTAGGAGGATTGGTTCCAGGATACCCTGCGGATAACAAAATCCTCGGATGCTCAAGTCCCTTATATAAGATAGCTTAGTATTTGCATGTAATCTAAGTACATCCTCCCATATATTTTATCATCTCTGGGTTACTTATAATATCTAATAAATGTAAATGCTATGTAAATAGTTGTTGGTGCACAGCAAATTCAAGTTCTGCTTCTCAGAACTTTCTGGATTTTTTTTCTAATATTTTCAATCCAAGGTTGTTTGAATCCAAGGATGTGGAACCTGTGGATACCTGAGGGCCAACTGTAATTAACTCTGCTCTTGTGGTGCTAGTATAGCCATTGACAATACATAAATGAATGAATGGAGCTGCGTTCCAGTAAAACTTTATTTACAAAAGCAAGCAGTGGGGCAGATTTGCCCCGGGTCATACTTTTCCAACTCTAGTATAAATCACTGTTTTTCCTATTGTGTCAGTCTGTTCAGAGTCCTCCTCTGCTGGGCATTTGGAGTCACTCTCTTTCTGGTCTCCCTCTTTTCTTTCTCCTCCATATTCCTCTTAGACTTACATATTCCTTTGCTCTGTTGCCAGGGCCTCCAGCTCCATCCTAAAGTGGTAGGTTCAGATCTGGAGGTTCTGTCATAGCTGTAAAAGTCCTTCAGATTTTTCAAAGCGAACCATCTATAAGACAAACAATGTCTTGCTAATATTGATTGTTTCTCTAAGCATAACTTCCTTAAAATATTGATGCTGTGGCCGTTTAAGAAAAAATTTGTTGACCTCTGTTTTTTGTCTACCTTTGGACTCAGAACTGTTCCATTTTCACAGAGGAATTCCCTTGTGTCACCCCTTTTTAGTGGCACACACACCCTTGCTCTTGTCTCTGTCCCCTGGCAACCACTAATCTATTCTCCATCTCTACAGTATACAATCCTGTGTTTTCCTATCTTTGCATCCACATGACTTAGTATAAGTGCCTGGCACTCAAGTATTGAATAAATATTTGCCGAATGAATGAATGGAAACATGTTAAATGCTCCCTTTTAAAGTTGAAGACAAAAAATAGAATATTTCATATTCATTAATAAAATTCTGATTGTTCATAAATTATGATTAAGGTTACAAAATAATTAAAATCATTTATATTAACACTTTAAAAAATAATGTTTTCTGAGGGTATAAATGAAGTCCACAGAATAGTGAGCAAGATGAGGTTAAAACATAGCAATGACCTCCCTCGAGAGCTTGTTAATTGTGTTACACAGGAAGTGTTATCCTGGCACTTCACAATGGGCAATTTCTCAGCTCATGCACTAATCAGGAAGTGACTGTGACCAAAGGAGTTTAAAAGGCCCACCCTTTCCTGTACCACTGCAGAGACAACTGGAGCAGGTCTTTGAAGAGAGATTAGACCAAGTCCAAAAGCCTAGATGTTCACTGTCATTTCTGGAGTCAAATATTCCAGGGGTCCTCAAGGATAGAGATTTCATAGAGGAAACCTCGGGCAAGTTGATAAGTATGTCACATCTCACACAAACCGCAAAAACCACATAGAAGACCATTAGCTGAACCTAAACCCTTCAAGAAGAAAATGGACTAGGCCAGCAGTCCTCAAATTGGGGTACACAAAGATTTTCCAAGGGTTTTGCAGGCACAGATTTAGATGTTAAATTTTAGGCTTTCAACATCCATATATGCACTTTCCTAAAATTTCAGTAGCTGAAATTGAGTCTGAGTTCACAATAGCTTTTCTCTCAGTTGACAAAACAAAGGCATTTCTTCTCATTCATCCAAAAATCTTTCCTGATATATAGAAATCTCAAGAGTGCCAACTAAAGGAGGAGGCTTGCTAAGGATGGATCAAGTCCCCATTACCTGGTAAGATGTCCTGTCTTATACATACTGCATCACTCTTAAGGGTGAAGCTTGTTCTTGGAAAGTGGCTATGTTTGTCCTTGTTGGCACACTCAGAAGTCAGATATATGATAGAGTATGGTAGTAGTGATAAATTTATTTAAGTCCCTGACTATTGAGATTGTGTAACTCTGAGGGAAGGTCCCATAAGAGCAAAGCAAAGTGGTAGAAAATATTGAACACTGCAAACAGCTTTAAAAAATATCTAAATACAAATTCATTTCAACTACTCAGCATATTTATTCTTAGACATATATAGTTAGCTGAGAACAAAAAGCACCTTCTAACAGCCGAAGCAGTATAGATTGGCGTTATGGATTCTTTTAAATAGAACTAGGATATTTCCCAGCACTATCTAGATTTTTAAGACACAGTGGGTAAAACCCATGGATGAAACTTCTGTGTGATTTCTTTAAAATTCTGATGTGTTATTTAATGGTAATTATTACTTTATCAAAAATATGTTTCAAAATGTTTATTTCAAATATAGTAAACTATTTTATCTCATGTAATATTTAGAATTTCCATTTCCTATTAACAAAAAAGAGGCTAGCCAGTTATCGAATTTTTAGCAGGATATGCTTTTTCATTAAATACATAAGTAAAGTTTGATTATAATGTCTAATGGATAAGTAGAGTTATTTCTGATTTTTTAAGTGTGATTCTTATTACTCCTAAAAGCCAAGGGTCAAAATATATTTACTGAATTTCATGCCTTTTTAATCATACTTCTTGCTTCATAAAGAACACAATTTTAGCAACATTTTACATTTTCATGAGGTAGAAAATGAGTAATAGGACATTGATTTATTACCTTAAAACTTATTAGAGAATGGATGTATTAATTACATTAGCTCTATAATAGTTTAATAAAACTTATTAGAGAATGGATGTATTAATTACATTAGCTCTATAATAGTTTAATCCTGAATAATTTTAATAATATATTTTGCAAGATGTAGTCTATTATTCTGTATCTATTTAAAAAAAACATATTCCCTGAAATACATAATAATATGCTTATTGCAATTGAAAAATAGAATCAGACTTTTTCTGCTGGAAAATAGATTTTATATGACTGATAGGTAGAAAATAAGCGTCAGCCTTCTTAACTAAGTTATATGGCAGAGAATTCTCATAACCTGAATAGCAAAATCTGTAGCTCCAGCATTTTGATGAAAGTATATTTAAAGCTTGTGATTAGATAAAAGTATTTCATCAGAAAGTAATGCAACTGCAAAGTATACTAAGGTTCACAATATTATGCTCTTTCTCAATTCTTTCTGAAGTTAAACATGATGCCTTTAAATTGAAGAGTAACAAATATAATTAATAACAATTCTCTAAATTTGGATAAAGACTATATTTCCTGATATATAAAACGTAAATGACTCAAATGTCTAACTCATAAAGAAAATTTTGCAATTCAAGTGGCTTCCGATTTTTCACATTCCACAAAATCACAGAAGGATCCAATTAAATTGTACATCATATATATTATCTTTAAAGAACTTTTGATAATAGAGCATTGTGTTTATTTTGGTTTATAACCAGGAGGAGTTTTAAAAAATCAAGTGACACAGATTTTTAAAAGAAAACATAATATTCATACCATATATGTGTGAACGTGGTTTCTCAGGGCTTACATTTACAGAAGTAAATAATGGATAAAGAATCAATGGTGACCCTATTTGATTTTGGCAATAAGCCATTTTCATCCATTGATACATGTACTAACTGAGAAAAAAAAATTTCTCTCATTGGAGGGCACTTATACTAAAATTCTACTTCCTATATTTTACTTACTAAAATTTATAAAATATAACTGTTGTTTAGATCAAATATTTACAAATAAGAATTGTAATGACAACTTATTCCAGAAATAATTTGATCACATGAAGACTTAAGGTCACAGGAAATTAAACCAATTTGAAATTTTTATATATACATTTTGTTTTACAGTTGTTTGATCCCATGATTAATGAAAGACTTTCAACATTACATTTATATAAAATTATCTCAAGGAAGTAGAGTGAAATTTTGAAAAACTCAAAGAGGAAATAAAGCAATGATTAAATTTTTCAATTGATAATATAAAGCTTGCTCATGTATTCTTTAAAAAGGATGATTGTAGTGTTGAATTGACTTAGAATCCATAAGATGAGAGCTAGGGCCATGGAAGGAGGTGTTAGTCTGGCCTGGGGAGAGAGAAACCATGGAGAAGGGGCAGCCACTGTCAGAGATCCTTCTAGAAGCACAGAAAAATGGGAGGAGGGACGCCCTAGCTTCTTTCTTCCTCCTGCTGCCTATTTTATTGGCTGAATCTAGCCCCGAACTAGCTGGTAAGGAAGCTTGAGAAATATAGTTTCAGGGGGAGGGCATCAAATAGATCAAGAGCCAACAAACAAATGACATTACACAAGTTAACGTTTGAAGACAACTGGTTGGAGCCGAAGCCCCCACTATGGAAGATTAAGAATTAGCTCCTTTTTATGAGCCACTCCATACACTTTCCATTTTCTCCTCGTCCCAATATAGTTATATCATAATTATGATCATATCAATAGCCAACGTTAACATTACTATGTTTAACAAATGTTTTACATCTGAGCCATGCAGTATACTGAACACATTTTTCCCCCCTGTGTATCTAATATTAAAAACAAACAAAAAAAATCCAGATATACACAGTAGTATAGTAAACCTCTAGGTACCCAATGCCCAGCCACAATAATCACAACCTCAGGGCCACTCTTATTTTATCAATGTTCCACTTCATATCACATTTTTTTTTGGTGGGGAGGGGGTAAATTCCAGACTAGTAATTGTCTTTTGTTAATTTTTTATTGTTTATTATTAATTCATCCTAAACTCTCCACCAGTTGTTCAAATCCCTTCTCAAGGCATTCAGATATACTGGTTATTCTACCAGTTTTAAAGAAGGCTTTCCTGGGACCTTCTCACCTGCTCCAATCTGGACAGGTTTCTCTCTCTCTGATATACGTCTGTTATTCTTTAACCTTTTTCTCCTCACCCTGCTCTCTGAATTTCAAGTCTTCCTTTTTTATGTATGTATGAATTTGATTTCCAATTAATTTTGATAGTGTTCATATTTCAGATGCCTGATGAAAAAAGAGGTAGGTATGGTAAACTTTTCGAGACATTGTGTGTTTGAAAATGTCACTCTACCCTCATTCTCAACTAATAGAGTGATCATATATAGAATTTGGGGTTGGAAAATATTCTTCCTCCAATCTCTAAGGCATTCGTCCGTTGTCTCCGAGCTTCCAGTGTTGCTGTTGAGAAGTCCCAAAGCCATTTTGAGTCCTGATTATTTTCTCCCTTCTCCATGACTAGTTTTCTAATTTTCTTATTTTTTCTAATTTTCTAGTTCTTTGTCCTTTTGCTCTACTCCAAGGGAAATTTCCTTAATTTTATCTTTAAACACCTCTATTTAATTTTTAATTTCTGCTATCATATTTTAAATTTCTAATAGTCCTTTTTTGGTCCTCTGGTCTTTTTTTTTAAGTATTCTGTTCTTGTTCCATGAGTCCAAATCTTTTCTTACCCTGAGCATATTAATGATATCTTCTTTCTTTCTTTCTTTGGCCACGTCGTGTGGCTTGCGTGATCTTAGTTCCCCCACCAGGGATTGAACCTGGGCCCCTTGCAGTGAAAGCACCAAGTCCTAACCTCTGGACTGCCAGGGAATTCTCTGATACCTTATTTTTTTTTAAATTAGTTAACTAATTTTTGGCTGCGTTGGGTCTTCGTTGCTGCACACAGGCTTTCTCTAGTTGCAGTGAGCGGGGCTACTCTTCGTTGCAGTGCACGGGCTTCTCACTGCCGTGGCTTCTCTTGTTGCAGAGCATGGGCTCTAGGTGAGCAGGCTTCAGTAGCTGTGGCTCACGGGCTTCAGCAGTTGTGGTTCACAGGCTCTAGAGTGCAGACTCAGTAGTTGTGGCATATGGGCTTAGTTGTTCCATGGTATGTGGGATCTTCCCAGACCAGGGCTCGAACCTGTGTCCCCTGCATTGGCAGGCGTATTTTTAACCACTGTGCCACCAGGGAAATCCTGATACCTTATTTAAAAAAAATTTTTTCCTCCCTGTAGTTTGTTTTCTCTAAAAAATTTGGTTTTTGTTTTCCTTTGTGTTTATTTTGGTATATCATTAATTTTAGACCCATGTTCTCTAATACAGTAGCCACTAGATATATGGACTATTGAGTAATTGAAACGTGGCTAGTTCAAACTGAGATGTACTGCAAGTGTAACACACACTCTGGATTTTGAGAAATTAGAATGAAAGAAAGGATGTAAAATATGTCATTAATATTTTTACATTTCTTACATGTTGAAATAATATTAGGGATAAATAAAATATATTATGAAAATTAATTTTTACTAATTTAAATGTGGCTACTAGAGAATTTCAAAGTACATATGTGGCTTGTATTTCTAATGGGCAGTCCTGAGTTACACCCTTTCTCAGATGTCTGGTGAATTTTGGTTTTGTGCACATATGTGGTATGCAGACATGCTTATTATAACAGGTTTATTGAGATGTAATTCACATGCCATAAGTGTGCCCTTTTAAAGGGTACAATTCAGTAGTTTTTAGTATATTCACAGAGTTGTACAATCATCATCACTATCAAATAACAGAACATTTATATCACCCCAGGAAGAAACCCTGTACCCATTACCACTCACTCCCTATTCCCACCTCCCTCCAGTCCCTGGAAACCTCTATCTATTTTGTTTCTATGGATTTATCTATTCAGGACATTTCACATAAGTGGAATTATACATTATATGGCCCTTTGTGACTGGCTTCTCTCACTTTGTATAATGTTTTCAAGGTTCATCCAAATTGGCATGTATCAGTACTTTATTCCTGTTTATTCCTGAATACTATTATATTGTATGGATATACCACATTTTATTTATCCATTCATCCATTGATGGATATTTGGGCTGTTTCCCCTTTTTGCCTTTTGTAAATAATGTTGCTATGAACATCCATTGCTATGAACCCATGTCCTCACAAATACTTGTATTTGTATTTGTGAGGACATGTGTTTTCATTTCTCTTGGGCAGAGACCTAGGAGTGCTCATATTTTCACAATGAGGCACTATAAACCTGGCTGGACTCTCTGAGCATGGATGTGAGGTTAGTACAGTGTGACCCTCCCTGTATGGAGATGAGGCTTCATTTCCTTTGGGCTGGAAAGATTTCACAGAAAAGCTCTCCAGTGCCTCACTAGTATCCTGCAGGGACCTTCTCTCTGACAGTGTTCTGGAAATTAACTGAGAGAAGAGGGTTTGGTTTTTCAACATAATATTCAGTTATTCCTCCTGTTTCCATATTACACTTTCACCCTTGACTATCTCTGATATCCTCCAATTAGAAACTCTCCGGTTTCTGTTCACTAGGAAGAAGGTGGGAGAGTGGTAGTACTTGACTGTACGGAGTGGGGGAAGGGATCAGGACCTCACCCTTCTTAACCAGGCTTTTCTCTGGATTTTAGTGCCACCAATAAGGCCTAGTTCCAGAGATACTTGCAGTGATTAGTTCTAGAGCCTGTGGTAGATTCTGTGGAATAAATCCGTTTTCTTCTTGGCTTCCCCACTGCCAGTTTAGGATTTAGCTTTCTTAGCTTTCCTTATCGCTTCCCAGATTCCAAAGTTTTGTGACTGTGGTCTTCTCGCCCACATTGTTTTGTTCTTGTGGGTGTATGCCTTAAAAATCTCTTCTGTGCAACTGTAGAGGGCTTTAGAAGGGACTGAAATTAAATGCATGTACTCGATCAGTCATCTTTACCCAAAGCCTCTGTTCCATGCATTTCTCATGTATTGTTTCAAATGCTTCCTCAGATCTTTCCTCAAATTGGCAAACCAAAGCATCCTTCAAGACTCTTGTACCCTATTGGGGTACCTGTAATTTTGGAAGATATAATTATTTGTAGTTATTTGATTCCCCCACTAAATTAAAAGCTGTTTGAAAGCAGGAATTGGAGACTTCCCTGGTGGTCCAGTGGTTAAGAATCTGCCTTCCAATGCAGGGGACGTGGGTTCAATCCCTGGTCACGGAACTAAGATCCCACATGCTGCGGGGTAACCAGGCCTGTGTGCTGCAACTACTGAGCCTGCACACCACAACTAGAGAGCCTGCATGCCGCAACTACAGAGCCTATGCGCTCTGGAGCCTGCGCGCCACAACTAGAGAGAAGCCCGCACGCTCCAACAAAGACCTGATGCAGCCAAAAATGAAGGGAGGGAGGGAGGGACTGACTTTTTTCTTTGTCTCTCCTGATGCTTAGCACAGTGCCTGGCTCTCTCAGAGCCCTCAGTAAATGCTTGTTGAATTTGATTAGCATGTAGAGGACTGAACAATGGTGGCATGGGCAGATGAGGGCTTTAGGAGGAAAGGAAGACCCAGATGCCCAAATTACTCACTTTTCATGCAAGGTTTTCCTCCATCTACTCTCTGCTTTTGCTCGTAAAGAAGCTTGTCTATTTAGGGATTTTCAACTTTGGAATTTTATGGATGCAAGCCAGGGACAAATTATATCTACCCTGTCCACCACCAACAGATGGTATCAGTGGTCCCATGTACATTGTCCCTTTGGATGTGTAGACAAGTGGACTTAGGGGCAGTTTAGGAAGTCCCCAGGTTTAGGAACTTCCAGAACCTAACCTGCTCATGAGCTTGCGGAGTTTCTATAACATGCTATCTATCTTCCTTGATGTCATGGTTATTCTAAAGAAATTATCTCTTAAATGACTGCCTTTCCCCTGCCCTCTGCTATCTTCTGATATCATTCCCCTCAGGCCTTCGGGCCAGGTTGACTTGCAATCAGCTTTCAAGTGAGCAAGGGAATAGAGATGTTTCCGTCTGAGAAGGTGGCTGCCTCAGTCTCCAGATCCCTCCCTGATGCTGCTGTTGCTGTTCTTACTCTGCTGCCACCCTTGTGTGTGCATTTTCTTGCCTTTTTTGATACATTCTCTGTGCAACCACATGAGTTGGCTTTGGACCTCCAATCTGCTTTGCACTTGGGCCATATATTCTCTTGGCTTTCCAAGATTTTCACTTACAGTGGTCTGGCCCTTCAGTTTCATGTTTGACTTCCAATATCCTCAATGGCCTGGTGGAGTAAGCACTGAGTTCCCTTTTTGTCTGGCTTCTCAGCACTGGCTACCCCACTCCAGATCCAGCCTTCCTCGTCTCTGCTATCAGAACCATTTCCTGTACTGTGCATTCTCAATTCACCCAGTCACAAATTGGCAAATGGAAATGACCCAGGACTAAATGCTGTGACACTTCCTTGGGATTTAGGAAAAAACTTGGACTAGAGTTCAGACATAGACAGTTATGTTGGTCGCCTTGGAAAAGGTGACTGGGTGGCAGATTACAGGCTGCACCAGACTCAACAATAGGGCGTGAGCTGAGGAGGGCACTGGTTCAAGGACTGGAGTGATGTTATATCTGAACCACCCTGAGGCACCCTAAGTGTTTAGGGTAAGAGAAGAATGCAAAATGAAACAACTAGAGGGCTTCCCTGGTGGCACAGTGGTTGAGAATCTGCCTGCTAATGCAGGGGACACGGGTTCGAGCCCTGGTCCGGGAAGATCCCATATGCCGCAGAGCAACTAGGCCCGTGAGCCACAACTACTGAGCCTGCACGTCTGCAGCTTGTGCTCCGCAACAAGAGAAGCCGCGACAGTGAGAGGCCCACGCACCGCGATGAAGAGTGGCCCCAGCTTGCCACAACTAGAGAAAGCCCTCGCACAGAAACGAAGACCCAACACAGCCAAAAATAAATAAATAAATTAATTAATTAAAAACAACTAGATCTCAACATTAGGATGCTCGAGTGACTGTACTAAAAGACCCCTTTCTCTTACTTTCCAAACAGCGAGACGTAAGGCAGTAAACTTTCCCCCATCAGCTGGAGATGTGGGGAGCAGAGGTGAAAAGCCAGTCAGGGCCACTACACGAGTGGTCTGAGAGTATGGGCAGCATAGAGAATCATGGCAGGTGACATTCAGTGACGGAGAGTCATAGCCAGGCAGTTACCGAGCTCCAGGTGGCAGCAGCAGTGACGGTATAGGATACAAGGGCACAGGAATAAAGGTTAGGTCAGTGGTTCCTCGTAAGTAGCCCCAGGGGAATGTAGGAAGCACTCTAGGCCAAGTGATTAGAAAACAGATCAGAGGGATGGCAAGGGTTCGGCTGGAATGTAAGGACATCAGAGGAACAGGGAAAATTACACGTGAACCCATAACCCCCCCTATTTTGGGCCTCTCAGCAAAACGTAATAAAGGGAAAAGGGGGTTCTCTTAGCGCTTGCCCCTTAGAAAGTAAGAGGTTATATAATCCAGGAGGACCTAAGGATAAAATGTTACTGTGGTCATAACCTTTGGTTCATAAACTGATAAGACCTGGGGTTATATGCACATTATCTCGGAAACTACACTGCAGAGTGCCAAACGGTCCAAGCGAAATTTAATATTTATGACTCATTGTGGAGCTCGTAATCACTTGCCGACTGACTTTCCTATTTATTACAATTGTACATAGCCATTTCCTTCCGATGTGAAAAGAAAACACACACACACATACACACACATACACAGAAATGCCTTATTAAAAAGACTGGAGGGCAATAGGGTAGAAGAGTGTTAAAAAATTGAAAATGACAATTACAATTTCCCCACGAGTGGCCCACATTTTAAAGTGTGCTGTCTATCTGCAGTGCTGTTCTCACCTCTGTTGTTCATTGTTCGTGTCCCTTTGGCACATTAAGTTATTGGAAAAGATAACAGTCTTGCATTTATCTTGCAACTTATTTGTAGAGATGCAAAATACTTGTCTGTGGTTGTGTAGTCTTCAGTTCCTATATGAATGCATTTTCCAAGACGTCTATGTGGGAATCACAACGTCCCAGTTTGTTTGTTGAATTGATAAATCCAAAACCACCAGCCCATTTGGATATAGTCTTCATAGCCCACAGACACTTGCTGTCAGTACAATTTGGAGCCGGGAGTTGGGAGGACGATGAGGTTTCACAAATCAGAGAAAGAGTCGGTTCAGACTCCGGGCAAGGGAGGGTTGAGATGTTACCAAAGCAACAAGCAGAGGAGGAAGTTAGGAGGATATCAAGTCAAGGAGATCACCTTCCAGAGGAGCAAGACTAGATCCAGGGTGAGGTGCAGAGTTTGGATACTTAGAGAAGAGTCAGGGCACTGAGTCAGATGAAGATGCTGGTGATATCTGAGCAAGGCTTACCACTTACCAGATGTGTCACCTTAGGCTAGGCACTTAATCCCTCTGTATCCCAACTTCCTGAATTTTTAAAATGGGGATAATAGTAACCACCTAAAGTTGATAAAGATTAAGGGAATTGGTATTTGTAAAATTATTTTAAAGTGGCTTCAAATTAGTCTTCAAAGAATGATAAGAGAGCTGAGCATTGGGTTTCAATAAATGAACCCATACTTCAGCTTCACCAGACTATGTCTGGGTCTGTATCTCCCATGTGCAGCAGAGGGTCTGGAGCACGCTATAGGTGCTCAGCAAACACTTCATGAATTGCCTTGATTTCACATGATGGCCTGTAAGCTGTAAGCCAGACACTTGCTTAACACAGCCCAGTCTGGCAGGTACTTTGAGATGCTTGGTCTCTGGCAGTGCATTGCTCATCCTGGACTCAGCCTTTGCCTTTGGGCGAGTGCTACTACAGACTGGCATCCGAGTGAATGGGACTTTCTCTTGGGCACTGGCTGCTTTCCTGTCACAGTGGGCTCACCAAGTAACCATCAGTTTACAGATGTTCTATGCTGAGTCTGTTTTCTTAATATCAACTATAATAACATACTAGTATGTTATTATTAGCGACCCAACATCTTTTTAAGTTGGCAAACCTGTGCTTTCAATATGGTAACAGTCTCTGTCTCCATAGTGATTGAAGAAACTGTCAAAATGTTCAATATCCTCTTTGGTAATCTCAGCTGGGCATAATAAATAAATCATTCCATATCAAAATCTACTGAGGGCCCCCAGCTGGCCAACAGTGTGCACAGGTGTGCAAAGGTAAGATTTTAGGCTTCATGCCTCTAGCTCCTGGCATCACGCCTGACACTTAATAAGGCACTGAAAAAATGTTTGTGGGAAAAACTGACTAGCTTTTAGGAACTGATGTAGGGCTCAGGAAATGCAGTCCTGAAATACATGTAATCATTAAACACGTCATTTATTGAGTTCCTACTAGGTGCCAGGCAGTCTTCTAGAATCTGGGGATAAAGTGAGGAACAAAACAGACTACCTGTGTGGGGCTTACATTTCATAGATGATACAAATAGAACCAAAAATTTTAGATAAAGATAAGTACTATGATTAAAATACCACAATGTAATGGGAAAGGTATGAGATTAGTCATCACTCAAGATACTCTGAGGCAGTGATTCTTAAGCTGAGATTGAAATGACCAGAATGTTTCAGATATGCAACCACCTAAACTGGGGGTCAGCTTGGAGTGTTGGCGGAAAAGAAAGAAGGCTGCTGTCTAGCAAGTGAGGGCAAGTGGAGGAGGTCAGAGGGGGAGGCAGGGGTCTGAGAGAACAGGGCTTTGTAAGTGGTTTGGATTTTATTTTACATGCCGTGGGACACTTTTCGGGAGATGGGTTTGTGTAGGGAAGTGAATTTCTTGCTGAGGCCAATCTAGTAGCTCAGGAGAGAGTGGCTCGCAGTGGGGTGACTGTGGAGTTGGGAAGACCAGTTAGGAGGCTATGGCAGTGGTCCTTGTCAGAGAAAATAATGGCTTGGACTCGGATAGTAGCAGTGGGCTTAGAGAGAAGTAGATGAATTAAAGCGATGTTTTGGAGTTAGAGCCAATAAGACTTGATAATGTGTTGGATGTTGGAGGTGAAAAAAAGGGAGGAATAAGGAAGTCTCCTGGATTTTTAGCTTAAGCAATTAGATGGTTTGTGATGCCATATACTGAGATGAAGAGAACTAGGGGAAGAATGGGTTTGGAAGGGTTAGAAATCAATGATTCTGTTTGGGGCATATTAAGTTCAAGATCTAATTACTTTTTTCACAGTTTTTAATTTTTATCTCAGTGAGCTACGTGGCAATTCACTGGAGTAGGCTTATCTATTAAATTTTTAGTGGAAAAAAGCAATTATTGGAGAGACTGAAAGAAATGGCTTAGATCTCAAAGAGCACAGATAGGAGGCTGCAGGGACCCTTCCATTCCAATGAACCCTGGGGCTCCCATACGAGAAGTTGAAAAGCAACTCACAGAATTCTCTCTAGCTTATTGTGGTTTTCTCAGAACCATTCTCTTCAGGAAAAAAAAACAAGAAAAAAAAAAAAACACAAGAAATGTGCTTACACCATATTGCACATTCTTTTCCTGGAAAAATCAATCAAAGCTGTGTTTATTGCCCTGGCTTGCTGTATATGGAAATGAGAATTCTCAAGTACTATGAATGATGTCTATCTGCATCAGTACACATGGTGCCCTGAACCTTAACACGTCTCTTTAGAATTAGTTCAGTAATAGTTCCCACACTTCTCAAGATGGGAAAATTTCTTAATCTTTGTATAAATATTCTTTCTAAGTGAAGGATATTCTTTTTTTCTACCTCATATGGATTTTTTTTTCTTGGAGGGCATATTCCTACCAGGAGCTCTCAAACTTCCAAATACTGAAGTATGGCATTTCAACTGCAAAGCTGCTTATTGGGCAGAAGGATGATATGCCCAGTAGAGAGACAGGGTTTGTAAATTAATGAATAGTAAATAATTACATTTGTCTTTAGTGTGTTCACAAAGTTGTACAACCATTATCGCCATCTAATCTAGCATGCTTTCATCACCCCAAAAAGAAAATGATTCACAGTCCCTCCTCATTTCCCCCAAATTGCCCCTCTCCTGACCCCTTAGCCTACTTTTCGTCTCCATGGATTGCTTACTTTGGACATTTCATATAAATGGAATCATACAATATGTGACCTTTTGTGTCTGGCTTTTTTGACTTAGCATCAGGTATTAAAAGTTGATTTATATGTAAAGTAGTATCTCACGGTTTTGATTTGCATTTCCCTAATAACTAATAATATTGTGCATTTTTCTTGTGCTTTTTGGCCATCTGTATACCTTCTTTGGAACAATGTCTCTTCAGTTCCTTTGCCCACTTTTCAATTGGATTGACTGTCTTTTTATCATGGAGGGACAGATATCCTTTATGTATTCTGGATCCTAATCCCTTATCACATATATGATTTGCAAAATTTTTTTCCAGTTCCACGGGTTGTGTTTTCACTTCCTTGATGGTGTCTTTTGAGGCACAAAATTTTTTAACTTTGATGAAATCCAATTTATTTTTTCCTTCTGTTGCTTGTACTTTCAGTGTCATGTCTAAGAAACCACTGCTTAACCCAAAGCCACAAAGATTTATGGCTTTTTTCCCTAACAGCTTTGTAGTTTGGGCTTTACATTTAGTTCTCCAATCCATTTTGAATAAGTTTTTGTGCATGGTGTGAGGTTGGGATCCACTTCAAATTTTTATATGTGGATATCCAGTTTTCAGAGCACCATTTGTTAAAAAGACTGTCCTTTCTCCATTGAATAGTCATGACACTTTTATAAAAAAACTCTTTGATCATATATGTGAGGGTTTATTTCTGGGCTCTCTACTCTATTTCATTGGTCTATATGTGTGTCTTCATTCCAGTACCATACTGTTTTGATTACCGTAGCTTTGTAGTAAGTTTTGAAATCAGGAAGCATCCAGTTTTGTTCCTTTTCATGATTGTTTCAGCTCTCTGGGGTCTCTTCAGATTCCACATGAATTTTAAGATGAGTTTTTCTATTTCTGCAAAAAAGTCACTGGAATTTTGACAGAGATTGCATTGAATCTGTAGATCAATTTGGGGGACAACTGCCATTTTAAGATTATTAAGTCTTCCAATCCATGAACACAGGATGTCTTTCAACTTATGGAGAACTTTTAAATTTCTTTCAGTGATGTTTTGTAGACTTCAGTACACAAGTCTTGCACTTGTTAAAATTATTCCTATTTTATTCTTTTTGATGCTTTCATAAATAAAATTGTTTTCTTAACTTCATTTTCAAATTGTTCATTGCTGGTGTACAGAAAAACAATTAGCTGTTGCATATTGATCTTGCCACACTATTAATTTTAATAGCTTTTTGGAGTTCCTTAGTATTTTCTATACGGGATCATGTCATTTGCAAATAGAGATAGTGTTACTTTTTTCCCTTCCAATTTTGATACCTTTTCTTTCTTTTTCTTGCCTGATTCCACTGGCTAGGACCTCCAATAAAATGATGAATAGAAGTGACAAGATTGTACATCCTGTCCTGTTCTGGATCTTAGAGGAAAAAGTTTCAGTATTTCACCATCAAGTATAGTGCTGGCTCTGAGTTTTTTAGATGGCTTTTATCAGTTTGAAAAATTCCTTTCTATTCCTAATTTGTTGAGTGTTGTTATCATGAAAGGTTGTTGGATCTTGTCAAATGTCTTTTTCTGCATCAATTGAGATAATCATGTGGTTTTTGTTCCTTATTCCATTAATATGGTGCATTACATCGATTGATTTTTTTAAGTTAAACCAATCTTTCATTCCTGAAATAAATCCCATTTGGTCCTGGTGTATAATCCTTTTTAAATGTTGCTGGATTTAGTTCACGTGTGTTTTTCTGAGGAGATTTATGTCTATATTTGCAAGGGATATCGATCTGTACTTTTCCTTTCTTGTGATTTCTTTGGTTTGGGTGCCAGAGCAACCGTGGCCTTATAGAATGAGTTGGGAAATATTTCCTCCTTGTATTATTTTCTTAACATGTCTGGCTTATTTCATATAGGATAATATTTTTGTGATTCATCTATATTGTGGCATGTATCAGAACTTGATTCCTTTTAAAGGTTGAATAATGCTTCTCTGGTTGTATATATCACATTTTGTTTATTCATTCATCTGTTGATTGAGACATGGGTTATTTCTACCTTTTAGCTACTGTAAACAACACTGTAATAAATATTGGCATACAAGTATTTGTTTGAATCCTTGCCTTCAATTCCTATGAGTCTATACATAGGATTAGAAAATCTCAGTCATATGATAATTCTGTGTTTAGTTTTTTTAGGAACTGAGAGTTCATTCTCTTTAAACATTTCATAAAATTCATGAGTGAAGCCATACGGGACTGAACTCTTCTTTGTAGAAAAAAAATTTCAGCTTTATTGAGGCATAATTGACAAATACAATTGTAAGATATTTAAATTGTACATTGTGGTGATTTGATATATGTATACATTGAGGAAGGATTTCCACCATCTAGTTGGTTAACACACCCATCACCTCACTTTTTTTTTTTAATGAGAACATTTACATTCTACTCTCTTACCAAGTTTCAATCTTATAATATAGTGTTATCAGCTATAGCCACGTTTCATATTAGATCCTCAGAATTTATTCACTTTATAACTGTAAATTGTACTCTTTTTACCAGCTTCTCCCTATTTCCTCATCTCCTCCATCCCAAGCACTTTTCCATTCTCTGTTCTGATGTGTTTGAATTTGTTTTTTTTTTTTTAGATTCCACATATAAGTGATGTTATGTAGTATTTGTCTTTCTTTGACTGGCTTATTTCACTTAGCATAATGCCCTGAAGGTCCATCCAATGTCACAAATGGCAGGATTTCCTTATTTCTCATAGCTGAATAATATTCCACATTGTATGTGTATATACATATATCAGATTTTCTTTATTCATCCACTGATGGACTCTTAGGTTGTTTCCATGTTGTGGCTATCGTGAATAATGCTTCAATGAACATGGGGGAGCATATATCTTTTGAGTTAATGTTTTCATTTCCTTTGGATAAATACCTAGAAGTGGAATTGCTCAATTATAGGGTAGTTCTATTTTAAGTTTTTGAGGAACTGCCACACTGTTTTCCATAGTGGCTGTATCAATTTACCACCAACAGTGCTCAAAGGTTTCCTTTTTTCCACATCCTTGCCAACACTTATCTTTTGTCTTTTTGATGACAGCCATTCTAACAGGTAAGGTGATAACTCACTGTGGTTTTCATTTGCAGTTCCCTGATGATTAGTAATGTTGAAAACCTTTCTATATACCTGTTGGCCATTTGTATGTCTTCTCTGGAAAAATATCTATTTAGTTTCCTCTGCCCATTTTTTATCTAGATTGTTTGGTTTTTTGCTTTTGAGTTATATGAGTTCTTTATATATTTTGGATGTTAATCCCTTATCAGATATATGATTTGCAAATATTTTCTCCCATTCTGTAGGTTGTAGGAAATTTTTGGATTACCAACCAATTTACAACCTGAATTGTACAAAAAGACTGACTCTCCCATGAGGAAGAATGAACTCCTCCTGCCTGACTGCCTTGAGCTGGAACACTGGTCCTTTCCTGCCTTTGGCCTCACACTGAAACATCAGCTATTTCTGGGTCTTGAACCTGCTGGAATTTGGACTCGAAGAATACCATTACTTTTCCTGGCTCTCAAGCCTTCAGACTTGAACTGACACTATATCACTGGCTCTCCTGGGTCTCTAGCTTGTGACTACACATCTTGGGACTTGTCAGACTCCCTGAATGAGCCAATTCCTTATAATAAATCTCTCTCTCTCTCTCTCCACACACACTAGTATTGTCTTATAATCATTTTTATTTCTGTAAAGGCTGTAGGGATGTCCCGTTTTCCATTCCTAGTTTTAGTAATGTGAATTTTTTTTTTGCTTGATAAGACTAAAGGTTTGTTAATTTTGTTTATATTTTTGAAGACAAACTTCTGCTTTGTTAATATTCTCTACTGTTTTTCTATTCTGTTTCATGTATTTCCACTCTAATCTTTATTATTTCCTTCCTTCTGGTTAATTCGTGTTTAGAAAGTTCTTTTGTTTCTTAAGGTAGAATGTTAAGTTACTGATTAGATATCTTTTAAAAACATATAGGTGTTTAGAGGTATAAATTTCTCTCTAAACACTATTTTAGCAGTATCCTATAAGGTTTGTTGAGTTTTAGTTTTAGTTCAATGTATTTTGTAATTCCCCTTGTGATTTCTTTGACGTATTATTTAGGAGTGCGTTGTTTAATATCTATATATTTGCAAATGTGCCAAATATTCTTCTATTTTTGATTTCTAATTTTATTCTGTTGTGGTTGGAGAACAAACTTTCTATGATATCAATCCTTTTAAATTTAGTAAGACTTATTTTATGGCCCAGCATATGGACTAGCCTTGAGAATGCCTTAATTTGGCTATCTTTGGTAGAAATGAGGGTGATTTTTAGAGAAAAACTATCTTTCAGTAATATAGTTTTGTGGATATTAAGTTCTAGTGCTGTTAATTGTCTTTGAGATATTACTATTTACTAAGACTCACTCTTCGATGGCTCCTTGTTGCTATGTTACATTATTGCAAAAGTTTAATTGAATTATTAAAAGGACATTCTAAGCTTGTTTCTGAAGTTTATCACAGCATTCTATCTTTAGATGAAGATCAGATGTCCCATGACCTACAACCAGGTCATAATCATGTGTGCTGAAAAAGACACCATTCAAAGCACTCTCTCCAACATAGATGGAAGGGCCCTTATCAGGTACTCTTAACTAGCTCATGCCCAGCAAAACTGAAGGGAATTGACTCTCAGATTTATATTTCCCACCTAAAAAGGACCCCTGCGCCAGACTGATCTATAGGGAGGACTGCTGACCTCAAACTCACTTTAAAACAATGCTCAGAGAAGAAACAACACCCACACTGGGACAAGATGACAACACCAGAAATAGATAGCTATCCCAAGATTCTGGACCTGACCTGAATGATTATTTATGTTTTCTTGACTTCTTAGACTTTTGCATATAAGCCAATGTTTTTCTATCATAGGCATGATCCTACACATACAGGTTTTTTAAATTAACCTAATTTCTGGATTTGTGGTCAATTACCTACATCCAGTACTTCTGGTTTACCTTGGTGGACTTCTTTTCTCCAAGCCTCTGATTGGATGACACTTAGAAAATTTATTTTAGAAGAAGGGAGTTATAGTTCTGTTCGAGCCACTATTGATATTACTAGGTGGTATTCCCTCATTTGGCCTATCAATAATATTTGCTCTGACCTTGACCATAAAGATCAATTTTCTTTAAAAGTTACTCAAGCTTGGTCAGAGCAATGAGCTAAGTTTTGGTAAAACAAACAAACAAACATAACTTCCCAATTATCAGGAGGGGTTCTCCCTCAATTATGGGATGGATTTATATAGATAACACCAAGCTCTGGTCATTTAAGTTTAAAGGCCCCCTTATGTTGGGAACAATTAAGTAGTTCTAGAGAATATAATGCATTTAGGGAATCTTTCTTTTTTTTTTTGCAGTACGTGGGCCTCTCACTGCTGTGGCCTCTCCCGTTGCAGAGCACAGGCTCCGGACGCACAGGCTCAGTGGCCATGGCTCACGGGCCCAGCCGCTCTGCGGCATGTGGTATCCTCCCAGACCGGGGCATGAACCCATGTCCCCTGCATTGACAGGCGGACTCTCAACCACTGCGCCACCAGGCAAGCATTTAATGACCCACATGAAAAATCAGATTTCTGCCTTAAGTGATCATCTTCCTAGACTTAGTGATCTTTTAAGGACCTGGTTTGGTTCTGAAGTTCTTGACTTAAATTCTTACTTATGACCTTATTAATGTTACTAGTTATATTACTTGTATTCTGCCTATTTTGTGAGATTGTTGTTTCTTGTATTACTCAATGTGTAACTAACCATCTGACAAAACTGATGACTAAGTGACTTGAAATGATTCACTAAATATATAGTTCTATATAAGATCAAAATGACTATAATAGTACAACTCTAGATATGGGAAGAAGCAACAAGGGAGAATCATGTCCTAGACTGTAACAGACTAGTAAGAGTAGTAGGGGTCCAGAGACTTTAATGGCTACCATTAGAAGAAAGCAGTCCAGTCATAGCACATACATACATGCATACAAAAGCACTAAAGTCATTAACTTGAGATTTCTATTCTTTGTGACTAGCAGTCATCTTTTATTCAAGATGTATGCTTGACACCACGTATTCCCTGGCTAAAAATCATATACATACTGGCTTCTCCCCTACCTCTGGGGAGCAGTTCCCTCAGAGCTACTGAGAGGCTCTCCAGGCTATAGTCCTCAGCAAGGTCCCTGAATAAAACTTAAACTCACAACTCTCATATTGTGCATTTTTTAAGTTGACAGTTTGTCTGTGTCAAAATTTGTTGTTGACAATGGATGTTTTTAACAATATAGTGCGGCAATTCTGGAAATTAGATTCTCCTGTTTCCCCAGAGTTTGTTATCAGTTATTGCTGCTGTTGCTGTTTGTCGAGCGAGTTTTCTAGAACAGTTCTCTAAAGTCTCAGTTCTTTGTCCTCTGCAGCCACTGAAATCTCTGCTTGGTTGCTTCAGTGGTCAGCTAATGTTTGCACAGAGATCCCCTTAAATATCTGCAACGGGTAAGTCTCCCAGCCATTGCTGAGGTGTTCTGGGTGTGTGCTGTGGTATGCCTTCAGCACTCAGTTTGCCACTCTGCCTTATCCTTCACTACAGCCTGAGATGAGTCTCAAGGTCAGACATTCATATGTGTGCTTAAGGCTTTCTCAGGTCTCTCCAAAGTATGCACACAGCCCTGGGCATGTGCACAGCACTACACGTGTGTGGTCTTCTAGATTCCCCAGGAACATGTGGGAGTTTTCCAAACCTTTTTATAGATATCTCATCCTCCAGCTTTTTGTTTTAACTTTTTTTAGTCAGCTTACCATTTGCCCCAACTTACCAGCTGCCCACTACCTCAGGCAGCTGAACCATTAAACGATCATTTTCAACAAACACCACTGGAGGCAAATCTGTCGTCCATGGGCAGAGCTCTGAGTCAGGTCAAATGAAGACAAGCCATGCAAGTGGAGTTTTCCAGGGAACTGCTAGACAGAATAACGACAATTCTCTGGAAGTAGGGCTTTGGAGGATCTTCAACCTCTTTCTGTCACCTCCAGAGGCTGCTAGGTTGCTGCTTTCCATGTGATTGTGGAAATGTTGGTTTTCAAGGAAACCAAGAAGGGGATGGGAATAGAGCAAGTTAAAATGCCACAAAGCTTGTTGTTTTTACTGATATTGGGCTGTCTTTCTTAAACTATCCCTGGATTGTTACAAACCTTTGGCTAATTTCTAGAGTTCTGAGGAAGTTGATTTGACAATTTTTTTTGCCAGTATTGGTGGTAAAAGTGTGGGATAAGAGTTGATTCAGATAAATAAATATTAATGCAGTGTGAAATAGTCACAATTGTCCTCAGATGGAATGGACTGCCTTAGAAGATAATGAATTCCCTGACCTGGTGATTTTTAAACAGAAGCTCAACAACAGATGGCCAGGAATATTACGGAGGAATTCTAACATCAGAAGAATGGCTGGGCAGCTTCATGTTGTTTTGTGTTATTAAAATATTTTACTGTTGTTCAAATTTTTAAATATCCACAAAAGCAGAGAGAATAGTGCAATACATCCCTATTTACCTACTATTTAGACCTTACCACGTTAGCTTCATCAGTGCCCTTTTTGTTTTTCTTTACTGAAGTATTTAAGGCAAATCTCACACATCATGCAATTTTATCCCAGTATAATTCAGTCTATATCTCTAAAATGGATGGATTATTTTTAACATAAATGATTTATAAAAGCTACTCCGAGAGACCTGGCGTCCATCACAGGTGCTGTGGAATTTGGGAAGTTACAGAGACGCTGAAAAGCCAGTTTATCCTGAATGAGTTGAGGATAAAAATCGGAGGGAGGCAGATACATAATTCCCCCAAATACATCACAACATTCTGAAAGATACCGTGGTGAAGGTTTAAATTCACCATCAAGTCAACACATCAAGATGGAAAATGCCTTAAGGTTTTATCAGCTGCTTTGTATATTCCCAAAGTATTATCTCAAGGGAATAACCCATGTTTTATTGCACTTTAAACCAACTTCAGCTTAGCTATAAATTTTAATGCTTTAAAAAATAAACAGCGCAAAGTTCTAGATAAAATTTTATCTTGGCTAATATTTAGGTTTGCACGCAAATTTCCACGAATTGCAGAAGGAATTCCATAAAAACTCTGCTGTCTGGCCATTGAAGAGTGTCAGGAGACCCAGAGATGGCAAGCTGTGCTTTCCTAACAATTGTAGATCTGCCCTCTTTCAAGTCACCTTCCTCCACACCAAGGCCTCTCTCAGGCTGGCCCAGGGTTGACTGTGGGGCCTTCTCCTTAGCTACATTTTGGTGGAATAAAAGAGTTGAATTCTTTGCTGAGTACACATTATCTTTTATAGCTATTATTATGTAAAAAAGCAACTCTTTTAATGTTTGTGCAGATATCTGCTAAATATCTCCCTTCTCTCTGAGAACTGCCTTGTGAATGAGAAATGTTGCCTGCCATATTGGTAAACAAAGGATATTGCACCCATCAAGCCACTTGTAGCTGACCCAAGAGTGAGCCCTGAAGGAACTCAGGATGGAGACAAACAGGCTGCCCGCTGCCATGCCCTCAGCCACTGCAGCTGCCCCCAACTGTGCACCCTGAGGGGACTCAGGATGGGAAAGAACTGGCACCAGATAGCTAAGGTTCTTAATCAAAGGAATGATTTCAATGACCCCAGACTCTTGAATCCTTCATACATAGAAAAGTGCTAAATTCATTAACTTGAGATGTCTATTTTTCTGATTAATTAACAGTAATCTTTTGAAGTTCCAACTACCTAGTTAGTCTTTGTTGCAAAAACTCCTATATATCCCAGCTCCTCCCTTACCTCTCCCGAGCAGTCCCTCAGAGCAATCTGAGAGGCTGCGTCCCGGGCTTAAGTCCTCAGTTTTGTCCACCAAATAAAATATAATTCTCAATTTTTAGGTTGTGCACTTTTTTCAGTCTACAGCCGACTAATTGCTTACAGAAATGGGGCTCAGATATCCATGCTGGGTCACACATCCTGTCCCCCAGACTATGTACCCACACTGACGATACTTATTAGACCACCAGAGGACATCTGATCTGAGCTCACTAGGAAGGTTTGACTCCTAGTAACTCAGAGTTGGGATTCAGAGATAACTCATTCATTTCTGCCTGTGGATGTGACCAAGTGAATGTAACTGAGGGAGCTGTAGGTTGGACACTTTCTGCCGTGTGGGCAAGGAGATGGTGAAAAATTGCTCAGAAAAGAACAGTATGGAGATTCCTTAAAAAAACTAAAAATAGAGTTACCATATGATCCAGCAAGCCCATTCCTGGGCAGATATCTGGAAATGACAAAAACTAATTTGAAATGACACATGCACCCTACTGTTCATCACAGCACTATTTACAATAGCCAAGACATGGAAGCAACTTAAGTGTCCATCAACAGATGAATGGATAAAGAAGATGTGATACATATATACAATGGAATATTAGTCATAAAAAAGAATGAAATAATCCCACTTGCAGCAACATGGATGGACCTAGAGATTATCATACTAAGTGAAGTAAGTCAGAACGAGAAAGACAAATATCATATGATATCACTAATATGTGAAATCTAAAATATGATACAAATGAACTTATTTACAAAACAGAAACAGACTCACAGACATAGAAAACAAACTTATTACCAAAGGGGAAGGTGGGGAGGAATAAATTAGGAGTTTGGGATTAGCAGATACACAAATAGATATCTGTGTAAAATAGATAGACAACAAAGACCTACTGTATAGCACAGGGAAGTATACTCAGTGTCCTGTGATAAACCATAATGGAAAAGAATCTGAAAAAAATATAGATAGATATAACTGAATCACTTTGCTGTACACCTAAAACTAACATAACATTGTAAATCAACTCTACTTCAATAAAAAAAGTTTAAAAAAATTGCACAGTAGAGAAAGAACAGAGACACACAGAGAACCAGAGACAAGGAACTGAGAGAGGGACAGCTCGATTCCTGTTCCCTTTCCGGTTCTGGTTGCAGTTACTTGACAGGCCCAGTCTCTCCTGAATTCTGGAAGCGAACTCAGTAACTTTCCAATAAGTGCATTTTTTCCCCTCAAGTAAATTTCAGTTGCTGTCAATTACTTGCAACCAAGAGAACCTTGACTAAGACAGTTTGCCTATATTTAGGGGAAGATGGAATAACTCCAAGTGTCAGTTGTATACAGTCATGAGCAGTCAGTTTCAAACAGGCTTTTTTGAAAGTGAGGTCGTTTTTATTTCACCAGGAAAGGCACTAATCTTCTCTTATTTACATGTTGTCAATAATACACTTAACTTTCACTCCTCCGAGATGAGATTCTCAACGCTGTCAATAAAATCGGCGGGAAGCAAGATGTCGATCCAAACCCCTTTGCCCCATGATGATATGAAACGGTATAAGTTCAAAATGACACCCTAAGCAAGGTCTTGCTGAACTAGACCCTAGTCTTTTTAAGCTAAAAGGGCTTTATTAAGATGCCAAATCAGCTCAGTGCTTTCTGACCACCTGGAGGGGTGGGATAGGGAGGGTGGGAGGGAGGGAGACGCAAGAGGGAAGAGATGGGAACATATGTATATGTATAACTGATTCACTGTGTTATAAAGCAGAAACTAACACACCATTGTAAAGCAATTATACCCCAATAAAGATATTTAAAAATAAAAAAAGATGCCAAATCCGACAAAGCAAGATGGATCTTGGTGACAGAATGACGGACAGATCTCCCTTTATGTGAATCGGCAGTCATTTTTTCTTGTGCAAGGAGCAATGCTGACCCTCTTTTATCTGTGTGTTTGTTTACGTGGCACATTTTACCCCAATGGATGAATACTGACTGACAACTCAAATCAAACCTACAATTCTGAAGCTCATGAAAGCTGGCAGAGACAAAAGTGATTATAAAAGTTCCAGGGGAGAGTGTTTTAATTTTTATTTCAGCATTAATATTATAGTTTTTAAATTCCTTTTTTACTCTTTGGGGGAAAAAAGAACTTTTTATTAAGACTATTCTATTTTTAAAGATTTGCTGGTTGCAAAAATAGATAATTTTTCAGGAGATCCTAAGGGAAACTAGATTCTGCGTGGACTTGCAAGTTCACGCCCCAAGGAGATGCTGGATTCTTTCCTTTACCAAAGCACAGCACGTTCTCTACCCAAGGAGCCTGGAGCTGAGTCTGTGCTTTGGGATGTTGTAGGCGCAGCCTGCGGAGGAACCTCAGGAACACAGCCACGGGAACACAGTTTTAGCCGGTCCTATGTACTGTGCAAGTCTGCCTCAGCGCCTAAACCTGAGCTGCATTGAGAAAAACACCGTGCTTGGCATTCCTTCTGGAAACACATCACGTTAGTGCTAGAACGTGGTTGTTTGCTTCTCATTAAATAGAAGCTGACATTTATTGAACACTAGCTATTTTCAGGCATTATTGTATCTTATAGTCATCACCTCATTTAACCCACACATCCCTATCGGTAGGATCGTTATAATCCTGTCTTACCAATGAGAAAACCAAGGCACAGAGAGCTTAAGTAACCTGCCAGAGACTCCTTAAGCCGAGTTTGGGACACAGCCTGTTCTTGAGCCTTTGTTAAGAATCACCACATCATGGGGGTCTTAAATACATGTTGTTTACTCTACATACCTGCCTCCACTATTAGAAAAAACCAAAATGGATATTAGACCCATTTTACAGATGAAGGAACACTGAGGACCAGCAGCTAAAAGTAGAATACTCAAGACTCTTTATTACTGGTTTTCCACAATTTGATTTTAATACTACTGTACTTAGGTTTTTTGTTTTTGTGCTTATCCTGCTTAGGTTTCATTGAGATTCTTGGACTGGTGGGTTTAGTCTTCATCAAATTTTGAAAATTGTCCAACCATTATTTCCTCAAATACCATTTCAGTCTCCTTCTTTCCTTCTGGAACTCAAGATATAGGTATGAATTAGGCTGCTGAATACTGTCCCACAGCCTACTGAGGCTTTGCTCATGCTTCTTTTTCATCTTAAAGCCTACCGTTCTGGATTTACCACAGCTAAATTATACACAAAAAACAGATCCAGGACATGGGGGCAAATTTCACCATCACAAAAATATTGTGCATTACCCAATAAACTATGACTTCTTTACTTTTTAGCTATTTGCTGGAATTCAAAATTTACAAAATTTAATGTACATACATTTTTTTAGAACTCCCTATTTCATAGGATAAGATATATTTGTAAATATGCATGTACCATAATGTATTTGGAGGTGCTGTTGTTTATTTCTTTTTATAGTGAATTATACTGGTTAATAAACAATCACTTATTAATCACCTGCTGTGTGCAAGACAGTGCTCTGGCACTGCTGAAGAAGCGGGGGGGGGGGGGGGATACACTCTGCTAAAGGATTAGACACAATCCCGATGCTCAAACTGCTTACAACAGGAACTAGAGAGATAGGACACGAACACACAAGTGAAAAGCTAAGTAACGAGACCGCACGTTGTCCTATCACGGTGCCCAAACCTATCTGTCCGAAATCACCTCTCTCCATCCCTCATGACCATTCCCATCCCTCCACCACCCCATCCCCTTCCTTTGCCTGGACAATCTTCTCCAGGATGCTAATTCTGACCCTCTTAGTTCAGGATAGAAATCCTCTCTCTGGGTTCCCTAGACTCTCGTGCATCTCTCTCCACATAAAATACTTCATTCAAATAACAAGTATTTTTTGCGAATTTACAAGGTGCCAGGGATACGTCAGTAAAGTGGTTCCCTGACCTCGCAGAGCTTATATTTTAGTAATTACACCATTGCTCTTAACTATCACTGTTAACGTGACTTCTTCACAAACAAGGCTATAAGTTCTCTAAAATCATATTTTTATGTAGGGTCTAGAGCACAGTAGATATTGAGCAAATATTTGGTTTTAAAATGATGAATGAAGTAAGTAATAAAGGAATCAGTAAACCATGGAGACCAGGGTTTCTCTACTTTGGCATCACTGATATTTTGGACAGGTAATTCTTTGTTGTAGGATGTTTAGCACTGTCTATGGCCAGAAAGCCTAAGATAAAATTTCTTTGGAAGGGGGAGGCGAGCATAAGTGGACAGTGTGTGTGTGTGTTGAGCTCAGCTGAGTGTCATCAGGACTCCATCCTGCAGTCTGGAAACTCAGGATTATTGAGTCAACGACTTAATCAACAAATTAACTGTGGATGAGCTACAGGAGGGAAAATCACAGAGGCCAAAGTGGAAAGATCTGCAAGAGAGATGCTAGGTAGCCATTCGTGGATCAGAAAATAAGGAACAAGCAGTTTTCAACTTTCTACAAAGCCGATGATCCAACTCTAACATTCATCACATGTTTCTAAACTTTCTTCAAAAAAGACTACGAATTTATACTTACAAAAATCACACTGTAGCGTTAAGACATGAATCAAATGATAAGCAAGTTTAACTAGTTTTTTAATTCTACAAGACTTGGCTATGAAATCAACCCAATATCTGTATTAAAAGAGCACAATTACTTTTTGGTTCCTGACTCCGTTTTCTACTGCTCCTGTAACAAATTACCATAAACGTAGTAGCTTAAAATACAAATTAGTTACCTTACAGTTCTGGACGTCAGGTCGGAAGTCTGCAATGGGCCTCAGTGCGTTGAAATCAAGGTGTCAGCAGGGCAGCTTTCTTTCTGGAGGCTCTGGGGGAGGACCCGTTTCCTTACATTTCCCAGTTTCTAGAAGCTGTCCACATCCGCTGCCAGGTGGCCCCTTCTTCCATCTTCAAAGCCAGCAGCATAACACCTTCCAAGCTCACTCAGCCTCTGACACTGACTCTCCTGCTGCTTCTCTTTTGCTTTTAAGGACCATGTGATTGCATTGGGCCCACCTGTGTTATCCAGGAAGCTCCTCCCATCTCAAGGTTGCCTGATTAGCAAACTTAATTTTCCTTTGCCACTAAGCCTCACATTTTCACAGGTTCTGAGGATTAGGACATGACATCTCTGGGGGACCATTATTCTGTCCACCACAATAAGTATAGTCTTTTAAACTTTAATTCATACCTTTATTGCACCACATCAGAGATTTGGAAGAAAACATCTCAACCTAGTCAAAACTACAAACTAAAGAGTGGCGCAGGAGTGAAAGGAGCAGGCAGTGTGGTGCTCGACGCAAGGCCATTGTAGGGTCATTCACTCGTGCTCTCAGCCACCCACTCCTCAACCGACGACTGGGCACGTGATGTCCAGCTCTGCGCTAAATGCCATGAGGGCTACAGAAGACTATTGGGCACAGTCTCTACCCACAAAGAGATGATATGTAAACAAGTGTTGCCAAGACCAGGCAGAATACACGGGCATCTCCAGTGTTACGGGAGGTCTCTGGGAGGGGAAGGAAAGGAGATGGGATGTGAATTCTGAATAAGGTCATGAGAGTAGCCTCATTCATTGTGATGGCAGAAATAGAATCCACTCTGGACGGTTCAGATGGAGACTTTCATGAAAGGAAGGTGAAAGTTGGGCAGGCTTTGGGGAACGAACAAGTGGGGAGTGTGGCACCTAGATTCCAGCTGCAGGTCAAAGGGATAAGGTAAGGAAATGCATTAACTAGGATCCAGTGAGACTTGAAACATGGAGGCATGGAGGAGGGCTCCCCTGATAAGCGCTGTGGTCATGGAAGGATGGAGACACTCAGAGACGTTGTGCCCAAGTAGGGAGAAGTAGGTAGGGTGGCCAACTGTACCAGCATGCCTGGAACTGAAGGGTTTCCCGGGATGGGATGGGGGATTCTGCTGAAACCAGAAAGTCCCAGGCAAACTGGGATGACTTGTTCAGCCAGGGGGTAGGGAGGAACTGCTCTGAGCTCTCTCTCCTCCCATCTTCTCTGCACTAGCTGAGGCCAGTCGCAGGTCAGCGCAGCAGCCAGGAGGTGTACACAGCCCACAGAGGCCCAGCAGAGAAGGGAGAACGACTGAGCTGGGTGGGCGATGACACATGGAGACTAATTAGCACATAGGTTTTCGTTAAATTTTGAAGAACAGACAGAAGTTTATTAGGTGGGGTGGGAGAGAAATGGATTCTAAATTGGCCACAAAAATCTTCACTGAAATAGTGAAGGCTTTTTCATTCTTACGGTTTAAGTTTCTTCTTCTTCCATGTTTCTCCACCTCTCTGCAATCACCCACTCCGAAGCCCATTCCTTTCTATTCCTTACTCTTTACACCCTGCCCGCCCTGGCTCTGATTGTCATGAATCTCCCATCAAGTTTCTGTGCAGGTGAAGTGTTTAAGGGAGAGCAGTAGCAGAGATTAAAAAGACTTCGCCCATGGCCCTTCATCCACAGGGTCTTCTATTGCTCCAAAGCTAGTCTGATCTAAATTTGCCCTAAATTGAAGTGCTTTAAATTTCAGAACCCAAAACAAAGAAAGCGCCACCTTCAGCCACGGTGTCCTCCAGCACCTGATGCCGTGACTGCCAGTGGAATCTCTTCAGTCGAAACAATTCCAATATTATGTACCACCTCAAGCAGGCGTTTATCATGCTGAACATAATGTTCTTGATGTATTCCGTCTGAGCACTGGATCAAAATGCATCTTGCCGCCTACCTCTCTCCACATAGCCCATGTAACTCATTTACGAGCACGGCTTTGGAGGCAGCCTGGGTTAAATCCCAGCCCTGAGTCCTGACTGGGCGCCTGTGGGCAGGTTGCTTGGCTTCCCTGGGTCTCAGTTTCCTCAGGTAAAATATAGACAAGAAAGTGTTCCTGCTTCACAGGTCATTCGAAGGATTCTTTGAGCTAATACATGTGAAAGATCTGAAACAGTGCCTGGCATAGAGTGAGGACTCAGTAAATGTTTTTATATATTTTTGTTTCTATCACTGCTTGTCTTATATTAAAATGCCTTGAAGATGAATAGCGTCATATATAAAGTTTTCTTATCAGTTACTTGTGCTTATGTGTTGAAGACAGTTTTTAAATTGATTAAGTTTGACAAGATAAAATCGATTCTTGTTGTCTGTGGCAGTTAGGTTCTATAAAGCTGTCCTGAACACTGAGTTGGCCAAAACTGAAGCATTGCTCATAGGAGAAATGCAGGGCCAGGTTCGTGTGAGCTTCTGGGCACAACATTTTTGTCAACCAGTCAACACATAGCCTTTTTTTATGTGTGTTTCTATTTAAGGACACCTTATTTAAGATAAATTATTGATTCCTAACCATCATATTGGGTTGGCCAAAAAGTTCATTTGGGTTTTTCCATAACATCTTACGGAACCCAGTATATATGCATATTGTTATATATATATACATGCTTATATATTGTCTATTGGCCAACAGCACGATAACTCATGCCTGAATGAAGCTTATCTGACACATTTTCTCTGTAGGCGCATCACAGCCTTCTTGTTCTTAGGAACACTAGATCACACTTCAGCACTACACATAGGGGTATTTTAAACAACTAACTCATCAACAAACAAAGCACAAAAAATGCAAAAATAAAAATGTGGCACTAAATGTACTGTGAAAAGGCCACTCGTTGCAGTATGAGAGCTGAAACGAGAAGGCAAAGCCTTGCCTTGTTCCCCTCAGCTGGGAACACATGCATTGGGAGACAATTTTTTTTGCCTCTCTGCATATGTCTGCAAATGACCACAAAAGCACCAGGAGTACTGACTTGGGAGTTACACATAAATGGTGGCAAATAGGCAGATTCGTGAATATCGAATCTGCAAAGAATTAGGATTGACTGTATATAATTGATTCAAACTTCCTGCATAGCTAAGGCCTTTATGAATGGGATGGGGGCTGTGGAGGAGGATTATTAAAGTATTCATGTAAGCATTAACCTGACAAGGTAAAGACGTGATGTTCTCAGTTTCCGTGTAGGTTAATATTTTCCTCAAATATATTTAAATATATTGAATAATATCCAACCTGTCACTGTGTTGCAGAAATCTTCAAAGCCTTTAATATGCTAATGTACATTGCAAATGTCTACAAAATATGGTATTTCCTAAATTTGACCATTATATTTACCCTCTGGGAAATGCTGCTCTAAGGCCCTTCTGACAAAATCAACTGGAATTTAATCCTAGTGCTCTGAAAATTTCTATTTGAATAGAAAAGCATTTTGCATTGTAAAGGCTGTCATTCATATAGCCAAATGACCACTCTGGAATGTTTCTTAGGGTCAGTGGGTGGATTAACCCTACTTCCAGATCTTAGACATATTGTGCATTTCTCCCTTCCGTGTTCTATTTGATAAAGTTATATCTCCGGTACTCAACTTGCTGGGGTATTTCCTGGAAGAAAGACTGCTAACAGAAAATTTGCATTCTTCTCGCTTTTCATGGTTGTACATTTCCAATTTTAATAAGCAATTAAAACAATTTATATCAAGAGGCAGAACCTATGCATGTCCGTGTAAAACTTTGCTAGGAGAGAAAAGGTTGAGAGCAAGATGGTTGAAGATTGACGACTAAGTCACAGCTCTCCAGGCGCCCCCTTGGAACTGCTGTCTTAATGATATACAGTGCTTTAGCCCTTAGAAATGAAAGAGTTTTTCATTAATTTGCAGTTCATTCTTCACGAGCCCATTGCAAGACAGATTTGCAGCCTATTAGTTTAGGACTTTGTTTAAAGCTTTCATGTGTTTCTTAGAGAAAAATATCATGAGTAATTTCTTTCTGAAATAGTTTTCTCTATCTTAAGCCTGAATGCTGTGAAGCCCATTGGGGACATTGCCTTTTTCTTTGTTGGAACCAGGGAAGTGGGATGACTGGGGCAGGGTTTGAAGAACGTGCAAAGGTCCTGACGATCTGTAGGACCCAAACAGAGAGAGAGAGAGAGAGAGAGAGAGAGAGCGAGAGAGAGAGAGAGAAAGCGAGAGCTTAGGTCAGGATGCTGGAAGCAAAGGTCCAGGAGCAATTGGCCTAGGTGCTTATCCTACTCCCTCCACTTCCTGCCTGAGAGACCTTGGCCAAGTTACTAAATCTCCTTGTGTCTTGTTTCCTCACTAGAAACATACGGATTTAAATAGTCCCTACCTCTATCAGTGGGGATTAGATTCAGCTGCACAAGACAAATGTGAGTTCAATGGCTTATTCAAAGAGTGGCTATTTTTCTAGGGTAATAATTCAGGAGTAGACAGTCCAGGGTTGGAACAATGGCTCCAAGAGGCCATCAGATTTTTTCCTTAGCTTTGTGTCACCATCCTTAATGTGTGGAACAAATATGTAACTTTTATTCTCATGGTCTCAAGATGGTTTCGAACCTGCAGATATTCATATTCCAGGCAGAATATGCAAGGGGGAAAAGAGAAAGAGGTAAAGCAAAAAAAGTCTTCCCTTGGCTTGTTCTACCTTACTATTTGATGATGCAAGCCTCTTCCAGAACTTCTGTTTCTATCTCATTGGATAGAACTGCATCACATTCACATGTGAACACCCTTCACATTATGTAAAGGAAGGCTGGGGATTTCACTAATTTAGCTGGCCACATTGCCACTCCCAAACAAAATTATGGTATTATTTACATGGAAGAAAGGGGGGGAAATGGATACTGGCTAAGCAAATAGCAGTATCACTGGACAGTTGTAATAATGTTGTGTGGATCAAATGTGTTAATACTTGTAATGAACAAAGAACCACAGAGGAGTATCGGGAGTATCCAGTGTGTTTATCACAGACTTAGAATGGAGCAAAGTATGGATGCTTTGGAAAGGAAGAAGAATAAACTCCCCACCTGTCTCCACCTCCTACCTTGACTCCCTAGTCTTCTACCAAGTGGAAACAGTTTTCTTAATATGTCCTTATCTCCTGATTTTCAAATGCTTGCAGACCATTTATGAAATGGTGACTTTTGGCCCAAGGCTCTTTCGAACAATGGTAAGTCATTATGGTCTCTGCCTGGTGTGCTTTTTCAATCTGTGGACTGTGTCACCAGGTAAGAATGCAGGGCAGATGAAAACAAAACGGCTCTGATGCAGCCAAACACCTGGATGCAACAGAACAGCATTTCTCAACATCCAAGTGGGTCTTGACTGCCAGATATGGGTTGAGACTTGCAAAACACTCCACAGGAAAACATTTTATTTAGATGTTTCCATGAATATTTTGGTATAAGGCACCAGGGACTCAGAATCCAATGCCAAATATATTACATTCTAAAATAGCAAACATGCTGGTGGTCGCTGATGTCTGTGATTTCCTTTGGAGCAATATTCCCCTCCTGGATGTCTTAAAGAACTTTTCTGCTCACCTCAGAGTTCTACTAGAAGATTTCTTACCCTCTTTCCTTCACCAAAAATGTACTGAGTGCCTACCCTGAATTTAATAATAGCATCCATGCTGGGGAGACGAAGGCTTGGTAGGCTATAAATCATTAACTCATTCCAAAAATACATAACTGCATTTACTATGTAGTGCTTCCCTTTCGGAAGTGCCCAGGATGCAATGGTGTGCAAAATAGAGGAACAGGATAAGGTCTGAACCCTGGGTTCTACTTGGGACAGAGATGAGTAAACACAGCACTATCTATACTGAGTAAAATGATATGAATGAACAGGATGTCAAGGTCAACTGCAGGCTGGCTGGATTTGATTTAAGCTGAGAGCACCTGGCCCTACTATCTCCCTTTAGGAAAGGGGAATGTTTAATTAGAATGATGCTTAAAAGTAACAGGGAAATTGAAAAGTCCTTTCCCTTTTAGATTTGTTCGATAGAACATACTGAACATTGTGTATTTAGAGTTATGCCCTTTCTTGACTGAGATGCTTTGAAGCTCTGAAGGTGTGAGCTATAGTAATTTGCCTTCAAGTTATTCATAAAAATCTTGGCTTTTCTATCAAGTCTTGCCCTAAGTAAAACACAACTTTTAGTGGAGAAAAAAAAGATATGATATGTATGTTATTATATGTTGCCTGAGGGATGCTTCAATTTTGTCTTGTCTTACAAAAATAAATGATATTTCAAAAGGATTCATAGGGGATAGTGGAACAATGGTTGGAGAAGTGATGGGGTGTTTTTTGAGTAAGAAGTCTGTAAGTTGGGAGAATCATAGTATTTCCAGGCTGAAAGGGGCTTTAAAGCACCTCGCACGCAATGTGGAATGTGGTATGTAGAAATGATGAAAAAGTCAACTGGGATTAAAGAATCCAGCATTCTGTACGTTCTTTAATGTTGCATTTTCAAGTCAAGAGGGCTTCGACGTGAATACTGATGAAGCCAAATGAGATCATCTCATACATTGTTGAATGCATTACTCCAAACACCATGTTCTGGTGATGGGAAAGGAAGACACAGTAAACAAACTCTATCCAGAATTTAAAATTTTAGCATGAATTTAGGAGCAGTTTTTAGATTCAGCTTTTAGTATGTGAACTACTATAGCATATAAACAAAAAAGAGTTTGTTTTGTGTTCATATAAATGCATATGCTAGTAGGAATCATGAACCATTAAAATATATGCTATTATAATATAAAAGATTCTACAGTGTAAATGAGTTTCAGGAAATACACTTGCATACTGAGGTTTAGCTAGAATTGCTATGACAACCATAACTTTTGCATTTCCTAATTTTTTTTTCAGTTTGAATTTGCAACTTAAATGTCACATTACCATAGGTTTTGGCTTTCTCTTTTCTATGTAGTTCAAAAAGGAAAATCACATACCGGTGCTCCTGTTAAATCCTCATTTAATGAAGTGTACATCTTGAACACATCACACTTGTTCAGGGATCAAACATCTGGGTGGATATGATTGCAGTTAAGAAAAAAAGAGAGAAAGGAAAGACCACAGTGAAGTCTTAGAGCAGAATTTGCAAAAGATTTATAACATGTAGAATTTTCAGTCAATGTACCACATTTTCCTATTACAGATTTCTTTCTTCCACTGACAGAAGAACAATATAAGAAAAAGGAGACATAATTTGACTCTTAAGACATGAGATCTATCTATATATGAAACACACATAAAAGTTATTTCTAGATTATTTGGAAAACAGAAATAACGGAGGATCTCTCATAATAATCGTTGCTTGGCTTCATCATATCCTACATTAACTTTATGGAGTAATCATTTTTACAAGGTCTGAGTCACCCTGTGTTTTTATTTGAACCTACAGTATTTAGCTGTATTTCCTTGGAGCTCAACTGTGTCACACAAAATTCTACAAACTGTGTTGGCTTGTCCCTTCTATCTTTTTATAGGGGTTCATCATTATTTTTGGTTCTTCCACGTGCCATTTTGAAAATTAACAAATACTAACTTAGTACTGTAAAAGATATTTAAAGAGTCTTTAGATGTAGTCCTTGATCTTAGGAGTCAAACAGTCTTATGGGGAATTAAATCAGTATATATATTCACATTCATTCATTTATTCATTAATTTAACAAGTATTTATTGGATACCTACTATATGCCAGGTCTTTGTCTCTCTCTGTTCCCACCCCCCCACCCCCCGCCACACACACACACACACACACACACACACACACACACACACACACACACACGACAAACTGGAGATACTGCATGTATCTAGACTTTGTTAAAATGTGAGAGGAGCTGGGGAAGCAAAGGTCTGGGCAGTTGGGATATTAGAGACTGAGTCCCTAATCAGTTCACCTAGACATTGGCATGTGTGGACAATTTGGAGCTTGCAGGGAAATCCAAGAAGCTAAGCACATCCTGTTTCTGAAGAGAAACTGAGAAAGGGGAGCACGATTGCCTCTGTATGGAGCATCTGGGGTCGGTCTGTTCAGCAGCCTGGCCAGCGTGGGCAGGAAATGACTGGATGTGGAGCAAGGCAGAGTTGGGACAGGCTAGGACCTGCTGGGCTTCTCCGCATCCTTCCACGACAGTGTCTGATTGTGAAAAAGACTTTCTGAGAACACCGACTGCTGCTTCAGTTCGCCTCCCAAATCTCATGCAAGGTTCTCCTTTGGCCGATTCTAACCAGCTACCAAGACAGAAAGAGATCCTACTTCCTCACCTGACCAAGGTGACTACAGCACAGCCCAGCACAACAATGGGCAATATAGAAACAGTTACTGCTTCTCAAATGCTTAAGGACTTACAGCACATACAATGAAATTATAAGAGAAAAAGATGAAGAAGTGAGTCTAAGTCAAAGGATAGAGCTGTGTAGAATTACGGGGGAAAGACTGTGGGAGTGACTCCTGGACCTGTAGTCTAAAGAAAGGGAATGATAGGCGATGAAGAATATAATAGTTCATGTAAAATATATGTTGAGTCAAATACTGAGCTCACATGAATTAGATGACTTTATTCCTATTTTTCATTCAGAGAACCAAGGGTAGGGAGGCAAAGTGACTTGCCCAAGGGCATACAGCTATCAAATACCAGAGCCAGAGTTTTAACTCAGTTTTCCTGAATCAAAGTCCTGTGCCCTTTCCCCTGTACTGTTGCTTCATTCTGAGTGGCCTCTTGATTAAAGGCCTTCCTTTACTCAATACGCACTTTTTGAATGGTTACTCTGTGCACAACCTGACAGTTGGTTCTGGGAATGGAAAAACAAGAACATTCTCTACCCTGGGGAGCATAGGACCTTGAGAAGGAGATACACACTAAATTAACATACAAGAAAGCCAGTCTCCTTTAAGTGCTATGGTAGCAGGACAAAGAAGGTTCAGTGGGAGCTCAGGGGAGGAAGAGAACAATTCTGAGTAGTGGCAAGACAGGGCTTCATCAGAGCACGGTGGAGTAGCACGTGAGATCAGCCTACTTGGGTCCAAATCTCAGTGCCACCACTAAATAGCTGTTTCTTCTTGGACAATTTATTTACCCTTCTTTGCCTCAGTTACTGCAGTTATAAAAAGAGGGTGATAGTAATAGAATCTATCCCTGGAATAGTAACAAATATTTGCTGAGTTAGTAATTTTAAAGTGCTTAAGTAGTGCTTAGCACATCCTAATAGTAAGAACTAGAATTTTTTGAAAAAATTAAGAGTGTAGCATTTAGTTTCCATGTAGAATAAAGGAATAGAAACAAAGGGAAAGAATAAGAGAATAAAGGATTGTGGGTGTGGAGAACTGCAGAGAACAAACTGTGGAAACCTAGGACCAAGGCTAAAGATGGAAACACAGAAAGCATGTGGCCAGTGAGCAGTCATGGAAAATAAGTTAAACTGAAAAGTATGGTGTGTAGAGGGATAAGGGGCAGGTGGAGGGGTGGGGAGCAAAGGGGTGGGTGAACATTTCAAACTATATACGAAACTAGCAAGAGGGAAGTTAGGTTGAGCTCATCAGGACCCAAGACAGGGAGTCATGATAGGGAGATGGACAAAAACACAACTGGATGAAAAACTTTTCAAAGGATAAAATGATTAGAGGTACAACCCATTAAGGTTGCAGATCATCAGGATTAAGCCCAGGGATTCTTAGGCAGGGCTCTGGCCTGTAGCCTTGACTGTGATGGAGACAGTGGACAGTAGAGGAAAGCTCAGAGCTTGTGGAAAAGACACACACCTGTGAGGACCTCAAGACATTTGTGGCTACAGATGCTCTTAACAGTGGGATGGGAATTAGAGAAGCCAGAAGCGGAGTGGAGTGGAATGTCGTCCAGCCTATGAGTGATAGAAAAGGCCAAGGGAAGCAGCACTGAGGGAGAAGACCAGAGGTCTTTAAGGGCAAAGGAAATGAGTTTCCTACAAGGTTATTCTTGAGGAGTGATTAGAAAGATAGCTTCCTCTGAACCCAAAAGAATTTCAGTACAAATCAAAATAACTTTAAACACCTGTTGTGATTAGAAAATTTTTAAATGAATCACAATGGAAGATAAAAATTTCTTAGAACTGAATGATATTGAAAATACTGCTTAAACAATTTGAAGGATGTTATTAAAGTGGAACTTAAAAATAAATTTATAGACTTAAATCTTATATTAGAAAATAAGAAAGGTTGAAAATTAATGAGCCAAGTATTCAATTTTGGAAGTAAGAACAACAAAACTAACACCAAAAAAGTAGAATAAAGAAGATAAGAGCATAAATTAATGAAGCAGAGAAGACAGACTAAAGAAGATCAGCAGAGCTAACAGATCTTTGAAAAGAACAGATTTTTGAAAAGTATAATAAGGTTGACTAACACTTAGCAAGAATAATCAAGAAAGGGCTTCCCTGGTGGTGCAGTGGTTGAGAGTCCGCCTGCCGATGCAGGGGACACGGGTTCGTGCCCCGGTCAGGGAGGATCCCACATGCCGCCGAGCGGCTGGGCCCGTGAGCCATGGCCGCTGAGCCTGCGCGTCCGGAGCCTGTGCTCCGCAGCGGGAGAGGCCACAACAGTGACAGGCCCGCATACAGCAAAAAAAAAAAAAAGAATAATCAAGAAAAAAAGGGAATACAAAACAATAATGATAATAAGAATGAAAAGGATCACAACTGCACAGGGAACAGAACTTCAAAAAATAAGAAAATAATATTATCAACAATTTTATAGAAATAAAATTTAAAAATTTTGGCATAATGGATAAATTCTGGGAAAAATATTCCTTACATGAAGGAGTAAAAGAAATATAAAATGCAAATGTTCATCAATCATTAAAAAACAGAGTCAAAAATTTGAAGTTTTCTTAGAAAGTTATGTTGGAAAACTCTAACAAACACGGTGGGGCTAAATAATTACAAACATACACAAATGTTTCCGAAGAACAAAAAAAGAGAGAAAATTCTCTAATTTCATGAAGTTGGCATAAACTTGATAAAACATCCAGACAGAAAGACAATAAGAGAAATGAAAATTACAGGTCAATCACACTCATGAATGTGGATGAAATAAAAATACTAGCAAATAAAATCTAGAAATAAATAAAAATGACAATAAATCATGACAGCTGACTTTATGTCAGGAATGTATGATTAGTTCAATGTTAGAATAAATATGTAATTCACCACATTGACAGATTAAAGGAGGAAAATTGTCTGAGAACCCCAGTTTTACCCTTTGCTAATAATCAGCTGGAAAACTGGGAACAGAAGGGAACTTTCTAAATTGAAAAAGAATATGAATATTTCACAGAGAAGATCATGCTTGATAATGAAAAGTTAAACAAACTCTTCTTAAAATCAGGAACAAAGGAGTGATGTCCACTGTCACCACTTTCAGTAAATATGAGTACAATAAGAGAGAGAGGAGAAAAAGAAATAAAACGCGTAAAGATTGAAAAAGCAAAAAAATGAATCTAAGTCCAGATGGCATAATTGTTTACCTAGAAAACCAAAACAGACTGATTAGTAGAATTAATAAGGAAGTTTAACAAAGTTAATAGATAAAAGATCAATGTATAAAAATCAATGACATTCTTAACTTTTAACAAAGAGCTAGAAAATGGACTAAAAAAGGTACAACTTAGGGGCTTCCCTGGTGGCGCTGTGGTTAAGAGTCCACCTGCCGATGCAGGGGACACGGGTTCGTGCCCCGGTCTGGGAAGATCCCACATGCTGCGGAGCGGCTGGGCCCGTGAGCCATGGCCGCTGAGCCTACGCGTCTGGAGCCTGTGCTCCACAACGGGAGAGGCCACAACAGTGAGAGGCCCGTGTACGGTAAAAAAAAAAAAAAAAAAAAGGTACAACTTAGGAAAAGAACAGAAGTGCAAAATGCTTAGAAAGAAACTTAATCAAAATATTTCTAGAAGCAAAAAAATAAAATTTAAAACTTTACTAAATTATATTTTAAATATGGAAGTTGAGAGAAATGTATATTCATATGTAGGAAGACTCAATTATCCCAAACTCAGTATAAAGAGTCAAAGTAATTAGAATCATAATTTAAAAAGATTTTTGTTGGAATGTGATAACATGATTTTATAACTTATAAAAATCTCATTTGAGTAGCTAAATCAATTTTAGGGAAGAACCAGACTGAGGAACTTGTCCTACCAGATTATCAAGACTTTATTATGAAGTTATAATAATTTATATATTATCATATTTGGTTCAAGGATAGACAAACAGACCAATTGGGTATGATAAAGGGTCTAGAAAGAGATCTAGGTATATATGTAAACTTGCTACATGACAAAGCTGGTATTGCAGATCAGTGAGTAAAAATAAAAAAGATTATTAAATAACTTTTACTGAGAAAATTGATTATCCCTATGTCCCTACAGGGAAACAATAAAGCAAACAAAAAAAGAAATTAATTCCTAACTCACAGCATGTCCAAAAAATAATTCTAGATGGCTTAAGTAATTTAATGTGAAAGCCAAATTTTAAAGCTTATATTTTAGAAGCAAATGTGTGAGTATATATTTGTGACTTTGGTGTAGAAAAGGATTTCTTAAACAAGACCTCCAAATTGGAAAACACAGATCAATAAATCCAAATAGTCAAATAGAAAAATACAGTATGTTTATGTAGATATAAAATCAGAAATGAAAGCATTAATTGGAATAAATGTATAAAGAAATGCTTGACCTCAGTAGTATTCAAATATGTAAAACAAAATTACAACACAATACCATTTTATACCCATCACATTGGTAAAATTTAAGTCTGACAGTCCATGTTGGGAAGATAAGTAATGTCAAGAACTCTCACTACCATGAGATGTACTACAATGTACTATGTACAATGTACTACAATGTACTATGACATTAACCAATGAAACTGAAGTTGTACATACCCTAGAACTAGTAAGTGTGTATATTTATACCCTAAAGAACTCTTGCACATTTGTTTCCATAGATAATGAATAGCAAATTCATAACCAAAACAACTGGAAACAAATCAAATATCCACAGAATAGAACACTATTTTTTAGTATATTATTTATACAATTTAATACTATATGAAAATGGGAAAGAATGAAATAAAATCTTTCACAATGACAGAATAAGGAGTTTGGTGGACCCTATCCCTGGCAAAACAACAATTTAGTGAAAATTATAAAATACAAAAATTTAAAGTCCTTGGAAGTTGTCTTAGTACACAAAGCAAGTGAGGAAATATTCACTCAAGAAAAGCAACTAAATCTCAGTAAGAATCCAGCAACATATAAAAAGGATCATACACCATTACCAAATGAGCTTTACCCCAGGAACGTAAGGTTGGCTCAATGTACAAAAATTAATCAATGTAATATACCATATTATTAGACTAACGGAAAAAAAAACACATAGATGCAGGAAAAAGCATTTGAGAAAATTCAAACTAGGAATAGAAAGGAAATTCCTTAACAAAGACCATGAAGATCAAATATAAAAAACTTACAACCAATATCATATTTAATGGTGAAAACTGAGTGCTTTCCCCCTAAGGTGAAGAATAAGACAAGGGCATCAATTCTTACCACTTTTATTTGACATTGTACAGTATTAGAAGTTCTAATCAGAACAATTAAGCGACTAAAAGACATAAAAACTTTCAGATTGGAGAGGAAGGAATTATCTCTATTTGCAGATGACTTGATCTTTTTTCTCCCCTGCATTTAGAAAATCCTAAGGAATCCACTAAAAACTATTCTTAAAAAATTTTGTGTTTCAAATGATATCATGAAGAGAGAAAAAGAAAAGCCCACAGAATGGGAGAAAATATATGAAAACTATATATCTGATGAGAGACTTGAATACGAAATACACAAGTAACTCTAGCAAGTCAATAATAAACAGACAAATAATTTAGTTTTAAAATGGGCAATAATTTGAATATTTTTCCAAAGAAGATACAAAAATGGCCAATAAGCACATAAAAAGATATTGAACATCATGTCATTATGGAAATGTGAATCAAAACTACAATGAGATATTACTTCACACCTATTAGTATAGGATGGCTATAATAATAATATAAGAAAGCAAAACAGGTGTTGGCAATGATAGGGAGAAACTGGAACCCTCCATACATTGCTGGCAAAAATGTAAAACAGTTATTTATTTCTTTTTATAAATTTATTTATTTATTTTTGGCTGCATTGGGTCTTTGTTGCTGCGTGTGGGCTTTCTCTAATTTTGGCGAGTGGGGACTACTCTTCATTGCGGTGCACAGGCATCTCACTGAGGTGGTTTATCTTGTTGCAGAGCAGGCGTTCTAAGAGTACAGGCTTCAGTAGTTGTGGCATGCGGGCTCAGTAGTTCTGGCTCAAGGCTCTAGAGCGCAGTTGTGGTGCACGGGCTTAGTTGCTCCACAGCATCTGGGATCTTCCCAGACCAAGGCTCAAACCCGTGTCCACTGCATTGGCAGGTGGATTCTCAACCACTGTGTCGCCAGGAAAGTCCCAACAGTTATTTATCACTCGTCACTTTGAAGATGTTCTTACTTTTACTTCTGACTTTTATTTTTACTGACGGAAAGACTGCTGTTCACCTGATTATTTTACATGTTCAGATAATCGGCCTTTTACTTTTGATAGCTATTATGATTCTTCTCTTTATACTTTATAGTTTTTGTTATGATTTGGATTTGGTTTTACCTTTATGGATCTGCTGTCGGTTTCCATCTAAAACTTATGTTCTTCTTTGAGCTAGTTTTCTTTCAGTTATAATATTACCTCTTCACTAGTACCTTTCCATTTTTTTTTTCTTTTTGGAAATTCAGATATATTTTAAAGCTTGTTATTAGTTACTCTATACTCTTTCATAATTTCCATCTCTTTATCTCTTCTGACTTCTTTGTTCACCCATATATTGAGTGTCTTTTATTTAAATAAATTTATTTACTTATTTATTTAAATTTTTGGCTGCATTGGGTCTTTGTTGCTGCACGCAGGCTTTCTCTAGTTGCGGTGAGCAGGGGCTACTCTTTGTTGTGGTGCACGAGCTTCTCAATGCGGTGGCTTCTCTTGTTGCAGAGCACGGGCTCTAAGCATGCAGGCTTCAGTAGTTGTGGCTCGCGGGCTCTAGAGCACAGGCTCAGAAGTTGTGGCACATGGGCTTAGTTGCTCCGCAGCATGTGGGATCTTTCCAGACCAGGGCTCGAACCCCTGTCCCCTGCATGCGCAGACGGATTCTTAACCACTGCACCATCAGGGAAGTCCCAGAGTGTCTATTTTTTAATTTTCAAAGTCCATGGTCTTCATCTATAGATGTTCTACTTGTAAAAAAAAAAAATGCTGTGAAGGTTCTATTTCTTCTTTTATCTCTTTGAATATTCTCTATATTAAAAACATATATAACTTCATTTTTTTAATCTAAAAGATTTTAATTGAAGTATAGTTGATTTACAATATTATATTGGTTTCAGGTATACAATATAGTGATTAATTTTTTATAGATTATACTCCGTGTAAAGTTATTATCAAATATTGGCTATATTCTCTGTGCTGTACAATATATCCTTGTAGCTTATTTATTTTATATATAGGAGTTTGTGCCTCTTAATTCCCTACCCCTATCTTGCCCCTTCCCCTTCACTCTCCTTACTGGTAACCACTAGTTTGTTCTCTATATCTCTGAGTCTGTTTCGGTTTTGTTATACTCACTCAGTTGTTTTATTTTTAAAATTCCACATATAAGTGATAACATATATTATTTACCTTTCTCTGACTTATCTTACTAAGCATAATACACCATAGGTCCATCCATGTTGTTGCAAATGGCAGAATTTCATTCTTTTTTATGGCTGAGTAATACACACACACACACACACACACACACACACCATACATCTTCTTTATCCATTCATCTGTTGATGAACACTTGGGTTGTTTCTATATCTTGGCTACTGTAAATAATGCTGCTATGAACACTGGGATGCATATATCTTTTTGAATTAGTGTTTTTGTTTCTTTCAGAAATGTAGCCAGCAGTGTAATTGCTGGATCATATGGTAGTTCTAGTTTTAGTTTCCTGAGGAAACTCCATGCTCTTTTCCATAGTGGCTGCACCAATATACATTCCCACCAACAGTGTTCTAGGACTTTTCTTGACATTCCTGCCAACATTTGTTATTTGTAGACTTTTTTTTTTATTTGTAGACTTTCTGATGATAGCCATTCTGCCAGGTGTGAGGTGGTATCTCATTGTGGATATAATTTGCATTTCTCTGATGATTACCAATGTTGAGCATCTTTTCATATGCCTGTTGGTCATCTATGTATGTTCTTTGGAAAAATGTCTATTTGGGTCTTCTGCCCATTTATTAATTGGGTTGTTTGCTTTTTTGATATTGAATTGTATGAGCTGCTTATATATTTTGGATAGTAACCCCTTGTCAGTAATATCATTTGCAAATATTTTCTCCCACTCTTTAGGCTGTCTTTTTGTTTTGTTGATGGTTTCATTTACTGTGTAAAAGCTTTTAAGTTTAATTAGGTCCCAATTGTTTATTTTTGCTTTAGTTTCCTTTGCCTTAGGAGGCAGATCCAAAAAAAAATATTGCTGTAATTTATGTCAAAGAGTGTTCTGCTTATGTTCTCTTCTAGGAGTTTTATGGATTTTGGTCTTACATTCAGGTCTTTAATCCATTTTGTGTTTATTTTTGTACATAGTGTGAGAAAATGCTCTAATTTCATTCTTCTACATGTAGCTATTCAGTTTTCCTAGCACTACTTATTGAAGAGACTGTCTTTTCTCCATTTTATAGTCTTGCCTCCTTTGTCATAGATTAATTGACCAAAAGTATGTGGGTTTATTTCTGGTTTCTCTATTTTGTTCCATTGATCTATGTGTCTTTTCGTGCCACTATCATACTGTTTTGATTCCTGTAGCTTTGTAGGGTAGTCTAAAGTCAGGGAGTGTGATATATCCAGCTTCTTTTTTCTCAAGATTTCTTTGGCTATTCAAGGTCTTTTGTGGTTCCACATAAATTTTAGGATTATTAGTTCTAGTTCTGTGAAAAATTCCATTGATATTTTGATAGGGATTGCATTAAATCTGTAGATTTCTTCAGGCAGTATGGACATTTTAACAATATTATTTCTTCCAATCCACAAACATGGGGTATCTTTCCCATGTTGATAGATTCCCATGTTGATGATTTATTTGTATCATCTTCAATTTCTTTAATCAATCTCTCATAATTTTCAGTATAGGTTTTTCACCTCCTTGGTTAAATTTATTCCTAGGTATCTTATGCTTTTTGATGCAATTGTAAATGGGACTGTTTTCTTGAACTCTTTCTGATAGTTAATTATTAGTGTACAGAAAAACAACAGATTTCTGTATATTAATCTTGTATCTTGCAACTTTACTGAATTCATTTATTAGTTCTAAACAGTTTTTTGGTGGCATTTTTAGGATTTTATATATATAGCACCATGTCAACATGTCATCTGCAAATAGTCAGAGTTAATACTTCTTCCCTTCTTATTTGGATACATTTTATTTCTTGTCTGACTGCTGTGGCTAGAACTTCCAATACTATGTTAAATAGAAGTAATAGGAGTGTGCATCCTTATCTTGATTTTAGAGGAAAAGATTTCAGCTTTTCACTGTTGAGTAAGATGTTGGCTATGGGTTTGTCATAACTGGCCTTTATTACATTGAGGTATGTTCCCTCTATACCCAGTTTGATGAGTTTTTATGATGAATTTTGTCAGATGCTTTTTCTGTATCTATTGAAATGACCATTTGATTTTTATTTTTCCTTTTGTTAATGTGGTGCATCCTATCGATTGATTCGCTGATACTGAACCATCCTTTCATCCCTAGAATAAATTCTACTTGATCATGGTGTATGTTCCTTTTTATATGTTGTTGGATTTGGTTTGCTGATATTTTGTTGAGATTTTTTGCATCTATATCCGTCAAAGATATTGGCCTATAATTTTCTTTTTTGTAGTGTCTTTGCCTGGTTTTGGTACCAGGGCAATGGTGGCCTCATAGAATGAATTTGGGAGTGTTCCCTCCTCTTCAATATTTTTGAAAAGTTTGAGAAGGATAGGTATTAACTCTTCTTTATATGTTTGGTAGAGTTCCCCTATGAAGCCGTCTGTTCCTAGACTTTTGTGTGCTGGGAGTTTTTCTTTTTATTACCAATTCAATTTCACTCCTAGTGATCAGTCTATTCAGATTGTCTATTCTTCCTGGTCCGGTCTTGGAAGATTGTACCTTTTTTTAAAAAATGTATCCATTTCTTCTAGGTTATCCAATTTATTCACATATAACTATTCATAAAATTTTCAATAATTTTTTGTATCTCTGTGATACCAGTTTTAATTTCTCCTCTTTCATCTCTTACTTTGTTTATTTGGGTCCTCTCTGTTTTCTTACTTAGAGGGCCTGGCTAAAAAGGCTTATCAATTTTATTTGGCATTTAAAAAAAATCCGCTCTCAGTTTCATTGATCTTTTCTCTTCTTTTTTTTTTTTTTTTTGGTCTCTATTTTATTTATTTCCTCTCTGATCTTTATTATTCTCTTCCTTCTGCTGACTTTGGACTTTGTTTGTTCTTCTCTTTCTAATTCTTTTAGATGGCAGGTTAGGTTGTTTGATATTTTTCTTGTTTCTTGAGGTAGGCCTGTATCTATAAACTTCCCTCTTAGAACTACTTCCCTCTTAGAACTACATTTTCTGTGTCCCCCAAATTTTGGAAAGTTGTGTTTTTATTTTAAATTACCTCAAGTTATCTTCTGATTTCCTCATTGCCTCACTGGCTTTTTAGTAGTATGTTGTTTCATCTCCACGTGTTTGTGTTTTTCCCGTTTTTCTTCCTGTAGTTGACTTGTAGTTTCATACTGTTGTAGTCATAAAAAATACCTGATATAATTTCTATCCTCTTAAATTTGTTGAGACTTACTTTGTGGCCCAGCATGTGATCTATCCTGGAGAATGTTCCATGTGCACTTGAATGTGTATTCTGCTGTTTTTGGAAGGAATGTCATACAGATACGTATTAAGTCCAACTGGTCTAATGTGTCATTTAAGACTATTGTTTCCGTATTGATTTTCTGTCTGGATGATCTGTCCATTGATGTAAGTTGGGTGTTAAAGTCCCTTGTTATTATTTTATTATTGTCAATTTCTCCCTTCTTGTCTGTTAATATTTGCTTTATATATTTATGTGCTCCTATATTAGGTGTATATATGTTAATGAGTATTACATCCTCTTCTTGTATTGATTCCTTTATCATTATATACTATTCTTCTTTGTCTTGTTATAGACTGTATTAAAGTTTATTTTGTCTAATATGAGTATTGCTACTTCTGCTTTCTTGTCATTTTTATTTGCATGAGATATCTTTCTTCACCCCCTTTCAGTTTGTGTGTCATTAGCTTTTAAGTAAGTCTCTTGTAAGCAGCATATAGACAGGTCTTGTTTTTTTTTAATCCAGTCATCCACCCTATGTCTTTCGATTGGAGCATTTAGTCCATTAACATTTAAAGTGATTATTGATAATTATGTACTTATTACCATTTTGTTACTTGTTCTCTGGTCGTTTTTGTAGTTCTTCTCTGTTCTTTATTCTTCTTTTAGTTTCTCCTTTTGTGGTTTGATGACTTTCTTTAGTGGTATGTTTGTTTTTCTTTCTCTCCAGTTTTTGTGTATCTATTGTAGAGTTTTGATTTGTGGTTACCATGGGGTTCATATATGTTGAACTATAACTATATTTACTTCTTTTAAACTAGAAATCATTTAAATTCAAACACACTGTAAAAGATCTATTTTTGTTTACTCCTCCCAATTTTGTGTTTTTGATGTCATATTTTATACCTTCAGATTTATCCCTTTACTGTTTATTATAGTTTTATTTGATATTAAAATTTTTGTCTTTTAAATTTTGTATTATCTTATTTAAAAATGTGATTGGGGCTTCCCTGGTGGCGCAGTGATTGAGGGTCCGCCTGCCGATGCAGGGGACACGGGTTCGTGCCCCGGTCTGGGAGGATCCCACATGTCGCGGAGCGGCTGGGCCCATGAGCCATGGCCGCTGAGCCTGCGCGTCCGGAGCCTGTGCTCCGCAACGGGAGAGGCCACGACAGTGAGAGGCCTGGGTACAGCAAAAAAAAAAAAAAAAAAAAAAATGTGATTGATCCACAGCCTTTACTACATATTTGTCTTTACCAGTGGGATTTTTCCTTTTCTAAAGATTCTTATTTCTTGTTGTAGCCTTTTCTTTTTCAGCTAGCGAAGACTCTTTAACATTTCTTTTAGCATAGGTTTAGTATTGATGAACTCTTAGCTTTTGCTTGTCTGATAAGTTTTTTACCTCTCCTTCAATTCTAAATAATAATCTTGTGGGTAGAGTATCCTAGGTTTTAGGTTTTTCCCCTTTGAGCACTTTAAATATATCATGCCACTCTCTTCTGGCCTGCAAAGTTTCTGCAGAAAAATTAACTAATAGCCTTATGGGGGTTATCTTGTATATGATTCTTTGTTTTTCTCTTGCTGCGTTTAGAATTCTCTCTTTAACTTTTTCATTTTAATTATGATATGCCTTGGTGTGGGTCTGTTTGGATTCATCTTGCTTGAGACTTTTTTAGCTTCTTCTACTTGGATATCTATTTCCTTCTTCAGGTTTGGGAAGTTTTCAGCCGTAATTTCATCAAGTACATTTTCAACCCCTTTCTCTCTCTCTTCTCCGTCTGGGACCCCTATTATGTGAATGTTAGTATGCTTGGTGTTGCCTCAGAGGTCCCTCATGCTGTTTTCATTTTACAATTTATTTTTCTTTTTGCTGTTCTGATTGAGTGATTTCCATGATTCTATCTTGAGATCACTTCAGTGTTCTTCTATATTACCTAGTCTGCTATTAATTCCTTCTAGTGTGTTTTTCATTATAGTTATAGTATTCTTCAGTTTTGACTGGTTCTATTTTATATTCTCTTGTCTCTTGTTAAAATTCCCACTGTGTTCATTTATTCTTTTCCTTAATTCAGGTAGCATTCTTATTATTAATGCTTTGAACTCTTTATCTAGTAAATTATTTGTTTCATTAGTTGTTTTTTTTTCAGGGGTTTTCTCTTGTTCTTTCACTTGTAATAAATTTCTCTGTCCTCTCATTTTGCTAAACTTTCTCTGTCTCTATGAAATTAGTTGAAACAGTTACCTATTGTGGTCTTGAAATGGTGTCCTTGAATGGGTGTGTCCCTATGCAGTCTGCTTGTATCCAGTGGCTTTGGTGGGAGAGCTGGATTTGATATGAGCATGAATCACACCCTCCCCCACAGGTGTGCTGGCAGCTATCACCTTGGTAGGAGGTGGGGCTAGAGATGGAGGGGATAAAGCCAGAGCCAGGTGTAAGCTGGAGCTTCTCCTCTTCTCAGTGACCAATACTCCCCTATTGTGGGCAGGGTTGGGTCCCAAGTTGCTAACCCACTGCCTCCTCAGGCCCCAGTAGCAGCCACCCTCTCCCCATTCAGATGCTGCTCTGGTTCCAAGCCAGCTCTGTTCCTCACAACTGCACATTCCCCTCGGCCACTGCAGCCCTTCCCCTAGTGTGGCGTTGCGCCGTGGGGTGAGTGGTGTTGGAGTGGACACTCTGTTCAGGCTAGGGCATGCACCAGGGCAGTCACGGGAAACCAGCCAGAGTCCTGGGCAGTTTCAATCTGCTTATACTGCCTCGTTTCAGGAGTAAGCAAGCGTGTATGTGCTCTTCAAGAGCAGAGTCTAGGTTTCTTACAACCCCACTGTCAGTCCCACTGGCTTTCAAACCATCTAAGGGGACTCGTCCTCCTGGTGTCAAACCCCAGGCCTGGGGCACCCAATATGTGGTTCTCACCACTCACTCCCCACAGAAGATCTCTGAGCCCATTTATTACCCCTCTTCTTCTGGTCCTCCCAGGGGTGCTGTTCCCAACCTGATTGCTTTCTTCGTTCCTACCCAATTCCTGTGTGGATCTTTCTTACAGCCATTCAAAATATATTTATTGATTTCCAATAAGTGCCAGAAAATAGAGACAGGGCATGAAAAAATATAAAGTTATTACCCTCAGAACTATGCCCCCTCCCTCTAATATGTAGATATCACTGTAGATATACAGACGATCTAGCGACAGAGTTAGCTCAGATGGTGTTATGTGTTATGAAGAAATATAAAGCAGGGTAAAAGGGATGTGGTGCATCAGGGACTGAGAATTGCTGAAATTATATATAAGGTGGTCAGGGAAGGCTCGATGATAAAGCAGTATTTAGCAGAGACCAGAAGGAAGAAAAGTAGCAGATCATGTGGATAACATGCAGAAGAAGCAGGGTAGCTAGAGGGGACTAAGCTAGGGGGATATTTGTAGTATGTGAGGTCACAGAGTTGATAACAGGAGTGGGGCCAGATTATGTAAGGCCTTCTAGCCCATTTCTAAGCCCTTTATTCTGAGTAAGATGGGAGTCATTGCAGAGTTTGAGGTGAGCAGTGACTGGATCTGACTTTTGTTATAAAAGTATAATTATTTGGCCTTCAGAAGCAAAGAGTGATAGTAGGGCATTATTGGAGTAATCTAGATAAAGGATGATGGTGGTGAAAATGGTAAGAAGTGCCTGGATTCAAGATAAACTTTGAAAGCAAAGCAGCAAATAGGGTTTGCTACTAGTTTGGATATAGGATGTAGAGAGAGAGGAGATTCAAGATTTCCTCCAAGGGTTTTGGTCTGAACAACTGAGAGGATGGTGTTGCCATCACTGAGGTGATGCACACTATGGGAGGAGCACTTTTGGGTGTATTACATAGGAATTGCCTGTGAGATACCCTAGCAGAGATGTTGAGCAGGCAATTAGAAATGTGAGCCTAGACTTTAGAGGGATGTGCTGCACTAGACAGATAAATTTGGGGATTCATTGGCACCTAGATAGCACCTAAAGTCATGATATCAGATTCATGCGCTACCAGGAGTGGGTGTAAATGGGATCAGAAGGGTGAACTCAGCAGCAATTCCATGTTTAGAAGTTGGGACATAAGGAGGGATCAGCAAGAGACTAAGAAGTAGCCAGTGCTTTAGCAGGAGAATCAAGAAAGAAAGGAATCTTGGCAGCCAAGCTAAAAATGTTCAGCAGGAAGGAGGGATAACTATATTAACGCTGCTGATTAATGGTGCTGAGTGAGGAAGAGACAGTCAAATTATGCCACATGGGGGTCACTATAAACCTTTACATGAGCTATCTAAGTGAATGCATTGGGGGCAAAAGCCTGATGAATACAGAGTTAAGAGAGACCTAGAAAGAGAACACAGAGATATCAATTGCAACTAATTCTTTCACAGTGTCTTGCTGTAAGGGAGAACAGAGAAATGGGATTATAGCTGAAGGGGAATGAATCAAATGAGTTAAAGAAAGCTTTTATTTTTTAATGTGGGAGGTATTATAGCTTGTTTGCCTACTGATGAGATATCCAAAAGAGAGGGAGAAACTGATGATGCAGGAGATATGGGGGATAATTGCTATAGGGGCTTGGAATCCACTGCACAGCCAACACAGAAACAGAAGCAGAATATTTGGTGACAGATGAAGGTGGGCTGGGAGATGTATCAGTGGAAGCATTATAGAAACTCTGTGCTCATTACTTCTATTTTCTTAGTGAAATAGGAACCAAATCTTTGGCAGAGAATACACAGTGAGAGGAGGTGCTGAAAGTTAGAGGAGTTGGGACTGGACATAGCACATCTGTCTAGGAGAGTGAAAGCGAGTGGACTAGAGAGGTGTAGTAAAACAGAGAAGTAAAAGCCCCCTTGAAGCTGGTGGATATAAACTTAAACTGAGACTGGTCGGCATAGTTGTGTGTTTTTCGCCAGCCACATTTAGTCACCTGAGTGCTGATTTAATCAGGGCAGTATTTTGCCACATTAGTAAAATGGAGAGAGAGAGGCAAGGGAACTGGAGATATATACCAGCTGAATCTGTGCAACTCTTGGGATGAGTCTACCAGAGCAAGTGAGTTGTAAAGAGCGAGAATGGTGATTGGTGTGGGGGTTGTCTGAAATCAGCTTTTTGGAGGAGGTGTAGTTACTGGTAACATGTTCTAGGGTTCGAAAGTAGATGCTTGATGTAGTATGGAGGACAAGCCACTTGGAAGAATACAGGACAAACACCTGAGAGCACTGGCTACTGAAATTATCATCGGTGTCTGTGCTGCCCACAATGGTAGGCACTAGCACACATGGCCATTTAAATTAATTAAAATTAAATGAAAGGAAAACTTTAGTTCCCAAGTTGCACTAGTCACATTTCAAGTGCTTACTAGCACATGTGTCTAACGGTTACCATATTAGCTAGGGCAGAAAGAGAACATTTCCATCACTGTTCTTCAGTTTATTGGATTGATCTACAAGGATACTGATATTGAGCTCATCAATAATTATGACAAGACTAATTTTGGAAAAAGTGACAGTGAGCCAGGTGATAAAATCTTCAAAGAATGAGTACAAACGAGGATATCTGTCCTAACTCTAGTGGCCCTGACAGGTGTGGGAGAAAAAAATAGTTACTTTGGGGAAGGATAACAGGGAACAATGTGCACAGGAGAGAATCAGGTCTTAGACTAAAAAGGTAAAAGAATCAATCAGAAAAGAGCTGAATATATAGGGATTGGTGGACAGTGGAAGGTTTTGTGAAGGTGAGGAGAATAAGACATTGGATCAGAGTAAGGAATTTACAGGGCTATGTGGGGATGAGTGTCCAGGTGAAGAAAAATGACCTCAATGTCTTGAGCTTCTCAAAGTGACTTAGGTAAAAAAACTTTTTCTGATGGTCTCTTAGGCGGGTCATGTTGTTGAAGTTGTTGGTACTGGTAGCAAGGGATGAGCAGGGTTCTAGTCAATGGTGGTATAAGGGGCGGCAGAAGACAGTCTTCCTAGGAGTCACTGATATGTATGTGTTTATATATGTTCGTTTTTATGATATAGACAATACGTGTGAAATTTTTATAAATTATATATCTTTCTTGAAGTAATTATTTTTCACTTCCCCCATTCCAGTTTTTAAAACAGCTTTAAAATACTATTTCAATATTTTTAAATTTAATATTGCTCAGCCCTTTTATACTATGATTTTCCAAGTCCTGGAGTACTTAGTATTGCTTCATCTCAGTTGATTGAAGTAAGACTTAAATATATTTTTTCTCAAGATGGGTAAGTGCGTAGCCTATTTCCTGGGCTTTTTAATACCTGAGAATGTCCTTCTATTGCCTTTTTATAAGGATGGCATTTTTAAATTATATAATTATTGGGCCTTAGCACTGCTCCTAGAACTCCAGGTGTTGTTCGACTATTTTTCTGGAATACTTTTCTTTTCACAAAAAAGAATTTTGTGGTAAATTGATTACTGCTTCTTATTTAAAATGTTTTCTTTGGAGATTGGTTCAAGATGGTGCAGTAGAAGGACGTGCGCTCACTCCCTCTTGTGAGAGCACCGGAATCACAACTAACTGCTGAAAAATCATGGACGGGAAGACACTGCAACTCACCAAAAAAGATACCCCACATCCAAAGACAATGTAGAAGCCACAAAGAGATGGTAGGAGGGGTGCAATCACAATAAAATCAAATCCCATAACAGCGGGGTGGGTGACTCACAAACTGGAGAACACTTATACCACAGAAGTCCACCCACTGGAGTGAAGGTTCTGAGCCCCACATCATGCTTCCCAACCTGGAGGTCTAGCAATGGGAGGAGGAATTCCCAGAGAATCAGACATTGAAGGCTAGCAGGATTTGACTGCAGGACTTCGACAGGACTGGGGGAAACAGAGACTCCACTCTTGGAGGACACACAGAAAGTAGTGTGCACATTAGGACCCAGGGGGGAAGGAGCAGTGACCCCATATGAGACTGAACAAGACCTGCCTGTTACTGTTGGAAGGTCTCCTGCTGCTACTGTTGGGGGGCAGCAGTGGCTCACCACGGGGACAATGACACTGGCAGAAGAAGTTCTGGGAAGTACTCCTTGGTGAGCCCTCCAGGAGTCTGCCGTTAGCCCTACCAAAGGGCCTGTAGGCTCTGGTGCTGGGTTGCCTCAGGACAAACAACCAACAGGGAGGGAACCCAGCCCCACCCATCAGCAGACAAGTGGATTAAAGTTTTATTGAGCTCTGCCCACAGGATCAACACCCAGCTCTACCCACCAGCAGGGCCTCCCATCAGGAAGCTTGCACAAGTCTCTTAGATAGCCTCATCCACCAGAGGGCAGAGAGCAAAAAGAAGAACTATAATCCAGCAGCCTGTGGAACAAAAACCACATTCACAGAAAGACAGACAAAATGAAAAGGCAGAGGACTATGTACCAGATGAAGGAAAAAGTAAAACCCCAGAAGAACAACTAAATGAAGTGGAGATAGGCAACCTTCCAGAAAAAGAATTCAGAATAATCATAGTGAAGATGATCCAGGACCTCAGAAAAAGAATGGAGGCAAAGATCGAGAAGATGCAAGAAATGTTTAACAAAGACCTAGAAGAATTAAAGGACAAACACCTAGAAGAATTAAAGAACAAACAGAGATGAACAATACAATAACTGAAATGAAAACTACACTGGAAGGAATCTATAGCAGAATAACTGAGGCAGAAGGACAGATAAGTTGACCTGGAAGATAGAATGGTGGAATTCACAGCTGTGGAACAGAATAAAGAAAAAAGAATGAAAAGAAATGAAGACAGCCTAAGATATCTCCGGGACAACATTAAATGCACCCACATTCGCATTATAGGGGTCCCAGAAGGAGAAGAGAGAGAGAAAGGACCCAAGAAAATATTTGAAGAGATTATAGTCGAAAACTTCCCTATCATGGGAAAGGAAATAGCCACTCAAGCCCAGGAAGACAGAGAGTGCCAGGCAGGGTAAACCCAAGGAGAAACACGTCGAGACACATAGTAATCAAACTGACAAAAATTATAGACAAGGAAAAATTATTAAAAGCAGCAAGGGAAAAATGATAAATAACATACAAGGGAACTCCCATAAGGTTAACAGCTGATTTCTCAGCAGAAACTCTACAAGCCAGAAGGGAGTGACATGATATACTTAAAGTGATGAAAGGGAAGAACATACAACCAAGATTACTCTATCCAGCAAGGATCTCATTCAGATTCGATGGAGAAATCAAAAGCTTTACAGACAAGCAAAAGCTAAGAAAATTCAGCACCACAAAACCAGCTCTACAACAAATGCTACAGGAACTTCTCTAAGTGGAAAACACAAGAGAAGAAAAGGACCTACAAAAATGAACCCAAAACAATTAAGAAAATGGTACTAGGAACATACATATCGATAATTACCTTACATGTGAATGGATTAAATGCTCCAACCAAAAGACACAGGCTCGCCGAATGGATACAAAAACAAGAGCCATATATATGGTGTCTACAAGATACCCACTTCAGACCTGAGGACACATACAAACTGAAAGTGAGGGGGTGGAAAAATAAATTCCATGCAAATGGAAATCCAAGGAAAGCTGGAGTAGCAATATTTATATCAGATAAAATAGACATTCCCAAATTAACATTCTTTAAAATAAAGAATGTTATAAGAGGCAAGGAAGGACGCTACATAATGATCAAGGGATCAATCCAAGAAGAAGATATAACAATTATAAATATATATGCACCCAACATAGGAGCACCTCAATACATAAGGCAAATGCTAACAGCTATAAAAGAGGAAATAGACAGTAGCACAATAATAGTGGGGGACTTTTAACACCTCACTTACACCAATGGACAGACCATACAGACAGAAAATTAATAAGTAAAAACAAGCTTTAAATAACACAATAGACCAGATAGATTTAATTGATATTTATAGGACATTCCATATGAAAACAGCAGATTACAGTATCTTCTCAAGGGCACATGGAACATTCTCCAGCATAGGTCACATCTTGGGTCACAAATCAAGCCACAGTAAATTTAAGAAAATTGAAATCATATCAAGCATCTTTTCTGACCACAATGCTATAGGATTAGAAATAAATTACAGGAAAAAAAACATAAAAAATACAAACATATGGAGGCTAAACAATACATTACTAAATAACCAAGAGATCACTGAAGAAACTAAAGAGAAAATCAAAAAATACCTGGAGACAAAGGACAAAGAAAACACAACGACCCAAAACCTATGAGATGCAGCAAAAGCAGTTCTAAGAGGGAAGTTTATAGCAATACAATCCAACCTCAAGAAACAAGAAAAATCTCAAATAAACAATCTAACCTTACACTTAAAGGAACTAGAGAAAGAAGCACAAACAAAACCCAAAGTTAGTAGAAGGAAAGAAATCACAAAGATCAGAGAAGAAATAGAAACAAAGAAAACAATAGCAAAGATCAATAAAACTAAACGCTGGTTCTTTGAGAAGATAAACAAAATTGATAAGCCTTTAGTCAGACTCATCAAGAAAAAGAGGGAGATGACTCAAATCAGTAAAATCAGAAATGAAAAAGGAGAAGTTAAAATGGACACCACAGAAACACAAGCATCATAAGAGACTACTACAAGGAACACCATGCCAATAAAATGGACAACCTGGAAGAAATGGACAAATTCTTAGAACAGTATAACCTTCCAAGACTGAACCAGGAAGAAATAGAAAATATGAACAGACCAATCACAAGCACTGAAATTGAAACTGTGATTAAAAATCTTTCAACAAACAAAAGCCCAGGACCAGATGACTTCACAGGTAAATTCTATCAAACATTTAGAGGAGAGCTAACACCCATCCTTTTCAAACTCTTCCAGAAACTTCAGAGGAAGGAACACTCCCAAACTCATTCTACGAGGCCACCATTACCCTGATACCCAAAAACCAGACAAAGATGTCACAAAGAAAGAAAACTACAGGCCAATATCACTGATGAACATAGATGCAAAAATCCTCAACAAAATACTAGCAAGCAGAATCCAACAACACAGTAAAAGGATCATACACCATGATCAAGCGGGATTTATCCCAGGGATGCATGGATTTGTCAATATATGCAAATCAATCAGTGTGATACACCATATTAACAAACTGAAGAATAAGAACCATATGATCATCTCAATAGATGCAGAAAAAGCTTTTGACAAAATTCAACACCCGTTTATGATAAAAACTCTACAGAAAGTGGGCACAGAGGGAACCTACCTCAATATAATAAAGGCTATATATGACAAACTCACAGCCAACATAGTTCTCAATGGTGAAAAACTGAAAGCATTTCCTCTAAGATCAGGAACAAGACAAGGCTGTCCACTCTCACCACTATTATTCAACATAGTTTTCGAAGTTTTAGCCACAGCAATCAGAGAAGGAAAAGAAATAAAAGGAATACAAATCGGAAAAGAAGAAGTAAAGATGTCACTGTTTGCAGATGACATGATACTATACACAGAGAATCCTAAAGATGCCACCAGAAAACTACTAGAGCTAATCAATGAATTTGGTAACGTTACCGGATACAAAATTAATGCACAGAAATCTCTTGCATTCTTATACATTAACAATGAAAGATCAGAGGGAGAAATTAAGGAAACAATCCCCTTCACCATTGCAACAAAAAGAATTAAATAGCTAGGAATAAACCTATCTAAGGAAGTAAAAGACCTGTACTCAGAAAAGTATAAGACACTGATGAAAGAAATCAAAGATGACACAAACAGATGGAGAGATATACCATGTTCGTGGATTGGAAGAATCAATACTGTCAAAATGATTATTCTACCCAAAGCAATCTACAGATTCAATGTAATCCCTATCAAATTACCAATGGCATTTTTTTTACAGAACTAGAACAAAAAAATCTTAAAATTTGTATGGAGACACAAAAGACCCTGAATTGCCAAAGCAATCTTGAGGGAAAAAAACAGAGCTGGAGGAATCAGACTCTCTGACTTCACACTATACTACAAACCTACAGTAATCAAGACAATATGGTACTGGCAGAAAAACAGAAATACAGATCAATGGAACCGGATAGGAATCCCAGCGATAAACTCACGCACCTATGGTCACCTAATCTATGACACAGTAGGCAAGGATATACAATGGAGAAAAGACAGTCTCTTCAATAAGTGGTGCTAGGAAAACTGGACAGCTACATATAAAAGAATGAAATTAGAACACTTCCTAACACCATACACAAAAATAAACTCCAAATGCTTTGAAGACCTAAATGTAAGGACAGGCACTATAGAACTCTTAGAGGAAAACATAGGCAGAACACTCTATGACATAAGTCACAGCAAGATCCTTTTAGACCCACCTTCTAGAGAAACGGAAATAAAAACAAAAATAAACAAATGGGACCTAATGAAACTTAAAAGTTTTTGCACAGGTAAGGAAACTATAAACAAGACAAAAAGACAACCCTCAGAATGGGAGAAAATATTTGCAAACGAATCAATGGATAAAGGATTAATCTCCAAAATATATAAATAGCTCATGCAGCTCAATATTAAAAAAACAAACAACTGAATCAAAAAATGGGCGGAAGACTCAAACAGACATTTTTCCAAAGAAGGCATGCAGATGGCCAAGAGGCACATGAAAAGCTGCTCAGCATCACTAATTATTAGAGAAATGCAAATCAAAACTACAATGAGGTATCACCTTACACCAGTTAGAATGGGCATCATCAGAAAATTTACAAAGAACAAATGCTGGAGAGGGTGTGGACAAAAGGGAACCGTCTTTCACTGTTGGTGGGAATGTAAGTTGATACAGCCACTATGGAGAACAGTATGGAGGTTCCTTAAAAAACTGAAAACAGCATTACCATATGACCCAGCAATCCCACTCCTGGGCATATACCCAGAGAAAACCATGATTCAAAAAGTCATGTACCACAATGTTCACTGCAGCGCTATTTACAACAGCCAGGTCATGGAAACAACCTAAATGCCCATCGACAGACGAACAGATAAAGAAGATGCTGTACACATATACAATGGAATATTACTCAGCCATAAAAAGGAACAAAATTGGGTCATTTGCAGAGATGCAGATGGACCTAGAGACTGTCATATGGAGTGAAGTAAGTCAGAAAGAGAAAAACAAGTATTGTACATTAATGCATATATGTGGAATCTAGAAAAATGGTACAGATGAACCAGTTTGCAAGGCAGAAAAAGGGACACAGATGTAGAGAACAAACGTATGGACACCAAGGGGGGAAGAGTCAGGGGGTGTGGTGGTGGTGGGATGAATTGGGAGATTGGGATTGACATATATACTCTAATATGTATAAAATAAGTAACTAATAAGAACCTGCTGCATAAAAAAATAAATTAATTAAATTAAAAAAATGTTTTCTTTTATTTGGTCTGCATACCAGTAAGGTATTTTGTCTCTTTTCCAGTCTGTATCTAGAAACAGGTCTCTTAATTAGTTTTGCCTGGAGTGAGCTTGTTCAATATATAGCTGTTCCCTCAACACAGGAAAGACTTTTTTCTGCTATTGCCTTCATTCTAGGTTCTAGCTCTTCATTTTTGTACAGTAGTCCCTCCTCCCCCCACAGCTTCACCTTCTGTGGTTTCAGTTACCTGTTGCCAAGTGCAGTCTGAAAATATTAAATTGAAAATTCCAGAAATAAACAATTCATAAGTTTTAAATTGTGCATCATTCTGAGTAGCATGATGAAATCTCATGGTTTCCCGCTCCATCCTGCCCAAGACGTGAAATAATCACTTTGTCCCACATATCTGGTCTGTTAGTCACTTAGTGGCTGACTTGGTTATCAGATTGACTGTCACGGTATTGCAGCGCTTGTGCCCAATTCACCCTTATTTTACTTAATAATGGCCCCAAAGCACAAGAGTAGTGATGCTAGCAATTCAAATATGCCAAAGAGAAGCCATGAAGTGGCTTCAGCAGAGGTTAGCGTGCTCTTGAATTCTGTTTACCATTCTTCTGTTTTTTTTAGTTAAACTTTTTATTTTAGAATGGTTGTATATTTACAGAAAAACTCTCTGGACAGTATGGCGAGTTCCCACATAGCCCCTTGCTATTTTACTTAACATGCAGCAATTTGAATTCTCTTTACCTAGTTTAGGGTTTTTTTTTCTTTAATAGAGTTTATATTTATTCATATTTTACAAAGGATGCTAGACAGTTCACCAAAATTTTCATCTGTGCCTTTCAGTGAATTATTTTTAGAGTATGCTTTTCCTCTGAGCCCTCTGGATGGTGATATTTTCTTTTAAACATGGTAGTTGTGACAGTAGACTTTTCTTTTGAACCTTGCTCTTTAGAGTCTATACTTTATATTTTAATATTGTTGGTAATTTGAGAACTAAGAGTTTTCTTCTTTTAAGCAGCCGTCAATTGGGAAAACGAATTAGCACTATTAATGTCTTGTAACAAATTATCACAAAATGGGTGACTTAAAACAGCAAAAATGAATTCTGTCCCAGTTCTGAAGGCCAGAAGTCTGAAATCAGTACACTGGCCCGAAAGCAAGGTGTTGGCAGGGCCGTGCTCCCTCTGGAGGCTCTCGGAGAGAACAGTTCCTTGCCTCTTCCAGCTCTGGCGACTGCTGTCATTCTTTGCCTTGTGGTCGCATCATGCCAATTTCTGCTTCTGTCTTCTCATCTCCTTTTCCTCTGTTTACGTGACATCTTCCTCTGCCTCCTTCTTATAAGGATAGCAATTACATTTAGGACCTGCAGGATAATCTCTCCATCTCAAGATCCTTAATTACATCTGCAAAGATTCTTTTTCTTACAAGGTAAAATTCACAGGTTCCAGGAGTTAGGACCTGATATCTTTGGGGAGGGGGCTTTATTCTACCTACCACAGGCATGATCTACTATGATTCAGCAATTCTACACACACACACACATACACACACACACACACACACATTTTTTTTTCTACCAGAAGACACGTAAAAAAAAAAAGTTCATAGCAGCATGACTTGTAATGGTCAGAAACTAGAACATCCATCAACAGTAGAGTGGATGAATAAGCTGTGATAGTTGTGCAGTGGAACACTTTACATCAGTGAGAATGAAACTACGTGCAACAACATGATGACTCTCGCACACAGAATAGGACTGAAAGAAAGCAGATAGAAAAGAGTACGCCCTAGAAGAGTCTACTTATGTAATGTTAAAAATAGGCAAAATTAATCTGTGTGTTAGAACTTAGGATAGTGGTTACCTTGGAGGGGGTAATGACTACAGGAGGGTGAATTGAGGTGATAGTAGGATTCAGGGGTGATAGAAGGATTTTCTGATCTGATCTAAATTCTGAGTGAGAATTCATTGAGCTGTCTACTTTTGATTTGTGAACATTACCAAAACAGGATATTCAGTGAAAAGAAAGCTAACAGTTTTCTTAGGGCCAGGCAGAATCTTCAGGACAATGTCCAGATGACTGGAGCTGGAAGAGGAAGGGGTCCCAATTTCAGGTCAAAGTCAGGCTTTCAAAGTTTGAGATGATAAGAACTTAAGAACTGGTAGGTGAGGTGATGATATTTAGAGGAATGTCAGCTCCCTCACATTCTTGTATAAATGAATATTGTATAAATAAATCAGTTGATAGAAGGGATAGATGGATCAATAGATAAAGCAGACATTTGGTCTGAGTTCAAGGAGTTGGGTCAGTTAAGCCAAGTCGTTTACTCTCAAGAACTACACTGTCCAATATGTGGCCATCAATCACTTGAAATGTGGCTGGTCCAAACAGACATTCTGTACATCAGATTTCAGACACAGTACAAAAAAGAATAATTTATTTGTATGTTGATCATATATTGAAATGATAACCTTTGAATTATTGGGTTAAATAATATCTATTATTAAAATAAATTCCATCTGTTTCTTCTTAAAATACGGCTACTAGAAAATTTTAAATTTATTATATGACTAGCGTTTGTGACTTGCATTCTATTTTTATTGGACAGTAGTGATCTAGACCGTGATAAATCTGCTAGGCAGTTACTAGGCATGCGAGCTATCAGCTACTTACTTTTCTTGCATATGCAAGACTTGGATAGGGCCTGATCGAGTTTGGTCTCATGACAGGAAGAATGAAGTGACTGAAGTTACAACTGAACTATTACAACTGAACTATTATTTCTGAGTTTTCAAGTCTATGGGAAACCTAATTGTTCTAAACAATGAGTTCAAAATTAAGGTACCACTGCTCATCTGGTAGTTACATAATCTCTTAACAGACCCAGTGTCTAGTACCACGTAAGCGGCTTTTTGGGCGATGGTGGTATGACAGAGTGGGCAGAGAACAGGCTTTGGAGTCCGACATTCCTGAATTCAAGCAGGAAGTCTGTAACTTATAGGCTGGGTGGCCTCAGTTCAATGACATAATTTCTCTGGGCCTCAGTTTCCACAGCTATATAATGGGCTTATTAATATCCACCTAGTAGGGTAGGTGTTAGATATGAAGTAATATATAAAGTATACAGTGCATAAATGACACTCAAAATATGGTAGCTGTTGTCATTCTTGAGTTCATTAAGAAGTGTGAGGAAAACACTAAACATTTTATAGGCTTTGATGAGAAAAATTCTAAAGATTTTTCTTTGTACATCCTTATAGTACTTCAGACCAACTCAGGCCATTCCACACCTTTGGTTTCTCTAGCAAATAATGAGGACAAGCTCACACACATGGAAAGCCAGGCCACAGGAAGCCTCCTCTTTCTCACTGTGTACATTTAGCTTCAAGGATGTAATGCCGGGATCACAAAGAATTACTCTGCATTCAAAACACTCAGCAACGTCAATCTGCTCCTTTTAGTACCAGATGCTGGCGGGCCACCCCATCAATCATTCTCACAGTCACCCATCAGCGTGTCATCGCTGTGTCAGAGATATGTTTCGGCAGGCTCGCTGTACGGTACACGTAATCAGCGGAGATGCCACACTTAACTGTGATTGATGCCTGTCTTTTGACAATTTCTCCTGCCAGACCCCTCCATCACTCCATGGCAATGTTTTCCTGAATGCTAAATAATTTCTCTGAATTATCACAGACGCTTTGTAGACTGACTTGCAGAGATGTCTTTTTGTCACAGCTGCATTTGGAAGGATTTTTATTTTGTATGTCCTTTTTTTTAACCTCTGATGATTCTTTCCATGTTTCTATCACTTTCTTCATTCATCACAGCAGGACTTTTTTTGAGGTAAATAAAAAGGACATTATATGCTGGAGAGGGTGTGGAGAAAAGGGAATCCTCTTGCACTGTTGGTGGGAATGTAAATTGATACAGCCACTATAGAGGTTCCTTATAAAACTAAAAATAGAACTACCATATGACACAGCAATCCCACTACTGGGCATATACCCTGAGAAAACCATAATTCAAAAACAGTCATGTACCACAATGTTCATTGCAGCACTATTTCCAATAGCCAGGACATGGAAGCAACCTAATTGTCCATCAACAGATGAATGGATAAAGAAGATGTGGCACATATATACAATGGAATATTACTCAGCCATAAAAAGAAAGGAAATTGAGTTATTTGTAGTGAGGTGGATGGACCTAGAGTCTGTCATACAGAGTGAAGTAAGTCAGAAAGAGAAAAACAAATACCGTATGCTAACACATATATATGGAATCTAAAAAAAAAAAAAAAAGGTTCTGAAGAACCTAGGGGCAAGACAGGAATAAAGACACAGACCTACTAGAGAATGGACTTGAGGACACGGGGAGGGGGAAGGATAAGCTGGGACAAAGTGAGAGAGTGGCATGGACATATATACACTACCAAATGTAAGGTAGATAGCTAGTGGGAAGCAGCCTCATAGCACAGGGAGATTAGCTCAGTGCTTTGTGACCACCTAGAAGGGTGGCGTAGGGAGGGTGGGAGGGAGGGAGATGCAAGAGGGAGGAGATATGGGGGTATATGTATATGTATAACTGATTCACTTTGTTATAAAGCAGAAACTAACACATTGTAAAGCAATTATACTCCAATAAAGATGTTAAAAAAAAAGGATATTATAATCAGTCTAGTTGGGCAGATGTCTGAAATCCACTTTAAATTCTTCATTTGGCTGGCAGCATGACCTTGAAATATAATTATTACTATGCCTTTGCTTAAACTATGCCCTTGTTATTACTATGTCTCTTCTATTAGAGGTTATGATATTTAAGAATCTGAGATGTCAGACAAATCCAAGTAAGTGTCCCACACCTCCCTTATAATCCGGCATCTGATGTTGGGCACATCTGATGTTGAGGCCCTTTTTGGCCAAATCTGCACTTGTGTGAGGTGACCTCATTGCTTCCTGTCCTTCTCCTTCCTCTCTGCTACCCGCATCAAGCCCTAGCTCTAACCCAGATGCATAACTGTCATGGAATCATTAGTAGGTGACAAATACAGATGGCCCAAGAAGCTCCTCTGTTACAAGAAGACACCTGTAACTGAAACCTAAAGTTATGCCAAATGAAACACTTACTTGATCCTCTTTAAGGAAAAATGAACAGCACTGTCATCTGATGATACCCAAAGCATCATTGAAAAAGAGGAATAGTCATGTTCAAATTCATAGGACACATTCTAAAGACGAAAAGGCAATAGGTGGTTAACTTCAGCTTCCACTCAAGATCAGCCATGGCTCCTCTCTAACACACTCTTCCTTGAAATGGAAAATATCCTAAAGGATTATTTCCTACAAATGCCCAGTTAGTGACCTTTTCTCTTGTATGCCCTCCTGTAAATCCCAATGAATAAAATAATACCAATAAAAATTTTGGGGAAACATGGTCTTATCCATTTAGTTACTTTAAGGAATAAGTAAAATCTGTTTTCTGCTCTTCTTATATATTTACCCGGTTTATTTGTATTCTCACCATCATTTTTTGAGAACTGGGCATTTTAGGTAATATATTGTAGCAATTTTGGATACTAATTCCCTTCCCCCATCTTCAAGGCTTGTTTCTCTTATTAGCTTGTTTATTACTTTAGTGACTTGGCTGGACTATTTTAGGGAAATCTGTTTTCCCTACAGTGTGAAGCCTTTGATGTTGTTCCTTAGAGAACACAGTTGACTGTGTACAGTCAACCTGGGATAAGAGTTATATTAGGGCTTTCATTTTAGAGCTTTCTAGACTGCCTCTTCCCCTGACCTCTCTGCTGTCTGATAGGTTTGGTATGACACTCAGCTATTAAGTTGCAGTAACTGTCAGCCGACAATATTCACTCTTTGACAACACCCTGGCATACACTGCTCCACAGTATGATCCAATTAATTTCAGGGCCTGTTGCAGGAACAGATCTTGAGGCCAGTCTTTCAGGTCTGTTCTGATTCCAGGAGGGCTTTTCTTAGCTACATTTTTCCTTGGTTCTCTCTGGTAAATTAGCAGTCCTACGGTTTAGCTTGTTGCTCTCATAGAGCAAGCAGCTTCCTCTTAACTGTATACCACCAAATTCTCCGTTGTTTTTGAGAGTGCCCTTATGCTTGAACTTCTCCACACTCTGTTTCAAATAAAGTAAGCTTTTGGAGCATGCCAGAGCTCTATGTTCTTACGGATTGCTTCTCCCCTTGCACAAAGCTCAGAGATGCTGTTTTAGAGCTGGGGACAGGAATAATACTTGTGCTTTACAATCAGGGCTCTGGGCAGTGATGGTAGCCTCTGGTATTTCAGCTTGTCTCTTATGGCATGGGAGCTCTGCCCCAGAGGTGACGTGGCCTAACATGCCTGGGGCCTGGGCCCTACGAGTGGGGACTGGGTAGAGAAAGGGAGCCCTGACCTCTTAGCCACCCTTACCAGGAATTTAGTCTCTGCAACATGGATCTGGAGGAAATGAGAGTTACTGATGGCCTGTCCCTCCTGGAGAGAGATTGTATCCCTTGATTGATGAGGGGAGAGGGACTTGTCTTCTTGGCCATACCCGCTCAGAATGAAATGTCCATCAAGCTGAGCTGGGGGTATGGAAGGAGGGTCATAGCTGAAGTGCCATAAGTTCTTGCTGTTTTTACTAAGATTCAGTAGATTTTCTTGAATAAACGCCCATCCATTTGTTGTATGCCCTTAGGATAGTTTCCAGCAACTTCAAAGGTTTGGGGAACAGGTCCATGGAACTCCTCATGCTACCATTCTAGACATGCAATCTCCTAAGAGTCTTATTTTCATTTTATATACAAAAATGGAAAAAAACAATCCTTAGCTCACAGGCCATATAAAAACACACGATGGGCTGGATTTAGCTTGTGTGCTGAATTTGCCAATCCCTGCTCTATGGTAATAATGCCAATTTACATGTCACATGCCTCAAAATTTTACACTCATACATTTGGAATTTTAAATATGTTTTTCTGCTGTGCTATTGGTGATGGATTTCATTCACCTGGGCATATACTCTGTTTGTTATTCTTAGGGTTATACAATTCTGGCCTTACTAGCTGTACCTTTACTATTCTTGGTATCTTTTACTCCTTGATGTCTGGGTAGGGAGAAAGACAAAGGAAGGTAAAAACTAAGTCCTTACATGCCTGTTCTGGCAAGACTGATGTTCTGCCGATCATCACTGTTGATCTAGCTCATTGTCTATAAACTCTACAAGACTTAGTCATTTCTTTGACAAGTCTTGATCACTGAGGACTAATTCTCAAATGGTTCTCTTAGGGACTGGTGGTCCCCTGAGAACTTTGATATCCATCTGGAGGATTTACATCATTGTCCGCTGATGCTTGCACCCCCCTTTTCTATGCTATGGAGGTTCTGAGCACTCTGCAGCCTCCACACTCGTCAATCCTCTGTGGCTCCAATTCTGGAAAGCATGAAGGAAAAAAGATTTATCTTTTATACTTCTCGAGAACATAATTTATCGAGAACATAATTTATCTTTTATACTTCTCGAGAACATAATTAAATTTGCAGAAGGCAGGCATCTGCAAGCCAAGGAAAGAGACCTCAGGAGAAGCCAACCCTGCTGATACCTTGGCCTTGGACTTCCAGACTCCAGAAATGTGAGAAAATAAATTTTTGCTGTTTAAGCCACCGGTCTGTAGCATTTTGTTATGGCAGCCCAAGAATACTACAATAGGTAGCACTCACTGCTTCATTTTCTGTCCATACTACCATCCCACACCCTCCCCAGTGTTCTTTGCACTGCTCTGGAAAACGTTACCAGTCCCACTAGTTAGGAAGACATAACATCATGGAGTGAGAATGTACCTCTTCCTTGAAGCAACTATCAAACGTTAAAACCAGTTATCTTGTGTGTCCTTCCCCTTATCTTCAAGTGTGTGTGCTGAGGTGTGGGCGTGGTTACTGAGAATTCACTCACAGCCTGTGAAGAAAGGAGATGCTGCACTTTCTCCAAAAGCTGTTTTACCTCCCCAGCCATTCTGCATATTGACGAGGTTGTTGGCTCTGGTTGTAGTGGGAGTGCTCCTTCTGCCAAAATGACATCTCTTGATAAAATCTCTGAAGCAGTGTCTCATAGCCCAACTTGAGGACTTATCTGGAATTATCACGAGGTATTTATTCCTTGTTGTTTTCAGCGGCAGGACTGAGTCATTTTCCAAAACAACAGGGATGATCTTTCTCATCTACCATTTCACCCTGTCTCACAAAATTCCTAGCATTTTCCTAGAAACATGGTAATAAATCTATCAAAATTACTGAGGGCTGCTTTGGTATAAAACACATATGATAGAAATTATCTCTGTTGTCTAGTTAATCATTAATCAAAGCAACAAGGTAGAGTCCTTTGATAGCCAGATAAAATATCTAAGGTTAATATATTTCAATGACTAAACTAAGCTGAGCAAATCTATCTCTTAATCATCTGGTAAAGATTTCTTGCCATCTGATTAGGAAACAGATTGTGCTCATATTACTGACTGGTTCCATATCATTGTTCACTCCTCGGCCCTGGATCACTTCTTACTTTGCTGCCAGTCACCCCATGGATTTTCAAGACATCAGTTTCTCCCTGAACAGCAGCCACAATAATGGTTTCCGAAAAGGTGGAGTTAAGGAATGGAAGTGAGGGTAGGGAAAACTGTTTCTGTCTTTATCCACATGCTAAGCATGGACACAGCTAATTCCACACTATGCTGCCCAAACCAGGCCAAAACCTTTAGCAAACTTTACTGAAAACTTGGGTATAACAGGAGAGAATTACACTTCATAGATGCTCAAGCTCAGATACTAGATATGACCGACCTCATACTCACAAGGGTCCAACCCCTTACCTTGTGATCCTTCTTGGACGCGTCACAGTCTAGCTCTGAGCCCGCTTCTACATAGAGGAAGTCCGCCATACTCTCTAGAACAGAGGGAGAGAGAGAGAAAAAAAGCGAGAACCTGAGTTCCAGTGCCTCCTCCCTACGGTGCTCTAGGCCACAGTCACCTGCTCCAGGTCTGCTTTCGAGTCTTCATGTTGCATCCCAGATCCCTCACCTTCTGAGATGATTGGCTTTTGGGGTGCTTGATACTTTCATTAAAAAAAACAGCACTTCCTACCCTTGGCAGTTACCCTTGGCCTTGCCCTAGAATCCCCTTCAGGATTTTCTGTCATATCGCAAATATCTACTATCAGCATGTTCATCAATATCTAGGAAATTCAGTCTATAATAACACTGCTGAGACCAACAACTTTAATATATGTTTCTTGTTGGGTGTCAGCAATCAAAGTCTGGTGTCTTTACACATCTTGCACTAGCATGAAGTGAGATTATGTCCCAGAGCTCTTACTCTCATCTTCTGGTTTCCAATCCTATTTGTCTGTGGATAACTGCTTGAATGAGAAAACAAGCACACACTCTCACACACACACACACACACACACACACACACACACACACACACGTTTTCAAAAGCAATTTTCAGGTGAAGTGCAATCTTAATCTATAATTTTGGGGAAAAAATTCCTAAAAGAAGTGATATCTAGAGATCAAACTTTACCACAAATAAGATAAATTTGATATTTTAACGGAATTAGACTCTTTTTTTCTCCTTGCTTTCCTTTTTACCACGAAAAGTTGATAGAAATGGACTTTTCAGAAAGAACTATTTGTCCTAAAGAGCAAATCCAAGCCCCCAACTTCTCATAACACTTGAAAGTTTGAGATTTCAATTTTTTCTGTTAAGGTTTCAAAACTCTAATTCATAAGGGTACAATTTCAAAAATGCCCTTATCCTTAGCGGTCTCTATAAGAAGAAAGTTTCCCAAATGTAAGAACACTGAGTCCTAAGATGCAGACAGTAGATCAATCTCCACCTTCCACAGTAAACCCCAGGGGAGCAAGCCCTCCATTGGTAGCCTGGACAGAAGTAAGATCCCTTTCAGCTACAGCCAGATTCTTCTGCCACCCTCAATCTTCAAACTTAAGAGAAGTGGCCAGCATAGAATGATCCAGGCCCAGCCTTCTAAATGTATTATAATTGTTAACCCTGTAAACCAGGCTTGCATAGAGAAATACGATCCAGTGCATGAAATATTTCTCTAACCATGACACCATCTCTTTAAAAAATAACTTAAACGCCAAAAACTGAGATATTTTAATGAAATGAGTCCAGGCAATTTTTTCCAAGCCTGTTTAGCCCAGCATCAAACTCTGAGTCTGACAGCACCAAGCTACATGGTTCTTGAGGGACCTCAATGCCTGAGTGAGTCTCCCAAGGTGCCTCACCAACTCCCAGGGCAAGACTCAGGCCCAGGGGATGAGAGCTCCATTATTCCAAGTCTGCACAATCACACATTTTTTCCATAAATCCTTGGTCTCGAGGGACTACCTTGCAAAAGGAAAAGCCAATTTACCATTAAACATTTAATAAAGAAAAGACAACAAAGAAAATCCTCTTTTCATCACACTGTATGCTCGAGACACCTTTCATGGTGAGAACTGCTAAACTGAAACCACAGATAAAGACGTCTTAAATTTGTTCTTTATGGAAGTAAGGGATTTGTCCATTTTTTCCCCAGTAAGCATCTAATAAGTTTCCACTCTTCACCAGACACTAGGCAAAGCTCTGGGGCTACAGTCAGGAAAGAGTCTTGCTCTCTGCCAGCAGTGCACACTGCTCTGGAGGAAACGCACGTGTAGTTTCCTCCAGTATCGGGCAGAATAAAACACACATCAAATATAAAGCCCAAGCAAAATACTACAGGCACCCAGAGGTAATAACGATAACAATAATGATGCTAGGGGTAATGATAAAATATTACTAATATAACAGCTCCATTTTTTTTTTTTTTGTGGTACACGGTGCTTCTCACTGTTGTGGTCTCTCCCATTGCGGAGCACAGGCTCCGGACGCGCAGGCTCAGTGGCCATGGCTCACGGACCCAGCCGCTCCGCGGCATGTGGGATCTTCCCGGACCGGGGCACGAACCCGTGTCCCCTGCATCGGCAGGCAGACTCTCGACCACTGCGCCACCAGGGAAGCCCTAACAGCTCCATTTTTAAAGAACAGGTACTCTGCTAAGTGATTTATATACATTGTAGTAGAGTCTTCGTGACAGTTCTATGTGACGGGTACTATTTTTTGCCTCCATTTCACAAATATGGAAACTGAGGCACGCAGAGCAAGGAATGCCCAAGTGGGTTTCAAGCAGGCAGGACAACTTTACAGAGGATATAAGCCATAGCCTAGGAGGATAAATGGGATTTAGATAGATGGAGGAGGAAGAGGGGAGAGACGGAAGGCAGCTCAGGATGAGGAAAGAAAGAGTACATGAAGAACTAAGTTAAGCAAAATTAAAGGGATGGTTGTGCTGAAAATGGAAGGAGGGCAGTGTTAGAAGTGACATCCAGTATTTAAAACAGTTGGAACCGTACCACACACCCAGCAGACCCTCAGCAGATGCAACGTTGTGAGGTGAAGTAATGAATGCATTTATGAGCACCCAGCCTCACTTTCAGTTCTATGGGGCTGCGTTAAATGACACTTGCCTCTTGCCCATGCTGCAGGCAATTTTATTATTAGTTTTGGTTTCTTAACCTGTTTCATAATTCCTTTCCCTTCTCCTATAAGCTGAAGGGAAATGCAATCACAGGTGAGCAACAGGCTAGGATACGAAACAAAAGTTTTAAATGTGAAAGAGGAAAAAAATCAACCTTGTCAGCACATCGGCAAAATTGAACGAAAGTTGGCATGCGGTGACAGGAAGAGAACGTGGAGGGCAAATGAAAGACATAAAACATCCTTCCAGTGACAGGAGAAGTAAACTAATCTTTGGTGAACATCTACTTCATGCCAGCACTTTCCCTACATCGTCTCGCCAAACTCTACCTACAAGGCACTATGATTCCTATTTCACAGACGAGAATACTCATACTTACAAATGTGAAATTCTTACCTGAAATCACTGCAGTTAGCAGTGGCAGATTCCACTTATGAAACCTTGTCTACCTGATTCCCAATCCTATGTTCTTTCTACTATGATGCACTGTATCCATAAGAACTAACAGTCAATCAGGGTTTTATTTTAATTATCTCAATGTCTCTCTCTCCCTCTCCCCCCATCTAAATATATTATATAGTATGATGTATTTGATAAATATTTTTTACTTACTCAAAACCATGAATAAATATTGAATCAGTCAAGCTTTATGATCCCCTAGCAAGTCTTCATGCGTAAGTACCTGAGAAACAGTCATGAGAAAAACAGAGATATAAGAATGGCTCTATTTGCCAATGTGTTGGTATATTAAAAGTATGAAAACAATTGTAAACACTAATAATAATTAAATAATTTTAGTACTTTCAGTATTTTAAAAGGTTGTCTTTAACTTAAAGTGGTTAATCTTTCAAAAAACTGGAAAAGGTGTTTGATAGTGGGGAAAGAACCAAAGATCAAAGCTGAGAAATACAGAATTTCCTGACTACATGCAAGCCTGCCTATGACCTTCCAACCACTGCCTTCTGAGCTGTCACTCTTCCTACAGATTCTAGTGATTAGCCAAAATGTTATTTTCAGAAGATAGAGAAAACTAAGACTTTATCTAAATAGAAAGCTTTGCCACTGTTTGATTTAAAATTTCACTCAAAAGCATTTAGAATTGGTTTAACTTTGTAACTGGAAAAGCAGCAAGAGTGTGATGCGATTGATTAAACCATATGAACAGAAACGATAGATTTGCGCCCTTCATCTGATACTAATCATGCCTTATGTCAGCGCAGGGCTGTGTAAATTTCAAAGCAGTTATATATATTTATCTTTGCAATGGATTTGGTCAACATTCCTCTGGAGTAAATAGTATAGGAAAAAGAATCAGCATTTTATGTTAAGAAAACTTGAGGCCTGGAGATATTAAGCAGCTTTCCTACAGCCTCAGAGTTTGGGAGACGTTAGTAAGGACTGAACTTCTTGTCTCCATAAATCCTAGCCTGGTGTTTGTTCTGCTGCTCTAGTATCTCACGACACCAGTAAATGCACTACAGATCCCACATTCCTCTTGGGGATTCTATAGCAACAGAGAGGATTAGGACCTGAGACTCTGATTCCTTAAATGTGCCAGGGGATTCTTTGATCAGAAATTTGGGGAAACTCCAACCATTTGGTAAATATGGAGAAATATATTGCAGAATAGTTTTCTTTGGAAATTCAAGCCCACATTAATTGCAGTTAATATTTCTTTAATATTCCTAGAGATAGTGTAAACAATTGAAACAAAAGATGAGTTATTTCAGCTCATGGTTCCAGGGCAAATAATAGAATATGATTAAAATGTTGTTTAAGAGTAATGTTTTAAAAAACAACATAGTGTGATCATAACTGCAATAGGTAGAGAAACAAGTCAAGAGAAAAGTATTATTCTGGGTGAATGGATTAATACTTTACTTACAGTGAGTATACATATAATTAAAAACACATTTATCTTTAATTAAATGCCATCAAGCAAGAGAAAAAAGTAGGAAAGATAGCTACAGAACTGTAAACTCTCCTAGAGCTACAATTAAAAACTCAGTTTCCACCCTTGGCACCTCCTGACGTGATTCTCTTGGTGACTGCCTAGATGTTTATTTGATAATGATGAAAATAAGGGAGTCATGAGTTGTGCATAATGGCTTCCCACAATTCACTTACTCACTCATTCAGCAAGTATTTGTTGAATTCTTACCACATAGCAGGCCCTGTGCTAGAAGCTAGTTTTACAAGGTGATGCAAACTCAGGATCTTTTCTCCCAGGGTTTATAATCTAATGGGGGTTGTAGAAGAGTAAAGTGATAACAGGAAATAAAGGAGCTATGAGTACATAGGAAGGGAATCTACTCAAATCTGGGGGCCAGATTTCAAGGACCATTTCAACTTAGAACCGAAGATAAATAGGAGTTGGTCAGGTGAAGAGTGAGGGAGAGACTGCTCCAGGTAGAGGAGATATTTGTGCAGCACCCTGTAAGTGAAACAGAGCCTGAATCTTTCATGGAACTAAAAGAAATTTAGTGTATGAACAGCAGTTTGTCAGGAGGAGAGTGGAATGAAAACAGGCTTAAAAGATAAGCAATGCTAGATCATTAGTATTCTGGACATAAGGATTGTAAGCAGTACAGAGAGATATGATCAGGTTTGTGTGTTTCAGACACATCACACTAGGTATTATATGAAGAATGATTTAAGGAAGGAATATATGGAGTTTCACCAGGAAGATTTTTTCATAGTTCAGGTGAGATATGGACTGGAATAGTAGGAGTGAGGATGGAGAGAAGTAGGTATTTTCAAAAGAAACACCAGGACTTTGTGAGTGATTATACATGGGAGTAAGAGACAGGTGGGGACCAAGGAGAATGTTTAACTTTCTGGCTTGAGTAACTGAGTCAGTGATTGTTCCATTTCCTATTTCTTGAGTAGGGAACATAGAAGAAAAGCATGTTTGAGGAAGCCGATAGTGATTTTGAGGGACTCATGGTATATCCAAGTAGAATATTCAGCAGGCCGCTTTATATATATATGAGTCTCTGGGCTGGAACCATACAATTAAGAGGCATCACAAGAATTCTATGCTGCAGCTAAAAAGAGATAAGTTTCACCCTTTTAAAAACTGTTGATCAAATGGAAGAGGCTGCAGTAGACACATGGTTGTAAAATCTAAAAATAGGCCATCGCACTCCCAGATTAAACTCATCAACTAGAAAGGGGAAGTTTCGTTTGAATAGCTTGACTTTAATCAAAGGGCCCAGGCTGATGGAGGGAGAGCTGGTCCTGAGTATAGGGTCTGGGTCTCTCCTGACCCCATTTACCATGGCACTCTAGGTATGTCTCTAGGGAAAGAGCTGCATAAAAGCTTGAAATGGAATTGTTGGTTATTAACAGCTATAGAATGAAGATCCCAGGCCTACTCTGGCATAAGGCTCCTGAGACTGAGTGTAATGCTAGGAAGAGTAAAGACAGTCATCAAATTACAAGAGAAGAGAAAAAAGAAGAAAGAAACAAAAAAGAACTACAAAAACAACCAGAAAACAGTTAACAAAATGGCAATAAGTACATACCTATCAGTAATTATTTTTATTTTTATTTTTTCACATCTTTATTGGAGTATAATTGCTTTACATTGTTGAGTTAGTTTCTGCTGTATAACAAAGTGAATCAGCTATATGTATACAAATATCCCCATATCCCCTCCCTCTTGCTTCTCCCTCCCACCCTCCCTATCCCACCCCTCTAGGTGGTCACAAAGCACCTAGCTGATCTCCCTATGCTATGCAGCTGCTTCCCACTAGCTATCTATTTTACATTTGGTAGTGTATACATGTCAATGCCACTCTCTCACTTCGTCCCAGCTAACCCTTCCCTCTCCCCATGTCCTCAAGCCCATTCTCTATGTCTGCGTCTTTATTCCTGTCCTGCCCCTACGTTCTTCAGAACCTTTTTTTTTTAGATTCCATATATATGTATTAGCATATGGTATTTGTTTTTCTCTTTCTGACTTACTTCACTCTGTATGACAGACTCTAGGTCCATCCACCTCACTACAAATAACTCAATTTCCTTTCTTTTTATGGCTGAGTAATATTCCATTGTATATATGTGCCACATCTTCTTTATCCATTCATCTGTCGATGGATACCTAGGTTGCTTCCATGTCCTGGCTATTGGAAATAGAGCTGCAATGAACATTGTGGTACATGACTGTTTTTGAATTATGGTTTTCTCAGGGTATATGCCCAGTAGTGGGATTGCTGTGTTGTATGGTAGTTCTATTTTTAGTTTTATAAGGAACCTCCATAGTGGCTGTATCAATTTACAATCCCACCAACAGTGCAAGAGGGTTCCCTTTTCTCCACACCCTCTTCAGTATTTATTGTTTGTAGACCTTTGGATGACGGCCATTCTGCCAGTGTGAGGTAATACCTCATTGTAGTTCTGACTTGCATTGTTCTAATTATTAGTGATGTTGAGCATCCTTTCATGTGTTTGTTGGAAATCTGTATATCTTCTTTGGAGAAATGTCTATTTAGGTTTTCTGCCCATTTTTGGATTGGGTTGTTTTTTTGATATTGAGCTGCATGAGCTGCTTTGCCAGTTGCTTCGTTTGCAAATATTTTCTCCCATTCTGAGGGTTGTCTTTTCGTTTTGTTTATGGTTTCCTTTGCTGTGCAAAAGCTTTGAAGTTTCATTAGGTCCCAGTTGTTTATTTTTGTTTTTATTTCCGTTTCTCTAGAAGGTGGGTCTAAAAGGATCTTGCTGTAACTTATGTCATAGAGTGTTCTGCCTATGTTTTCCTCTAAGAGATCTATAGTGCCTGTCCTTACATTTAGGTCTTCAAAGCATTTGGAGTTTATTTTTGTGTATGGTGTTAGGAAGTGTTCTAATTTCATTCTTTTACATGTAGCTGTCCAGTTTTCCCAGCACCACTTACTGAAGAGGCTGTCTTTTCGCCATTGTATATTCTTGCCTCCTTTATCAAAATAAGATGACCATATGTGCATGGGTTTATCTCTGGGCTTTCTATTCTGTTCCATTGATCTATATTTCTGTTTTTGTGCCAGTACCATACTGTCTTGATTACTGTAGCTTTGTAGTATAGTCTTAAGTCAGGGAGCCTGATTCCTCCTGCTCTGTTTTTCTTTCTCAAAATTGCTTTGGCTATTTGGGGTCTTTAGTATTTCCACACAAATTGTGAAATTTTTTGTTCTAGTTCTGTAAAATATGCCATTGGTAGTTTGATAGGGATTGCAATGAATATGTAGATTGCTTTGGGTAGTATAGTCATTTACACAATGTTGATTCTTCCAATCCAAGAACATGATATATCTCTCCATCTGTTTGTGTCATCTCCAATTTCTTTCATCAGTGTCTTATAGTTTTCTGCATATAGGTCTTTTGTCTCCTTAGGTAGGTTTATACCTAGGTATTTTATTCTTTTTGTTCCAGTGGTAAATGGGAGTGTTTCCTTAATTTCTCTTTCAGATTTTTCATCATTAGTGTATAGGAATGCAAGAGATTTCTGTGCATTAATTCTGTAACCTGCTACTTTACCAAATTCATTGATTAGCTCTAGCACTTTTCTGGTAGCATCTTTAGGATTCTGTATGTATAGTATCATGTCATCTGCAAAGAGTGACAGTTTTACTTCTTCTTTTCCAATTTGGATTCCTTTTATTTCTCTTTTGTCTGATTGCTGTGGCTAAAACTTCCAAAACTATGTTGAATAATAGTGCTAAGAGTGGGCAACCTTGCCTTGTTCCTGATCTTAGTGGAAATGGTTTCAGTTTTTCACCATTGAGAATGATATTGGTTGTGGGTATGTCATATATGGCCTTTATTATGTTGAGGTAAGTTCCCTCTATGCCTACTTTCTGGAGGGTTTTTATCATAAATGGGTGTTGAACTTTGTCAAAGCTTTTTCTGCATTTGTTATCATATGGTTTTTCTCCTTCAGTTTGTTAATATGGTGTATCACACTGATTGATTTGCGTATACTGAAGAATCCTTGCATTCCTGGGATAAACCCCACTTGATCATGGTGTATGATCCTTTTAAAGTGTTGTTGGATTCTGTTTGCTAGTATTTTGTTGAGGATTTCTGCATCTATGTTCATCAATGATATTGGCCAGTAGTTTTATTGTGACCTCTTTGGTTTTGGTATCAGGGGGATGGTGGCCTCGTAGAATGCGTTTGGGAGTGTTCCTCCCTCTGCTATATTTTGGAAGAGTTTGAGAAGGATAGGTGTTAGCTCTTCTCTAAATGTTTGATAGAATTCGCCTGTGAAGCCATCTGCTCCTGGGCTTTTGTTTGCTGGAAGATTTTTAATCACAGTCTCAATTTCAGTACTTGTGATCGGTCTGTTTATATTTTCTATTTCTTCCTGGTTCAGTCTCGGAAGGTTGTGCTTTTCTAAGCATTTGACCATTTCTTCCAGGTTGTCCTTTCTGTTGGCATATAGTTGCTTGTAGTAATCTCTCATGATCCTTTGTATTTCTGCAGTGTCAGTTTTTACTTCTCCTTTTTCATTTCTAATTCTATTGATTTGAGTCTTCTCCCTTTTTTCTTGATGAGTCTAGCTAATGGTTTACCAATTTTGGTTAACTTCTCAAAGAACCAGCTTTTTGTTTTACTGATGTTTGCTATTGTTTCCTTCATTTCTTTTTCATTTATTTCTGATCTGAAAGTTATGATTTCTTTCCTTCTGCTAACTTTGGGATTTTTTTGTTCTTCTTTCTCTAATTGCTTTAGGTGTAAGGTTAGGTTGTTTATTTGAGATTTTTCTTGTTTCTTGAGGTAAGATTGTATTTCTATAAACTTCCCTCTTAGAACTTCTTTTGCTGCATCCTGTAGGTTTTGGGCCATCGTGTTTTCATTGTCACTTCTTTCTGGGTATTTTTTGATTTCCTCTTTGATTTCTTCAGTGATCTCTTGGTTATTTAGTAGCATACTGTTTACCCTCCATGTGTCTGTACTGTTTACTATTTTTTTCCTGTAATCGATATCTAGTCTCACAGCGTTGTGGTCAGAAGAGGTACTTGATATGATTTCAGTGTTCTTAAATTTACCAAGGCTTGATTTGTGACCCAAGATATGATCGATTCTGGAGAATGGCCCATGAGCACTTGAGAAGAAAGTGTATTCTGTTGTTTTTGGATGGAATGTCCTATAAATATCAATTAAGTCCACCTTGTTTAATATGTCATTTAAAGCTTGTGTTTCCTTATTTATTTTCAGTTTTGTTGATCTGTCCATTGGTGAAAGTGGGGTGTTAAAGTCCCCTGCTATTATTGTGTTACTGTTCATTTCCCCTTTTATGGCTGTTAGCATTTGGCTTATGTATTGAAGTGCTTCTATGTTGGGTCCACAAATATTTACAATTGTTATATCTTTTTCTTGGAATGATCCCTTGATCATTATGTAGTGTCCTTCCTTGTCTCTTGTAACATTCTTCATTTTAAAATCTGTTTTTTCTGATATGAGTATTGCTACTCCAGGTTTCTTTTGATTTCCATTTGCATGGAATATCTTTTTCCATCCCCTCACTTTCATTCTGTATGTGTCCCTAGGTCTGAAGTGGGTCTCTTGTAGACAGCGTATATCGGATCTTGTTTTTCTATCCATTCAGGCAGTCTGTGTCTGGTTGGATCATTTAATCCAATGACCATTAAGGTAATTATTGATATGTATGTTCCTATTACCATTTTTGTAATTGTTTTGGGTTTGTTTTTGTAAGTCTTTTCTTTTTCTTGTGTTTCCTGCCTAGAGAAGTTCCTTTAACATTTGTTGTAAAGCTGGCTTGGTGGTGCTGAATTCTCTTAATTTTTGCTTGTCTGTAAAGGTTTTAATTTCTCAGTCGAATCTAAATGAGATCCTTGCTTGGTAGAGTAATCCTGGTTGTAGGTTTTTCCCTTTCATCACTTTAAATATGTCCTGCTACACCCTTCTGGCTTGCAGAGTTTCTGCAGAGAAACCAGCTGTTAACCTTATGGGGATTCCCTTGTATGTTATTTGTTGCTTTTCCCTTGCTGCTTTTAATATTTTTTCTCTGTATTTAATTTTTTATAGCTTGATTAATATGTGTGTTGGCATGTTTCTCCTTGGATTTATCCTGTATGGGACTCTCTGTGCTTCCTGGACTTGCCTGACTATCTCCTTTCCAATATTAGGGAACTTTTCAACTATAATCTCTTCAAATATTTCCTCAGTCCCTTTCTTTTTCTCTTCTTCTTCTGGCACCCCTATAATTCGAATGTTGGTGTGTTTAATGTTGTCCCAGAGGTCTCTGAGACTGTCCTCAATTCTTTTCATTCATTTTTCTCTATTCTGCTGTGTGGTAGTTATTTCCACTCTTTTATCTTCCAGGTCACTTATCCATTCTTCTGCCTCAGTTATTCTGCTATTGATTCCTTCTAAAGAATTTTTTTTTTTTTTTTTTTTTTTTTTTTTGCGGTACGCGGGCCTCTCACTGTTATGGCCTCTCCCGTTGCGGAGCACAGGGTCCAGACGCACAGGCTCAGTGGCCATGGCTCACGGTCCTAGCCACTCCGCGGCATGTGGGATCCTCCCGGACTGGGGCATGAACCCGTGTCCCCTGCATCGGCAGGCGGACTCTCAACCATTGCGCCACCAGGGAAGCCCCTAAAGAATTTTTAATTTTATTTATTGTGTTGTTCATCATTGTTTGTTTGCTCTTTAGTTCTTCTAGGTCCTTGTTAAACGTTGCTTGTATTTTCTCCATTTTATTTCCAAGATTTTGCATCATCTTTACTATCATTACTCTGAATTCTTTTTCAGGTAGACTGCCTATTTCATTTGTTCGGTCTGGTGGATTTTTGCCTTGCTCCTTCATCTGCTGCGTGTTTCTCTGTCTTCTCATTTTGCTTAACTCATGGTGTTTGGGGTCTCCTTTTCGCAGGCTGCCGGTTCGTAGTTCTCATTGTTTTTGCTGTCTGCCCCCAGTGGGTAAGGTTGTTTCAGTGGGTTGTGTCAGCTTCCTGGTGGAGGGGACTGGTGCCTGTGTTCTGGTGGATGAGGCTGGATCTTGTATTTCTGGTGGGCAAGACCATGTCCAGTGGTGTGTTTTGGGGTGTCTGTGAACTTATTATGATTTTAGGCAGCCTCTCTGCTAATGGGTGGGGTTGTGTTTCTGTCTTGCTAGTTGTTTGGCATGGGGTGTCCAGCAATGGAGCTTGCTGGTCGTTGAGTGGAGCGTTGAGACAGAAATCTCTGGGAGAGCTCTTGCCAATTGATGTTACGTGGGGCCGGGAGGTCTCTGGTGGTCCAAAGTCCTGAACTGGGCTCTCCCACTTCCGAGGCTCAGTCCTGGTTGGAGCACCAAGTCAGCCACATGGGTCAGAAGGAAAGGGAGGAAAAAAAAAAGAAATAAAATAAAAATAAAATAAATTTATGAAAATAAAAAAATTTAAAAAAATATTAAAATAAAATTTTTTAAAAGTAATAAAAAAGAAGAGAGCAACCAAACCAATAAACAAATCCACCAATGATAACAAGTTCTAAAAACTAAACTAAGATAATCATATAAATCAGAAACTAGTCAGTCGCATATAGCAAACCCCAAGTCTACAGTTGCTCTCACAGTCCACCGCCTCAATTTCGGGATGATTCGTTGTCTATTCAGGTATTCCACAGATGCAGGGTACATCAAGTTGATTGTGGAGATTTAATCTACTGCTCCTGAGGCTGCAGAGAGAAATTTCCCTTTCTCTTCTTTGTTCGCACAGCTCCTGGGGTTCAGCTTTGGATTTGGCCCCGCCTCTGCGTGTAGGTTGCCTTCTGACATCGGTTCTTCGCCCAGACAGGAGAGGGTTAACGGAGCAGCTGATTAGAGGACTCTGACTCAGGCTGGGGGAAGGGAGGGGTATGGAATGTAGGGCAAGCCTGCGGCAGCAGAGGCTTACGTGAGGTTGCAATAGCCTGAGGCGCGCTATGTGTTCTCCTGGGGAAGTTGTCCCTGGATCACGGGACCCTGGCAGTGGCGGGCTGCACAGGCTCCCAGGAGGGGGTGTGTGGATACTGACCTGTGCTTGCACACAGGCTTCTTGGTGTCAGCAGCAGCCTTAGCGTTTGATGCCCGTCTCTGATGTCCGCACTGATAGCCACGGCTCGCACCCATCTCCGAAGCTCGTTGAGGTGGTGCTCTGAATGCCCTCTCCTCGCGCACCCTGAAACAATGGTCTCTTGACTCTGAGGCGGGTCCAGAGTTTTTCTCAGACTCCCTCCCGGCTAGCTGTGGCGCACTAGCCACCTTCAGGCTGTGTTCACACAGCCAACCCCTGTCCTCTCCCTGGGATCTGACCTCCGAAGCCGGAGCCTCAGCTCCCAGCCCCTACCCGCCCCGGCAGGTGAGCAGACAAGCCTCTCGGGTTGGTGAGTGCTGGTTGGCACGGATCCTCTGTGCGGGAATCTCTCCGCTTTGCCCTCCGCACCCCTGTTGCTGCGCTCTCCTCCACTGCTCCAAAGCTTCCCCCCCGCCCATCTCCCGTCTCCGCCAGTGAAGGGGCCTCCTAGTGTGTGGAAAGTTTTCCTCCTCCACAGCTCCCTCCCAGAGGTGCAGGTCCTGTCCCTATTCTTTTTTTTTTTTGCGGTACGCGGGCCTCTCACTGTTGTGGCCTCTCCCGTTGCGGCGCACAGGCTCCGGACACGCAGGCTCAGCGGCCATGGCTCACGGGCCCAGTCGCTCCGCGGCATGTGGGATCTTCCCAGACCGGGGCACGAACCCGTGTCCCCTGCATCAGCAGGCGGACTCTCAACCACTGCGCCACCAGGGAAGCCCCGTCACTATTCTTTTGTGTCTGCTTTTTCTTTTTTCTTTTGCCCTACCCAGGTACGTGCCTTTTGGGAAGTCTGAGATCTTCTGCCAGCATTCAGTAGGTGTTCTGTAGGAGTTGTTCTGTATGTAGATGTATTTTTGATGTATTTGTGGGGAGGAAGGTGATCTCCATGTCTTACTCCTCCACCAACTTGACCGTCCTCCTCCAGTAATTACTTTAAATGTAAAATGACTATATGCTTCAATCAAAAGACAGAGAATGACTGAATGGATTGAAAAATGTATATATGCTGCCACAAGAGACTCACTTCAGATCTAAAGACAAGCACAGACTGAAAGTGAAAAATGGAAAAGGGCACTCCATTCAAATGGAAATGAAAAGAAAGCTGGGATTGTAATACTAATATCAGAGAAAACAGAGTTTAAAACGAAGACTGTAACAAGAGACAAAAAAGGACATTATATAATGATAAAGGGATTGATCCAACAAGAAGTACAATTGTAAATATATATGTACCCAACATAGGAGCATCTAAATACGTAAAACAAATGTTAACAAGCATAAAGGGAGAAATGGACAGTAACACAATAATAATAGGGGACTTTAACATCCCACTTATATCAATGAATAGTTCATCCAGACAGAAAACCAGTAACAAAACACTGTCCTTAAATGACACATTAGACCCAATGAACTTAACAGTCATATATATATATATATATATATGTAACATTCCATTCTAAAACAGCAGAATACACATTCTTTTCAAGTGCACATGGAACATTCTCCAGGATAGATCACATACTAGGCCACAAAAGAAGCCTTGGTAAATTTAAATTAAAATCATATCAAGCATCTTTTCTGACCACAATACTATGAGACTAGAAATCAACCACAAGAAAAAAAAAACTGCAAAAAACACACATACATGGAGGCTAAACAATATGCTACTAAACACCCAATGGGTCACTGAAGAAATCAAAGAAGGAATAAAAAAATACTTGAAGACAAATAAAAATGGAAACACAACAATCCAAAATCTATGGGACACAGCAAAAGCAGTTGTAAGAGGGAATTTTATAGCAATACAGCCTACCTCAGGAAATAAGAAAAGTTGCAAATAAACAACCAAAACTTACACTTAATGGAAATAGGAAAAAAAGAACAAACAAAACCCAAAATTGGTAGGAGGAAAGACATTGTAAAAATCAGAGCAGAAATAAATAAAACAGAGAGTAAAAAAACAATATGAAAGATTAATGAAACTAAGAACCGGTTCTTTGAAAAGGTAAACAAAATTGACAAACCTTTAGCCAGAGTCATTAAGAAAAAAAGAGAGAGGGCCCAAAACCATAAAATCAGAAATGAAAGAGGAGGTGTTACAACTGACATCACAGAAAAACAAAGGATCATAAGAGACTACTATGAACAACTAAACGCCAATAAATTGGACAACCTAGAAGAAACTCATAAATTTCTAGAAACATACAATCTCCCAAGACTGAATCAGAAAGAAATAGAAAATATGAACAGATTAGTTACCAGTAATGAAATTGAATCAGTAATCAAAAAACTCCCAATAAGCAAGATTCCAGACCAGAGTCTTCACAGATGAATTCTACCAAACATTTATTGAAGAATTAATACCTATCCTTCTCAAACTATTCCAGAAAATTGAAAAGGAAGGAATGCTTCCAAACTCATTCCACAAGGCCAGCAACAGTCTGATACCAAAGTCAAACAAGGACACTATAGAAAAGAATATTATAGGCCAACACCACTGATGAACATAGATGCAAAAATCCTCAACATAATATCAGCAAATCAAATCCAGCAATACAGTAAAAGGATCATACACTGTGATCAAGTGGGATTTATCCCAGGGATGCAGGAATGGTTCAACATACCCAAAGAAATCAATGTGATACACCACATTAACAAACTGAAGAATAAAAATCATCATTATGATCATGTAACTATATCTTTGCTTCAGGCATCTACTTTAGGGTGAACCCAAACTGAGCAGAACCCAGGAAGTCTTTAGCACATACTAGAATTTTAGATTTTTCTCTATGAAAATTACCTGGGAGGTATCTATTCTATGGTGCCAATAAGAAATATAATAATAATAATAGTAATAATGGCTAGAATTTTAAGAGGAAGTACTCTATGCCAAGCACTGAGCCACACGCCTTACATGGATTTGTTCCCAAGACAAACCATGTGAGATAAGAGCTATCATTACCCCTGTTTTACAGATGAGAAAACTGAGATTTAGAGTCCTGACACTATGTGTCCAAAGTTATGAAGTTAGCAAGTGTTAGAGCAATCTATATCCAGGCAAGTTTTATCCCTGTATCGTAGGCAAAGGGGTAAGATTAGCACCCACGTAAGAAACTGGATAAGTTTTGGGGGAACCTGGGAACAGTCACGTAAGTAGGAGGCAAACCCACTTGCTTGACAGTTGGTTGACTGAGTGGGCAAGCCCACAGAGAGGAAAGGAGTACCAGTGTCCAGTTGGCCACCCTGGCCTGCGTTAAGAGCAACACTCTTCCCAGGGAGTCTGTGTTTAACATAAAAATAAATAATCCAAATGTAAATTGCAGTCCCCACAGTGTCTTCCTCCTTTTTTTCCTTTTGGGATATAAAAAGCATCTACAAACATATGCTCCTGCTGCCTTTTTCTTTGTGGCCTGCTCCACAAAGACACTTTAAAAAACGACAGCCCACGGTCTTTTTCAGAGCCTGCATCTCTGGTTTGTCACTTGGCAAAGGACAGAAATATTCCATGCGTGGTTGAAGGTGGTGCCAGGAGAAAGCATGGAAGATTTATTCTTTGGCTGCTCAGGTTATATATTAAAGAGGAACTAGGGTTCAAAAAGGAGCTTGCAGCTCTGCACATCAGAAGTGTCCACTTCCGCTCAGTGTTGAGTTAAACTGAACCTTGTGTGGCCACAAGGGAGGAGTGTCACAGGTCGCTTTTAGCAAGAGGGTCCTGAAGAGGGACCACTGTGCTTCCTCCCACACCACTTCCTGGCTCTTGGGCTACCGCCAATATAATTAGTATTAATTACAATGCTGTGGCACTTCAAATGTCAATTTCAGTCTTCGACTTAAAGAAAAGCAAAACCCCACACATTAAAGCAGTCAGAAGAATTTTTAATTTGGTAAAGGTGCGAGCCCCTCTTTGAGGTTCCAGATCTCTGCTGCAATTGCTACTACAGCAGGAAACAAGCAAATGAATGAATAAGAACCTGGGGTGTTTCCTTTCCTCCTTGGAAATCTTTATACCAAAAAAGTAGCTTTTGGATACAGTTTAGGTACTGGGTCATACAGTGAATCCTTTTGGGTGGCTTTTTTGTGAACTCAGTATAATAACCTAAACAGACAGCAATATTACGATCTGAATACAAAAGAGTTTATGCCAGCTAGAGAGTCAGCACAGGGTTTCTGAATGTATGAATGACGTACCTACAGCTTGCTGCCTCTCAGCAAGTCTTCTGAATGTGAACTCTTGAAGCCTAGGAAGAATTTCCCAGAGAACTAAATGACGTTTGCATATTTGAGAAGGAAAATGCTAATAACTGAACTGAACCTAACTGAATTAAATATTAAGTCTAACTGGTAGCAGTAAATTATATTCCAATGTTTTCCAAAGATTAATGTATAATTTCACAACTATTTCTGCAGTGGACTCAAATAACCTTTAAAAAATATGGTAATCACAGTTTTCTTCCTGAAGCCACCTGCATTCCTCAGAAGAAAATGGTTTTTCTCCCCCTATTTCTGTTGTGAACAGTAGGGCACTCAATGAAAAAATGCAAAAAATGTGTCTGGATTTACGGGGGACAAAATGTAAAATTCACTCAGATACACTGTGTTGTTTCCTTACCATCTTCTCTATTCAGAAGTCTTTAGTCAAGAAACAGAAGCTGTCACATTTGGCCAGGGCCCAGACTGTGTGAGATGAGTAAGGAAGGTGCTAGGGTGCAAAATTTAGGGAGGTTCTCCCTCTCAGAAGTACACAATGCTTGACCCAGCCACAGGGGCCTACCTCACTACAGGATGGCTCGGTCAAACCAGAGTGGAGGCTTTTGCTCTGGCCTGTGACCACCAGCACACTGTACTGCACTTCATTCATTCATCTATGAATTCATTCAGTAAATATTTGTTGAGTATCTGATACATACCAGGTGCCACTCTAGTTTTCAATGAACAAAATCAACAAAATTTCCCGCACTCACATTCCTGGAATGGAACACAAACAACAGAAAGCAAACATAATAAATAAGACATGGTACGGTATGTCAGAATGGGCTAAGTACTCTGGCTAAATAAAAAGAGAATGGATAAGGGAAACTGGGAGTGCCAGAAAGAGCTACAGTTTTAGATGGAGGTGTCTAGATCTATGAGGATCAGTGGACATCAGAGAAGACATTTAAGCAATTCCTTGGGGAAAATGTGGAGTAAGCCAGGCAGATATTGGATGGGAAAGCGTTCCAGACATCAGGAACAGTCTGTGCAAAGGCCCTGAGACAGGAATGTGCCTAATATGTTTAAAAAGCAGTGAAGAGGTAAGGAAATACACTCAGAGAGGTAAGAGAGTACAGGGGGTACTTGCTGTACATTTTAAGGACCATGGATTAGATTCTGAAAGAAATGAGGAGCCACTGTGAAATATCAAGATTACCTGTTCCAAGTTTAGCAGGACCATTATGGCTGTCTTGTTGATAATGACCATAGGAAGGGGCAAACGTGAGAGCAGTGACACCAGTTAGGAGGCTATCATAATACACTAAGGCAAAGATGATGGTAGATTGGACCACCCTGGTGATGAAACGCAGTTGTATTCTTGATATATTTTAAAGGTAGAGCCATCAGAATTTCCTGAAGCAATGGATACAGGGTGAGATAGAGGGGAGTCAGAGGTGATTTTAAGATACTTGGTGTGAGCAAGGGATTATGCCGTAACGGTCCGTAATTCAGCTATTGCTCAATATCTAGGAAACATATTTACTAAAGTAATCATGTTTTTCAAAAGAAGCTCCCAAAACAAGCAAACAAAGCAGGCATAAACTCATGACTACCACAACTGCATGCAAAACTTAGCTCAAATTTCTAATCTTGTTAGGGTGGTGAGAAATTCAGTCTCAGTCATTCCTGGGGCTCCCAACTTCACTGGGGTTAGGCTGAAGCCCCTAGGGTAGGGGCTTACACAGTCCAGGTCTTTCAGGGACACCCCATTATCTTTAGATTCATGGTGGTCTTTATGATATGCTCACGCAGAAAAGTCAACATGGTCGAACCCTTTAAGATGTGTATTGAAGAGCATCTCTGGGGAGGCTAGAAGCTCATATAACTAAATGCATTAAGCTGTTTGTTTTTCTCAGGTCGGTCCTCTATTCTAGGCAGAGAAGTAGCAGGGTAGGAAGAGGAGGTGTGGGTCCCTGAAAACACAGTTTTTCCAGTGTTGGACAACTTCTCCCTGCCCCAGGTTGACAGTTTCTGCCTCTACCTAAACTTACACACTTCTCCATCTCCCTTGTATCGGTTTATATAAGTTATACTGCAGAAACAAACAAACTCTTAAGGGGCTTACAACACAAAAGTTTATTTCTGCCCATGTTCATGTCAGCTGCAGACTGGAGATGGCTCTAATTCACAACTTCTTCATTAGCGGATCCAGGTTGTTGGAGCTGCCTTTAACTGGCCTCATGGGAAATAGAGCAATACCACATCATGAAATGACCCTTTCATTTTTGTCTGAAAGTTGCATACATCAATTCTGCTCAAAATGTATCATCCAAAACACATCACATGGCCAAGCTGATGGGTAGGGAGGTAAAAACTACTCCCTGGGAGAAACATGGAAGAATTGGGGATAATAACATGACCTCCCATACTCCAGTTCCGGGGGAACAAAGTGTCAAGTTTCTTTCCTGGAGGTAAAGTAGCAATGAGAAAATCAAACCAGTTAGCATTTTTTCTTATTAACTCAGTTTGCTGTTTTAGCGAGCACTTTGTGGTTACATAGAGTTGAATGAGGAAATTTCGGAGAGTGGGGTCTATCAATTCTATAATATTGCCAGTCAGGCTCTGTTCAAGCTTTTAACACATATTAACTCATCTAACCCTTAGAAGATTTCATGAGGCAGATATTTTTACTCCCTCTCCCCATTTTTATAGATATAAGAAGTTAGGTATAGAGATAAAGTCATGTTAAGAAAAAGCAAGGGATAAATTGTGGCTGCAGGATTAGGACTCTAGGTGTTTAGCTCCAGGATCTGAGCTCCTAACTACTGTTCTACAGTATTATTGAGAATTAGACCCAGTCACAGTATTTATTTAGGGTGCCCTAATAAGAGAATCAGTGACAACTATCCAGTTTTCATTCTATATAATATCCTTCTATAAAAGTCTGGGAAAGGACTTTTTTCCCTCTGTGTTTCCTTTGAAACGCAAAGTCTTGCTGTACCATTTTCAGATTAAAGCCCAATTAAGGGAATAAAATACTTAAGCTATTGATCTTTCAGTAGGAAGGTTACAGCTATAATCATTTACTCCTAGGAACCAGTTATCTTTCCAGATGTTCCAGCTGTGACCTTTCATCCATCTATAGGGATTCCTGAGTCCATAGTCCAGGCCCTGACATGTCTTGCTGTATGTCAAGAATTACTACAAATTATTAAGGCTGTACATGCAGATTCCCACAGCAGAAATTTCTGCCAGTTGCCCACTTCCTTCCTCCTATCTCCCCTTCTTTTCTCTACATCTGGTAAGAGTAACTGGGGTGACCAGCTGAACTAATGAGTTTATGAAAGCAACAATCCCAGCATGCATTGCCACCAGGGCTCCTTCTCCATCACCTTCCACTGTGCTGCAGCTGGGAAAGGGTACATTTTTCAGGATGAAATGCCACACTGCCATTTCTGTGTTTTTCCCCTTCATACATATGCGAACACACAAATCCCAACATTAACACACAAAGACATGTATGCATGCATGCAGGCACACACATGCATTCCTCCTGATCTTTTGTTTTCTAGAAGTTTCACTTTCTGAATGTTAAGTGCCAAGTTGCTGGACATAGTGCTAGGTAGGACTGCCTCAAGAAGTAGCATCCAAAACATAGAGAGATGACTGCCAATTCTATACATAGCATTTCTTCTTAAGGAGTTTAAAATTTGAGTATTTAAAATTGGCCAGTTTTAATTTCTTTAGAAAATACTTAGTGTAAATATAATAGAAAAGTGCTTTCTTCATTCCTCCACATCACAAATCATGGCAAGTTCTTCACAGAGAGCATCAGGGTCTTCTCTTGTTATTAAGCACCCCATGTTCTATCATTATGAAATAACAATATTCTGTAATTAAAATATCCTAAAACGAAAGGATTTTAAAGAAATGTTTCAGATCCATATGGAAAAAAATTGAATCCCTACATCACAACTTTCACTAAAGTCAATTCTAGATGTATCAAGAGCTTAAATGTGAATGGCAAAACTTTAAAACTTTTAGGAAGAAATACAAAAGTATATCCCAGTGACTTAGGAGGTAGGGAATGATTTCTTCAGAAACAAAAAGCACAAACTATCAAGGAAAAGACTGATAAACTTGATTCATTAAAATTAAGAATTTTACTCATCCAGTGATTCTATTAAAGAAGGCGAAAGACAAGCCAAAAACTGGGAAAAGATATTTGCAATATCCAGAACTGAGACAGGATTAACATATAAAATATATAAAGAAAAAGGGAACTTACTTTGATAAGTTAACCGCGGAAGCCCTGTGTGCGGTGGAGACACGGAGGTCAAGGTCATACGACGAAAAAGAAGTGAAGGGTGGAAGAGCGTTCCAGCAAGAAGACTGAGTTCAAAGAGCAATGTGGCTGGAAAGCAGAGGAGAGACGCTCAGAGAGGTAGACGACGGCCGGAACACGCAGGATGGTACAAAAAGGATCCAATTGAGGGTTTAATTGAGCGCAGCTGGCTGCTATGTGGAGCGCGCATGCGCGGCCGAGATTACTCTTGGGGAGGCGTTGGCGCCTCTGTATTCTAATACTGTAGAGGACCTTTCACAGACCCTCAGAGAGACAGCCACAGGGACTTGGTTAAGGGCGTGAACTCTGTGGCCAGATTACCTGCGTTCCTCTCCTAGCTCTGCGCCTTATAAACTCTTTGACCTTGGGCGAATTGCTTAGGCTTTCTGTGCCTCAGTCTCCCAATATGTGAATTGGGTAATGGTGCCCATTAGGTTTTTTCTATGCCTTGCACCCCTGGGCAATCTGGTGAAGCCTATGGATCTCTTCTAAAAAAAAAAAAAAATTTTTTTTCTTTTGCGCTGGCCTCTCACTGCTGTGGCCTCTCCCGTTGCGGATCACAGGCTCCGGACGCGCAGGCTCAGCGGCCATGGCTCACGGGCCCAGCAGCTCTGCGGCATGTGGGATCTTCCCGGACCGGAGCACGAACCCGTGTCCCCTGCATCAGCAGGCGGACTCTCAACTACTGCGCCACCAGGGAAGCCCCAAAAATATTTTTTTTAATGCATAAAATAATGTTATTTGGAATCCATAGGATTCCAAAAGACACCAAATATATTTTTAAAATAGTTATCAACATATTTAAACAGATATAGTTGACAGAGTTGTATGTATTTATATATATCTTTACCTACTAGATAATAAGAACTAAGAGGTATAATACCTACCATAATCTTGAGATTGTGATGAGTGAAAATAATATTTCAAGTTATCTACAACAATTATAATGTGATACCAAAAAAACCCAACAATTTTTACAGGTCATAAAGTGACAGCCAATTCTACTGTGTGGTTTGGTGCCTCTATTCCCAATTGAAGGATATATTAAATTTCAGTTACAGGTTACTGAAATTAAAGATATATATATTTAGATCTCTATATCTGTGTCTATCTAGATTTATCCATGTATCTATCGATCTGTCTACCTATCTATCTCCAAGTTGAAGGACTCTCTGAATTCTAACCACTTATCCCCTGGTCATCCATGGATCCTAGGATAAAAAGCCCTTGTCTTAGTCTGTCCTGGCTGCTCTAACTGAATTCCATATACTGGTTGGCTTACAAACAGCAGAAATTTATTTTTATTAAAGAGTTTCAAGTTTTCCAAAAGTAGAATGAGGGGCCATAAGCTCTCTGCTGGGATAAACTGTATTTCTTGACTTGCCTATAGTTCTTTATTTCATGAATATGAATAAGTTCCTCTAATCTCAGATAAAAGCAAATAATGAAACTGATGGTAACCCAATGCTTTAAAGCTTCTATCCTCAAATTCTATTCCTTTCAGAATTCTTTCAAGCTTTTAATTGGTGTTTTGGGTTGACTTCTTAGGAGCACCAGTAAGTGGTGGGGAAATGAGACAGGAAAGGGAAGAAAGTCAAGAAAACGTGTGTTATGAAGTGGATTTCCACTGTGGGCAATTGGAGCTTGGTCCCACTGGGGCACTCTGAGAGATACTAAAAAACGTGCTTTCTGCCCAGAATTTGTCTCACCCAAGGAGCAAGGAAGCTAGGGTACTGACTCTCCCTCATTCATCAGTGATTCAGGGCTGCTCCCAAGGGCTTTAAATCCCTAGCACTTCCTGCCTTCTTCTCACCTATGGATCAAGGGAAAGCACTCAGCTGCTTGTAGTTATGGGCATATACTGGAATTTTTGTGTTTTGAGGGGATATGGGCAGGGCACTGATAGTGTCACTGCAGTAGGTGCAACATTATAAACAGACATCTGGTTAAATAATTTTGGAATATATAAAAATGACAGCTAGGTTGCTTAGCTGCACATCTTTTCATGTCCTTTTATGTGTTAATATACATAGTGAATCTCTGAAAAAAGATTCAACAATTCCAACATACTTTACTCAAGAATTATTATTTTTCTCTTTTGTCACTGTATGTTCTTCATACCTAAATATAAAATGTAATTTGAAATGAAAAACACACTCAAAAATTTGGAAATTGAAATTCTCACTTCTCAAAAGAAGAAATCATAATGGAAATTTGAATTTTTAGAAGTCAACAACAATGAAAACACTATATATTAATATTCATGGAATGTAGCTATACTTAGAAGGAAATTTACAGCATATAATTATACATATTCGAAAACAAAAAGTTTGAAAATTGAAAATTAATAACCTTCCAACTCAAAAAAATAAGTTGGAAAAAAATAAAATGGTTAGTTTTTCTTCCTTATACATAAATTGTGAAATATTCACATCCTAGAAAAATTGATAACTCTGATGCTTAGTGTATCCTAGCTGCTGCCCACATGGTCCTTGCCCTTAGGCCGTGTCCATCTGAAGGTATTAAGCACCACTCACTATAATAACATTTGCTTAGTATTTGACTGGTATATACTTTCTATCCTTTTGTTTTTTCTTTTTGTCATCTTATGTTTTTAGATGTCTTCTCTAAATAGAATGTAACTACTTTTTTTAAAATTTATTTTTTATTTTTATTATTTATTTTATTGGAGTCTAGTTGCTTTACATTGTTGTCAATTTCTGCTGTATAGCAAAGTGAATCAGCTATACGTATACATATATCCCCTCCTTTTTGTATTTCCTTCCCATTTAGGTCACAACACAGCACTGAGTAGAGTTTCCTGTGCCAACTATACAGTTGATTCTCATTAGTTATCTATTTTATACACAGTAGTGTATATATGTCAATCCCAATCTCCCAATCCATCCCACCCTCCCATCCCTCTTGGTATCCATACATTTGTCCTCTATGTCTGTGTCTCTATTTCTGCTTTGCAAATGAGTTTATCTATACAATTTTTCTAGATTCCACATATATGTGTTAATACATGATATTTGTTTTTCTCTTTCTGACTTACTTCACTCTGTATGACAGTCTCTAGGTCCATCCACATCTCTGCAAATGGCACAATTTCATTCCTTTTTATGGCTGAGTGATATGCCATTGTATATATGTACCACATCTTCTTTATCCATTCCTCTGTTGATGGACACTTAGGTTGCTTCCATGTCCTGGCTATTGTAAATAGTGTGGCAATGAACATTGGGGTGCATGTGTTGTTTTGAATTATGGTTTTCTTCGGGTATATGCCCAGGAGTGGGATTGCTGGCTCATACGGTAGTTCTATTTTTAGGTTTTTAAGGAATCTCCATACTGTTCTCCACAGTGGCTGTACCAATTTACATTCCCACCAACAGTGAAAGAGGGTTCCCTTTCTCCCCACCCTCTCCAGCATTAATTGTTTGTAGATTTTTTAATGATGGCCGTTCTGACAGGTGTGAGGTGATACCTCATTGCAGCTTTGATTTGCATTTCTCTAATAATTAGTGATGCTGCGCATCTTTTCATGTGTTTTTTGGCCATCTGTACGTCTTCTTTGGAGAAATGTCTATTTAGGTCTTCGGCCCATTTTTTGGATTGGGTTGTTTGTTTTTTTGATATTGAGCTGCATGAGCTGTTCGTTTATTTTGCAGATTAATCCTTTGTCAGTTGCTTCATTTGCAAATATTTTCTCCCATTCTGAGGGTTGTCTTTTTGTCTTGTTTATGATCCTTTGCTGTGCAAAAGCTTTGAAGTTTCATTAGGTCCCATTTGTTTATTTTTGGTTTTATTTCCATTATGCTAGGAGATGGGTCAAAAAGATAATACTGTGATTTATTTCAGAGTGTTCTTCCTATGTTTTCCTCTAAGAGTTTTATAGTGTCCAGTCTTATATTTAGGTCTTTAATCCATTTTGTGTTTATTTTTGTGTATGGTGTTAGGGAGTGTTCTAATTTCATTCTTTTACTTGTAGCTGTCCAGTTTTCACAGCACCACTTATTGAAGAGACTGTCTTTACTCCATTGTATATCCTTGCCTCCTTTGTCATAGATTAGTTGACCATAGGTTCGTGGGTTTATCCCTGGGCTTTCTATCTTGTTCCATTGATCTATAGTTTTGTTTTCGTGCCAGTACCATATTGTCTGGATTACTGTAGCTTGGTAGTATGGTCTGAAGTCAGGGAGTCTGATTCCTCCAGATCTGTTTTTTTTCCTCACGATTGTTTTGGCTATTTGGGGTCTTTTGTGTATCCATAGAAATTTTAAGATATTTTGTTCTAGTTATATAAAAAATGCCACTGGCAATTTGACAGGGATTGCATTGAATCTGTAGATTGCTTTGGGTAGAATAATCATTTTGACAATATTGATCCTTCCAATCCAAGAACATGGTATATCTCTCCATCTGTTTGTGTCAGCTTTGATTTCTTTCATCAGTGTCTCATAGTTTTCTGAGTACATGTCTTTTGCCTCCTTAGGTAGGTTTAGTCCTAGGTATTTTATTCTTTTTGTTGCAATGGTAAATGGGATTGTTTCCTTAATTTTTCTTTCTGATCTTTCATTGTTAGTGTATAGGAATGCAAGATATTTCTGTGCATTAATTTTGTATCCTGCAACTTTACCAAATTCATTGATTAGCTCTAATAGTTTTCTGGTGGCACCTTTAGGATTTTCTATTTATAGTATCATGTCATCTGCAAACAGTGACATTTTTACTTCTTTTCCAATTTGGATTCCTTTTATTTCTTTTTTTTCTCTGTTGCCATGTCTAGGACTTCCAAAATTATGTTGAATAATAGTGGCAAGAGTGGACATCCTTGTCTTGTTTCTGATCTTAGAGGAAATGCTTTCCGTTTTTCACCATTGAGAATGATGTTGGCTGTGGGTGTGTCATATATGGCCTTTATTATGTTGAGGTAGGTTCCCTCTATGCCCACTTTCTGGAGAGATTTTATGATAAATGGGTGTTGAACAGCAATACTTTTTAAAAAAGCAAGCTGAGACTCTTTGTCTTTGAATTGGTAAGTTTAGCCCATTGGCATTTATTGTGATTAATGGTATATTTGGATTTATTTCTTCCATATTACTTTGTAGTTTCTTTGAATAATGTTTTTTCTTAGGTTTCTTTCCTGTTTTCTACTGGTTTGAGTATTCCTCCCTCCTATCTACACCTGACTCACTTAGGGGTTATACAACCTGTAACTGATTTTGAATATGTTAGTTTTTCTTGGATATATGTGGCCTTGCTGGGAAAAGCACTAGCTGGATTGTGTCCACAAAGCTTTACCAAGGACAAACTTCTTTTGGTCTGTCACTCCTAAGATGGCAGTTCTACAAGGGTGAATGTAGGAAACAATTAAATGATACAGGTCCCAACCATAGAAGGCTATGAAATCATAAAAGTAATACTTGGAAACAATGAGAGTAATATCTGATGATTAGTTATTTGTTATTTTGAGTAAGGGATAAACAGACTTGTTGAAAAGCCATTTGACTAAAGAATTTTTCTTGGATTTCTGAGTTTATTTATTGCCTTACAAAAAATAATCCTATAATTGATTTGAATATTGGCATAGAAGAGAGAGGCTGTTGAGACTTTGGCCGAAAAAATCCCTTAAAAGAGTGTGGATTTATATTTTTTAAACTTCTTGGGCTGTGTATGCATTCCACCTGAAAATACATGTCTTTTGCCTGTTCTAGAAATGTAGTCAATCATCGAATATTGAATATCATATTGAACCTTGCCAACAAGTATTTTCTTTTCTTTCCTTCTGAACTCCTATTAGATAATGTTGAACCTTCTCACCACATCCTCCATGGTGCTTAGAATCTCTTTCATTTGTTCCATTTTTTCAGATCTCTGAGCTACTGTCTGGAAAACTGCTCAGATCTCTCAGTTGTACCAGTTCTCTCTGCCACCAGGTCCGATCTGCTAATTAGCCTGTAGATTGAGGTTTTAATTTAAATTGTTGTATTTTTCATTTTTGCAAATTCAAGTTTGATTTTTCTTTTCTTCACATATGCTTGTTGTTTTTTTCACAGTGTCTTGTTATTTTCCAATGGGTTCTATCTATCCAAGTTTTGGGGACTATAAATCCTGCTGTTTATTGTGTCTGATAACTCTGACACACGTGGATCTTTTTCAAACACATTTTTCAGTTTTGACTGAGAATTAAACTTCAACAAAGTTTGTTTTCCAAATATGAATCCTTCTTCTTTGCTTGTAGCTATATCTTTCCTGTGTGTGTGTGTGTGTGCGTGTGTGCGTGAGCATTCATGTGTTATGTGATTTCCTGTTAAGCGCCTCAAGGATATCATATTAAAAATAATTCATCCAGCTCTCCAAGTAGTTGTTACATGAGAGTTTCTCAGTTGGCTTAGTTTGCCAAGTTACCAGAATTGGAAGTCAAATTAAACTATTGTCTTTGCATGTTTCAGTCAACTCTCTTAATATCAACAGGCATTACTTGGAGCCATTCTGTGGACACTTCAGTTCTTTAACTTGGCCAGTAAAAATACTTGGTTACAGCATAGTGGTTAAAAAAAACAAGCTTTGGAGTCAGATTGTCCTAAATTGGAATCCTCGTTCTTTTATTCACTAGCTTGGTAACTGGCCGAGTTATTTAATCTTCCTGATCCTTGGCTTCTTTGTGTGAAGAAAAAAGAAAGATAAAATATATACCTGAATGAACAGTAGAAATAATATGTATATAAAACACTTAGCATAAAGCTTGGCACATAGTATAAATTCAAGAAATGTTAGCTCTTCTTCTCAACAGAGATGACTTTATGAGTCATCTTAAGCGTCTGTAAAGTGATAAGTCATCTTTGTTGCACTCTGAGCTAGAGTATATTCCAATTCAATTAAATTAAGCTAAAACTGATTGAGCACCTATTCCATACCGCATATTGTGCAAAGTTCCTATTCAGGCTTTTCTACCAACTAACTGGCAAGTTATGCCACCTCCTATGGCCAGAATTTCCTTACGGTAAAGCTAAGATGATTTTTCAGGCCTCTTCTAACTCAAACATTTTATGATTCAATGTACTGTCACAAAAGTGTAATATTCACATTCTATTTACAATGGTCACAGCTATTTCATAAATGGATTTAGGAAGATATAAAAATCCATGTCGTTCCTTTTTGCGTAAATTCCAAAGACTCAGGCTTGGAAGGAATTGGTGTTGAGAACACAGAGGAGAGGCTGGGGAGCAACTATGCAGCTGAGTGATTGCAGAGTGTCCAGTGCAATCTGACAATGACATTTCAAAAATCCATTCAACGATTCCTATCCATCCTTTATCTCCAGGGAGGTATACTTCTTGTCAGTTTTTGCTTTTCAAGAAGGTATTGCTCAGATTTTTATAAAAAGAATGAGATACGTTTGAATTGTCATGACTGAAAGAGCTCGGATCAACTGGCACTTCACTGTAACAGGAGTTAATTCAAAACAGACATTCGTCACCTTTATCACTTTGCTCAAGAGAACTGCAAAGCTACAAAACAGGCTGGCAAAATCCCTACCCAAAGAAACAACTGTTCTGCAACCACTGAATTATTTGCTGATGTTTTATGCATTGAACACAGAAATATAATTCTACTTTCAATATCCCCTGGACTGAAATATGTATTATTTGATTTCAACGTAGCAAACCTAATCTAGAGGCTTCTGACAAGAAGACGAACCTCCTGCAGGCAGAGTTGTCTCTGGTTTCTTTGGAACATTTGTGTTCTTTGTACAGTTGTTATGCCTGCACAGCAGAATAATATTTGCTCTCATTCTATTCCCAAGAAAATTTTAATTGTTTTTTTAACTCTTTCAAGGGAGAAAGTAATAATAATACAGGTAATCAAAACATGAAACAAGGTTCAATTTCACTATCATTCCTCAAGACTGCTCCCAGTGTAATGTGTACCAAGAGGGACTAATTTAGTAGATAAACTCAGCAACTATATTGTGTATTAGACACATCAAAACAACATTAGTTTGCAAATCACTCCTGAACCTTAATAACATTGTCTTTAGTAACAGAACATAGACCTTATGGTGGCTTCTGAGAAGAGTATGATTTTTGTCTATCCAGATTAAAATATTTCCCTAGTTAGTTGTCAGAGAGAATTAATTTATAATGAGTGTTACACAAAAAAAAGGTTGAAATAGCTCCTTAGAGAGGACTATTTTATGGATTTGTAACGAGCTCAACAATTCAAGGCCTTTGCTAGTGCATCAGATTTATAATAAAAGGCAAGAGACAGCCTTTTGGTTCCCAGTATTTCTCAGCTTTGATTGGAAACATATTTCTATGCAGGATTCATTTAACTTCTGCTAGCACTTTTGTTCCTTTCTAAATCAGGGCTACACACAAATTTCATTTTTCTGTATAAGTTTTCAATTCTGTATTTAGCAGTGACCAAATTAAATAAGCACAAATCCCTAGTCAGCTACACAAGTGAATCAAAATAGGCAGACTTACCATCAACCTCAGGGTCACATGGTCCCATTCCAAATTTCTGTTCACCTAAGTATGTGTGTGTGTATGTGTGTCTTGGGGGTGGGAAGACAGGAGACAGAAGTATTTCAAGCAGATATAATGACAAACACAAAGGTTTTGGATGCAAAGAAACTAATGGTGTACTTTAAAAATTGAAAAATGTTAACTGAAGTAGAGTAAGGCAAAATACAATTTGGTAAAGGGGTAAAGCAAAGCTGGAAGAAGTAAATTTGCACCAGACTCTGGAGATGTTATATATATATCTAATTTTAGCAAATGCCTATCTATTTCTGCTAAGGATTGAGGGATAGCTATTCTCAGTCACATTTTTGTGATCATTTCCTCTATGAATTATGAAGTATTCATATTCCAGAAAAGTTGATGAGGACCTCTGATGTTTCCTCTATCCTAGCTGCTGCTTCCAATACTCTCTGGCCTGGGGCTTCCCTCCATCTGAAAGCCAGCAGCATCTCTCCATCCATTATGAGCACTGCAGAGACAACCACGTTTTCCATGGATTCCAAAATGCAGGGCTCAGGGGCTAGCATCCCAGAACATATGTGTATCTGAGGTCCTGCCACCCACTATGGCGTAAATATAAGCAGAGTCCTGGTGCCTGCCGCTCATGAAACCCACAACTCACCTGTATTTCCAGTTTCACAGGAACCAAGAATTGGTTCTCCCTCTAGGATTGGGTCACATGCCTTTTCTTCTCAAAGTACCCTTTTCTATACTCTCTTAGGCCTTCTAAACAAAGGCATTCAAAGATATCTTCAGTGATATTCTGGAAAAACAAAGGAATTATTAATCTCCACTATTACTAGGGCAAGAAGTCCAAAAGACAGATGCTTGGCTGTCCTTCCAGAATACAAATGGAAGGAATGTTTAGCTTTTCATTCTTTGAGTCTCCTACAGGAGACTTAACGTAAGACAATAAGGTGACATCTAAATGAATTTTTGTGCCACACAGACCATGTTAAGGAGTTTGGACTTTATCTTTACGCCTATTCTCAGTTGCTTACTGTCAAATGAGATGACAGGAAGGAGCAAAAACCTTGGCACTAGATCCATCTTTTCCAGGGTCATATATAAGGGCTTCCAGAAAACTCCATTTGGAAGGTAAAGGATGGTCCAAAGTAATGACAAATGGAAATGAGAGCAAGGAGCCTGCATCAGGACCCAAGTCAAAGGAGAAGCAGGATCCAACAGAGGAGGACCAAGCACAGAAAGAAGGGATATGGGGGAAAGGCAACGAGAGGGCAGGTAGACAAGGAGCAGGGAAGAAAAAGGGAGAGTTCCAACCCTTTAAGCTGACGAAGATGCTGGATAAGTTACCTAGGAATAAACAGGCGTTACCTTTCTAACCCAGGTTAGTAAAGACAGAATCCCACCACTTTAGCGCTCCACCCCAAGGTGGGCAAGACCTGGCAGCTCTTTCTATACTTTCTGCTTCAAGGCAAGGATGTTTCTCACATCTAGGAGAGATGCTAAACCTACCTATGTCAAGTGGGGATAATAAGCTTTCACCACAGCATACTCATAAAAATAAGAGATAAGGCATGGAAGCAACATAAATGTCCATCCACAGATAACATAAATGTCCATCCACAGATAAATGGATAAGGAAGATGTGATACATATATATATATGTATAGATGTGATACATATATATATGTATTTATATATAATGGAGTATTAGCCATAAAGGTAATGAAATAATGCCATTTGTAGCAACATGAACGGACCTAGAGATTATCATACTAAGTGATGTAAGACAGACAGAGAAAGACAAATATCATATGTGTGGAATCTCAAATATGATACAAATGAACTTATTTACAAAACTGAAACACACTCACAAACATAGAAAACGAACTTATGGTTACCAAAGGGGAAAGGGGGAGGGAGGGATAAATTAGGAGTTTGGAATTAACAGATACACACTACTATATATAAAATAGATAAATAACAAGGTTCTACTGCATAGCATGGGAACTATATTCAATGTCTTGTAATAAACTACAGTTGAAAAGAAGATGAAAAAGAATATATATATATATATATATATATATATATATATATATAGCTGAATCACTTTGCTGTACACCAGAAATGGACACAACATTGTAAATCAACTATACTTCAATAAAAGAAGAGATACTGTGTCTAAACTGCCTAGTAGGCATTTAATAAATGATAATGTTATTTTTGCTGTGTCAGCAACTCTCAAAACCCTGAATACATACACACAGGACCATCTCCAATTGTCACATAAAACACAATTGTCTTTTTCTTGTTTTCTTTATTGTTTTAATAACATGCTCTTCATTTAAATAGATTGGTCAGTAATACATTTCTTCACATTGAATACACTTTTTCTACCAACTTCCACTGTGGAGGGCAGGTGTTTCCAGACCCCCACGTTAGCTGCACGAAAATTTTGCATCCAGCTAACTGGAGCATCCAGCTCCACATTCCACACCAGCATGATGAACGATCTGGGGATTTTAAACTCTTCCATGAATGAGTCATGAGTAGATTAAAAAAATAAACTGAGTGTACTGAATTTACTTCCCTTGACACTCAATTCAGTGATCTCCTGTGTGCTTTCTTCTGACCATTTATCTTTTTCAGGGACTAAGAGTTTTCTTGTCTGAGATAATCCTAGTGAAATTAACCAAAGAAGCTTGGAAACAAATTAGGGGAGGGGTGTGTTTCCAATGCCTGCCTCTGTGTCTGTGTCATATGACCTCAATGTGTGCCTTGGCCAGAAAGTGGTTCTCCACCTAGTTTCAGGAGCTGCTGGACCTTGTCACTTTTTTTAAAAAAAATATTTAATTTATTTATTTTTGGGTGCGTCAGGTCTTAGTTGTGGCACGCTGGATCTTCATTGCAGCATGTGGGCTCTTCCTTGTGGTGCATGGGTTTCTCTAGTTGTGGTGCACGGGCTCCAGAGGGCATAGGCTCTGTAGTTTGTGGCCCGTGGACTCTCTAGTTGAGGCGCATGGGCTCAGTAGTTGCAGTGCGTGGGCTTAGTTGCCCGGCGGCATATGGAATCTTAGTTCCCCAACCAGGGATTGAACCCGCATCCCCTGCACTGGAAGGCAGATTCTTAACCACTGGACCACCAGGGAAGTCACCCGTGTCACTTTTAAGGAGTGACTGACCTTTCCTTGCTTTTGTCAACTGCATATTGAGAAAGAACAGAAGTATTTGTTTGGAAGTCCCTCATGTGATCAATAAATAAACACTGTGAGTGTTAGTTACAGACACAGAAGGCCTGACAGGAACAATCAGTGACATCTCCCCTGACCACCCTCCTTTAGGCGCCCATGGAAGCTTTCACCTCTTTTCACGGCACTTTCAAAGTTGCAACTTTTTTTTTTTTTTTTTGTGGTACGCAGGCCTCTCACTGTTGTGGCCTCTCCCGCGGCGGAGCACAGGCTCCGGACGCGCAGACCCAGTGGCCATGGCTCACGGGCCCAGCCGCTCCGCGGCATGTGGGATCCTCCCGGACCAGGGCACGAACCCATGTTCCCTGCATCGGCAGGCGGACTCCCAACCACTGCGCCACCAGGGAAGCCCCCAAAGTGGCAACTTTTTTAATGAAAAAAAATTTTTTTCATTTTTCCTGTGAAACATATCATACGTACAAAAAGAATATATGATAAAAGTACATTTTAAAGGCTAATAATAAGGTGAACATCCTTGAAGTTCACCACCCAGGATGAAGCAAAAGACCATCGTCATGAACACTACAGTCCCCTGGGTGTCCTGAATGAATGAATCCTCCTCTCTGTCCTTAACAGATGTGACCACTGCCTTGAATTTGTTGTTAATCATTCTTGCTTTATTTTTTTTTGTAAGGATTGTACATATCCTTAATGGTGGAGTTCTCTAGGGAAACAGAAACAATAGGATGTATATAAATATGGAAAACAATTTATTATAAGGAATTGGCTAATGTGATTATGGATGCTGGCAAGTCACGAGATCCGCAGGATGAGTCGGCGAGCTGGAGAGCGTTGGTGGAGTTCTAGTCCAAGGCTGAAGGCCTGAGACCCAGGAGAGCTTTCCTGTCTGAAAGCCAGCAGGCTTGAGACCCAACGTTTCAGTTTGAGTTTGAAGGCAGGAGAAAAGCAAGTATCTCAGTTCAAAGGTCATCAAACAGATAGAATTCCCTCTTACTAGAGGGACAGTCAGCTTTTTTGTTCTAGTCAGGCCTTCAACTGACTGCATGAGGCCCACCCACATCCAGCGGGAAGAGAAATCTGCTTTACTCAGTCTCTTGATTTAAAGGTTAATCTCATCCAACAACATCCTCACAGAAACAGCCAGAATAATGTTTGACCAAAAATCTGGGCACCTCGTGGCCCAGTCATTTTGACCCATAAAGTCAGCCACCACAATGGACATACCACGTATGAATGTATACCTAAATAGTGTGCCTTTAATTTTGTCTCGTTTAAAACCTTACATGAACGGAATAATTCCACATGCGTTTTTCTGTGGTTTTCTTTTACTAAACATCATGTTTGTTCGTAGTTGATTCATGTTTATTCCTGTTTTTTCCCCACTATTTTATATGCTACTGTCTGACAAACTACAATTTATTTACCCATGCTGCTCTTGATGGATATTTGAATTGCTTGCAGTTTTGTACAATTCTCAAAATAGCTTCTAGGACTATTCTTATGCATGTTTCCTGTTGCTTTTGGTTATGCTATTCAAATCTATTCTATACCTATAGTAGTTAAGATATAGGCCAGTAGTTATGATAGATTAAAGGCCCAACGAGTCTGTGACTTAAACAAGGTAGAAGTATTCCTCTCTCCCAAAACAGTCTGAGCATAAGCAATCCTGGATTGATATGATAGATAACTATTATGCCTACCCAACTATGCCAGTGGACACCTCTCACTACACATAACACAACCTTTTCTCCCCAAGGACGACAATCCATCCCTGAAATCCCCTCCAGAAGTGTCGAACTGCTGGGAGATGCCCTGTTCACTCCATCAGGCCTGGCTCTGCAAGACCCAGCCACCTACAATGAAGGCTATTAATATGCTCACCCTCGTCCCTCTCCTACATGGTCATGGAGTATGAATAGAATATTGGCAATAAAAAACTCCTCACTGAGAAGAGGGAACTTTAGTCACACCCAGGAGTCATTCCTCTATAGGAAAATCTAAATGCTACCGAGCATGTGGAGATATACTGCCCTGGCAATGGAGGAAAATTCTTGTGTAGCCCATGTTGCAGTTATTGTTTCAGGTCTGGCAGGAACTCCTTTGTCCTTTGTCCTGTGGCTCTGCCATTAAGAAGGAGCTTCCCTACCTCTTACCTGTCCTGTGGCACACTGAAGTGGCTACTAGAATGTGTGCCTCCTCGGTGACCGATAGTATTACAGGCATTTCCTGCTTCTCCGGACTTGGGGCTTGGGACTGCTTTAAGAAGTCAACAAGCACAGATTTTTCAGGCTAGGCTTGTGGGTTCTTTGGCAAAACTCCCTTAGGCTTCTTAGGTTGCTTGCTTCTGGTCAGTTCCATGTTGGAGTTACTACAGCCAAAGACCTTATGTAAAACAGAGCTCTTCGAGCAGTGCATTGGGCATACTGTTTAGCCACAAATAGGTTACAAATACATCCAAGATATTGTTCCCTTTGGGCTCTACTTGGGATGATCAGAGCATGCAGTCTGGTCACCACTGGCTATGAGTAGCTTCACTGATATACCCCTATGGGCTATACAAATATTATATTATATTTTGCGTGCATGAGTGAACACGGTTGGAAGGCACTAATCTTAGCAGTTTTTCAGTTCTGGACTTTTATTAATGATCTCTGTGCTCTGCCAGCCCTGCTCTGCTTCAACTTATTGGCGGCCACCTTGAAGTCATTCAAAATAAAGGAACTGAGAAGGAAGGCTGTGTCAGCACGTGAAAAACCTGCCAAAGTATCTGAGGAGACAGATTTACCAAGTGATCTGCGCAGGCCCCCAGATTTCCAGCCTGCCCTGTCTGCATTCTCAGAGTCTGTATTCTGAGTAGTGCGCCTTCCAAGCAAATGTCACCTAGATTCTGTTCCTGTAGCTCCACTCCCAGGGACTAAGTCTGTATTTGTTATGATGTAGATGTTGTACTGAAGACCCACAATAACAGTGATTTAAGCCAGACAGGAGTTTACTTCCCTCTCAAACAGCAGTTATCACAAAAGCAATGGAAGGTGTTTATAGTGTCCAGGGCCCACACTCCTTGCTGCTCTTCCCTCAACACATGGCCTCCATCTCCCGGTCCATCGCTAGCTCTTACCTTCACATTTCCATTCCAGCCAGTTTCCTTCTAAGGACATGATCCAGATGGTGTAGTTACCACTTTCACACTTTATCCTTTAGCAAGAATGTGGTCACACAACCGCACCTGGGTGTCAGGGAAGTTGGGAAACATAGTCGTTATTCTGGATGCTAAGTAAGTATTTAAAGGAAGGGAAATAACCCCAGATATTGAGGGAAAGTAGCTGTCTCTGCTGTAATCCTTATGATTTTTCTCTGATCTAGCAATTACTGAGTATGCTGTTAAAAATCTCCTTTTAGGGCTTCCCTGGTGGCACAGTGGTTGAGAGTCCGCCTGCCGATGCAGGGGACACGGATTCGTGCCCCGGTCCGGGAAGATCCCACATGCCGCGGAACGGCTGGGCCCGTGAGCCATGGCCGCTGGGCCTACGCGTCTGGAGCCTGTGCTCCGCAGCGGGAGAGGCCACAACAGTGAGAGGCCCAAGTACCACAAAAACAAAACAAAACAAAACAAAACAAAAACTCCTTTTAAGCTAGTGGATTTGTCAGTTTCTCCTTGGATTCTGTTAAGTTTTGCTGTAAGCTATAATATTAGGAATATACAAAGTTAAACATGTATCTTTCTGGTGAAATTAACCATTTACTAATATGCTGCGATCTTCTTTATCTCTTATAATAACTTGTCAAATTCTGTTTTGTCTAAAATTGACTTTTTTACCCCTCCTTCTTGTGGTTTGTATTTACTTTATATATCTTTTTCTATCACTTTACTTTCAATCATTTTAAGTTCTTTTATTTTTGAAATATTTCTCATAAACAGCATACAGCATATTTTATTGATATTCAGTCAACTTCTTAGTTCTCTATTACAGTAACTTATCCTTCTAGCGCTCTATGAGCATTTGCATTGTTTCTAGTCTTTTGTTGTTACAAATAGAGCTGCAATTTTTAGCCACTTCCTGATATCAACTTGTATATTTTTTGGCATACCTTTGGGATAGATTCTTAGAAATAGGGCCCATGTGTACAAGAGTAAATGTATATGTAACTTTACTAGATAGTCTCCTCCATGGGAGTTGGAGCATTTTGTAAGACCATCAGTAGTAAATGAGAATGTCTGTCTTCGGTATTTTTACCAGTTTGGTAGCTGCAAAGTATTATTTCAGTGTATTTTTATTATGACTGAGGTTTACTATCTTGTCCTATGTTAAACAGTCATTTGCATTCATTTTCTCTATGGACTGTCAGCAATGCCTTAAATTATGGTTTTGGTCTCCAGCCCCTTGGTCTTCACACTTAAAGTCAAGCCCCCTTGGTTTTCACACTTAAAGCCAAGCCCCAGTATCAGGTGATTGAAGGCTGTAGTAATGGAGTCTCAGAGGAGCCTGTTTTCATTTCATTTCATTTGCTCCACCCAGAGCTGGGGATGAGACTGAAATGATCTCATCTGTGGGATGGAGTTTGGCGGATTCACTCCTGTGTGATTACTCCTTAGGGTCCACCCTCAGTAGGGTTTCTGACCTGATCTTTCTTCCTTAGCTCCTGGTTTGTTTCCTGTCCCCCTCTCACACGTGGCCTGTTGAAAACGAGCATCAAGGATGCAGACCTTCATGCCCATTATAGCTTATTCTAGAAAATTACACCATTCTTATACCAAGCCTACCACATTTTTTTCCTCTTTATCTGCCACTCAGTTGTGGTTTTTTAAAAAAGTGTTTGAAAAACAATTTTATCCATCATTCTGAAGTCTTCTGAGTTGAGTTCTTCTGAGTTGAATTCAAAAATATGCAAATGAATATTTGAATGACATCTGTTCCCTTTGTTATGCGGTCAGGTTCACGAAGACTGGAGCCACGGCTTCTCTGCTCACCACTGGTCTCCCAGGGGCCAACATAGGACTAGACTAGTGGATGTTCCACAGTAATTTTTGAATGCATATGAATGCATATGAGCATCGTAAAGACCCTGGAGATGAATGGGACAGTGGAGACCCTAGGGGTGGCTTCCAGAAGCGAATTCAAACGCTGGGAACGCAGCTGAGACAGGTCGGCAGCTCTGGAGTGGGGCGTTTGTGCCAAGGATCAGTACTAAGCTGACGTGGTAGCTGATGCGGGGATCTGTAAGCAACAGAGATGGACTGAAAAAGTGAATTAGCCACTGTTACTGACTAGAAATAAAATAATAAAGTTATTCCCATTGCCTATGTATTTAGGAACTGGAGACAACGTGACAAGGAAGGAAATCGGAATCAGGCATGAAGGGACAGAAGGGACATTGAAAGAACCACCTCATGAGTGGCTGAACAAGAGGAAATCAAAGAGACCAATGGCCTGCTTCCTGCCAAGGTGGAATAATGAGGGCTGGATCTATAGTCCCCCATCACACACTCTTAAAGAAACAGATAACCAGAAAAACATATGAAAAAATGTTTTTCAGGCAACAGACAACAGACAGTGCAGGGCAGTGAGTGGCCTCTGAGAAAGGGGACACAATAAGGAGAGAGCTCTGCTGTTGCCCCAGCTCACTGCTTGGAAAGTGTTTCCAGGCCCCAGTGCAGGAAAAGGAAACCCAGGCAAGTCCTCCAGGTCTCCCTGAGTTGGGGAGATGCAGGTGGGAGCTTTTGAAAGCCCAAGCAGCTAGACCAGAGAGAAGTGCACAGAGCAGGCACTCTGGAGGTCTGCATACTAACCAGCTCTTACATGTGAAGAAACTAGCTGAGGCCAGGGAAGGAGCTACGGGAAAAGGAGCAACTGGAGCCATCCCTGGAGCTCACACAGGCCTGGGATAGCTCCTGTTCCTGCCCGGAAGCAGACAAACCCTGTAGCCCGTGGAATGCTGGGCAGAGTACTCAACAGGATATCACCTTCAGAGCGGGGCAGCATCAGCCCTACAATAAGGCTCCTCCAATCCCACTTTACAGAGCTTGTAGAAAGAAGCCCTCAAAAAGATCCAAGAATTTCCAAGTAATCTATCTGGATGCCAGCACAGAGTTCACGGGTATTTTTTAAACTGAAAGAAAACCCAGCACCCAGTAAGGAAAAATTCAAGACATCTGGCATCCAACCAAAAATTATCAGACGTACAAAGAAGCAGGAAAATATGATGCACAACGAGTAGAAAAATCAACTTATCAAAACTGACCCCTAAGTAACACAGATGATAGAATTAGTACCAATTACATTAAAATAGTTATCATGACTATAACTCGTATGTTCAAGAAAGTAGAGGAAAACACAAACATGGTAAGGAGAGCTATGGACGATATTTTTAGAAGACCCAGATTGAACTTCTAGGTATGAACAGCACGAAGTCTGAGATGAAAAGTACACAGGATGAAATTAAAATATCCTAGACACTAAAGAAGAAAATACCAGTGATTTTAAAGATACAGCAATAGAAACTATCCAAAATGAAACACAAAGAAGAAAATATCTGAAAAATGATGAACACCAGTTATAGAACAACTTTATGTAGAGCTAATATATGTGTAATTTTAATGGAACTTTTCTATATCTTGAGTTTGGTTGTAGTTATATGATTTTATGTGTTTTCAAAACTTGCCAACTGGGGACTTCCCTGGTGGTGCAGTGGTTAAGAATCCACCTGCCAATGCAAGGGACACAGGTTCGACCCCTGGTCCAGGAAGATCCCACATGCTGCGGAGCAACAAAGCCCGTGCGCCACAACTACTGAGCCTGTGCTCTAGAGCCCGCGAGCCACAACTAGTGAGCCCACGTGCCACAACTACTGAAGCCCGCATGCCTAGAGCCTGTGCTCTGCAACAAGAGAAGCCACTGCAATGAGAAGCCCGCGCACCACAATGAAAAGTAGCCCCCGCTCACTGCAACTAGAGAAAGCCCGCGCGCAGCAACAAAGACCCAACACAGCCAAAAATTAATTAATTAAAAACAAAAAAATCTTGCCAACTGTACACTAAAATTAGGGTGATTTTATGGTATGTAAATGACATCTTAATTTTTAAAAAAACATGGGGGGAAAAGTGACCAGTATCAAGAAATTGGACCAATCTGAACTTCTGTTAACATAATCTAGGGGGCATTTGTGCACTTGGTACATCTTCCTTCATGTTCAGTGTTCAATGTTCACCTCAAGGGCAGAAAGACCAAAGTTCCCTATCCTGACTCTACCCTTATTAATAGTAGAAACTTAGACACATGACTTAACCTCTCTGGGACCCAGTTTATTCACCTTGAAAATGGGGATAACATTGATTCACTCACTCATGCATTTAGTCCTGCATTGAACAATACTTATTGGGTGCTGACAACATGCCAGGTACTGTGCTAGACACTGAACAAAAGGGATGCACTGTTTGCCTTCAAGGTGCTTGATCACAAAATCACAGAATAAATGACAGCAACAGAAATATCCAGAAATCACCTGGTCCCACATCAGGAAATCGATGTCCTGAGAGTGATAATAACTTACTGAAGGGTTTTGAGTTTGTTGGTGGCAGAGCTGTGAGTACAACCCAAGTCTCCTTATGTAAAAATGCAGACCTATTGTTAAAAATATGGTTGATGACAGAAAGTTCTTCTTTGTTTCTTTTTCCTCTAGAAAAAGGTATTTCCTCTTTAATCTTGAGATGGAGATTTTAAATCAGTGGGCACTTGTAGAAGCCAGGCTTTTTCAATGATGATGATGATGATGATGATGATTTTACCTGGATTGCGCTTTCAAAAAAATGTAACCAGTCATCTACATTTTTAAAGGCAGGAAATTACATAAAAGTTGGGATGCTTTGCTGTCCTTAAAGAATTTTATAATGTCTGGCTGTACTGGTACTGAAATTCACATTCTAATGGAGCAACAGTCATTGAAAAAAGGTACCTGCTTCTCCATGCAGCAGGGGCCTCGGCTCGTCAGTGCGGTAGCCCTCACCCAGCCTACTTCTTTTATTTATGTTACCTTCTTGGCCCTTAGGAGACTATATGTATATACCTTCAATTTTATGAGATGACTTTCTAATGACTGGTTTTAGTTACCACCCAGCACAGATTACACTGGGCATCTCAATCTTCAGCGGTTTTGCAAGGCAGCCATCAACACAAAGTATCAATAATTCGGGCCCCAAGCCAGGCTGTAATAATACTCAGCGATCAAGGAGTCTCACGGCAATAACTAGAGGCTTCTCTGGCCACAGTCCATAGATACAGGATGTGAATCTTTATGTATAAATAAATGCTAAGGGTATTGCTCCTCTGTTTTGATTTATAAATTAATATTTAAAACTTGGATTTTGCTTGCGTTTCCAATTCAGGAGTTCATACAGCACGAGGTAATTTCTTTTGCCCTCCGTTGGCCTCCTCTTTGCGGCTTTGCCTTGGAGTTCATTCTAGTTCCATAAATCTGCATTACAAGGCAGCCCATAAACACAGAAAGATACCAATAAGTCAAAGTCACTCTCAAGAACCAGGCTCTTCCTTTATTGGCACTACAGAAATGTTTAAACACTGTAAAATATATCCGTCCATGTTCTCTGAAGTGTTTCATAAAAGGATAAACTGGATTGTGCCTTAGAGTGGATGTGCCATTTGGATAGCTAGCTATCCTCAGTGAGCTTTGAACCCCATCGTTGCAACTAAATCAAACTGTTGGAGTTCCATGCCGAAGAATGTCCCCACAGCCCATGGGGTGAAAGCCTTCCCGGAAAAGGTACAGCTGAAGTGTCAGAGCAACCTGAACGTCTAAGGTTGCATTTTAATAGCTGCAGCCCAGAGGGCTGGGGTGACATCTAACTCCCACGTCTAGTCCTGGCCACAGGCTCGGTCGGCAGTCTTGGGCTGGTGTGATGCCTTGGGTGAAGGGGAGAGGAAGCGCTTGTTGCATAGCCTTCAATGGTGTACTGGGTTGAAGAGTGTCCTCCCAAATTCACATCCACCTGGAAACTTGGATGTAATTAGTTAAGTGAAAATGAAGTCATACTGGATTACGGTGGACTCTAAATCCAATTACAGTTGACGAACAACACAGGTTTGGGCGCCACAAGTTCCCTTATACATGGATTTCTTTCACTAGACACGTACTACAATACTACACAATCTGTGGTTGGCTGAATTGATGCAGGACTACGGGGACAGAGGGCCGAATGTAAAGTTATATGTGGATTTTTAACTGCACAGAGGGTTGGCCCTCCTAACCACCACAATGTGCAGGGCCAACTATACTGGTGCCCTAATAACAGGAGTGACACAGAGGTGCAGAGGAGACGCACACAGAGGGGAGAGGGCCACATGCAGATGGAGACAGAGATTGGAGGGATTCAGCGACAGGCCAGGGACACCAAGCACTGCTGGCAACCGCCGGAAGCTGGGAAAGGGTAGGAAGTCTTCTTCCCAAAGGTCTTCGGAGGGAGCATGGCCCTGCTAGCACCTTGACTTTGGATTTCTAGCCTGCAGAACTTTGGAAGATAAAGTTTCTATTGTGTGAAGCCAAGTAGTTGGTAATGCCTTTTAAAGCCACCCTGGGCAACGAATACAACATGGAAATGCAAGGCAATCTAAAGGAGAAGGGTTGCTGGAGCGCTCCAGTACTGGGCTGGAGACAAGTTCAGGACAAGATCAGGCCCTTAGAGCTTATGGGCTCATGGCGGAGAGGATGAGGTAGATCAAGAAAGACTTAGCAACATGCATTAGGACTGTAAGATACAGCACACAATAAGTGACATATAATATCCAAAAGCCAAAAATTTAAGATCAAATATCTGAGATCATGCTTTTCCTTTCATCACCATGGTCTAAATTTGTGGGGAGGATAATATCTCAGCCCTTATAGCCCATAAATCCATAAACCCACTTTAAAAAGCTGATAAGGAGGGAGGAAGAAGGGGAGAGGTTAGGAGGAGAAAAAAGAAGTGAGAAAGGAGTGGCAGAGACGTCTTTTCAAGGAGTGATATGAATGTTTACATACGTGATTCATGTGGTTCAGTCCCAGAGAAAAGTCGCAGTTAAAAGAACACAGTCCGTATATATATAACTGATTCATTTTGTTGTAAAGCAGAAACTAACACACCATTGTAAAGCAATTATACTCCAATAAAGATGTTAAAAAAAAAAAAAGAACACAGTCCGTGTAATCAGAAGCAATTTAGAAATAACTCAAGTCCTTTATATGTATCTCTTGAACACCAACAAGGGACACACAATTTCCTGCAATACTTGTTTAAAGCTCCCATTTTTTTTCTTGCTCTGAACACTGCCCTCACATGCCACAGTTGCTTTCCTCAACTTGGGATTCCTCCCAAATCCCTCCGACTCTTCCATTTATGTGCCTCTTTCCATGCTCCTCTCTTCTCCGTTTCCTCCAGATTGTCCGCTACAACAGTCTCAGAATCAGTCTATCAAAGCGGGACCTTCGTAGGGGTGGGAGGTGGAGGGCACCGTGGGGAAGTGGATAGACTGAGAAGGTCAAGCCATTGTCCTCTTGACTAAGCAAGGCCTCGGGGTAAGACTGGGAACACCCAGAAATGAATGATTTTTACCCCTTGATACTGGGTTGGGGGGTGCAGGGGCAGATTATGTTTTGAAACTTTAACCCGTACTTCGTTTGCTGCCATATTCTGCTACTCCAGTTCTTCTTTCCCCACAGCCCCCAGTTCAGGGTAGAGTTGTTATAGCAGAAATACAAGAAGAAATAAAAAGACAATGTTCAGCTTCTGAGTTTCAAAATACATGTTATAAATTGTGATAGAGACACCAGCTTAAAAGAAAACGTTTTGACCTTTGCCACTGAAAAGTAGATATCCAAATACATGATGTAATACTGTGTTTAATCCTGTCTCTGAGGTGATAAAGGTCTTCTGGACTCGACGGGATGGGGCTGGGGGAGTCAAAGGGAAAGCAAAGTAGCAAGGCGCTGGCAAATGTGCCCGAGTGCACCTCCATTTAGGGCTTTCCCTGTGGAGCCTTGGGGCCTGGGGTCAGGTCCCCTCAGCTGGCCTCTGCCTTCAGGAGCACTTCTACGGAGCGGGCACAGAATCACCATACAGTGGTGGCGTCCTATGACAAATGACAAGCTTCCTCTGGTAGTCTTCCCACTTTCTGCCTCAAGGCTGTATCTAATGATGTCAGAAAACAAAAATTATAGGGAAGTTAAACCTCCGGGGGCAATGTTCATCCATTGGGGTGGGAATGGGGAGGCGGGCAGGAGCCAGAGAAGGAACCCCGATGGTTTCTCCTTAAATGTTGCACCCTAAGCATTTCACCCTTCCTCATTCTGGCCATACTTAGCTCTCTCTCTCTCCAGATCCCCATCTTTTCATACCTCGCAGTGGTAAAGGTGCTCCACTGTGAAAACCTTCAAGATACTGTACTCTCTCTCATGTTTCCCTGACATTCTGCCCACACCTATGGAAATAAGTAATCCTCAGTATTATTTTGGTGGGACAGCCTGCCCCCATGAACTGCCCTGTGCTCCTATCATTTTTAAAAAGTGCTATTCAAATGATGAACTTTCCCAGTATGTCTTGATCAAGTGAGAGGCACTACGGCTGCCCTTCATGATGGAAACCTGATGCTTGTATTGTCTCTAAGTTGTATCCTGAAGAATTTGTATCCTATTGTAGGACAATCACAAAAATGACTGAGCACAGCATCAGTTCAGCAAATTAAGGAATGTTAAATCTCCCCAGATCAAGGTTGTTTTTTCTCTCTACCACAGAGTGTAAACTTCTGTCTTAATCTTAGGCAAATACTTTTAAAAGCAAGCTATATTTGATTAGGGTGAGAAAAAGGAAGAAAAAATTAACATTAGCCACTGTGGGATCCATTTTCTATACTTGCTCTGATTAGTAAACAGTCCAAGTAATGTCTTCCAAGGATGATTGATTTTAATTTTATTAATAAAGTTACGGCTTTTATTATGTAATTTCTTAAGAAGCTTTTTTTTTATGGAGAAATAGCACTGTAAAGTTCACAGTCCCTGAATGAGACATCGCTCCAAATATGAAACAAGATTAAACTTGACAAGCTACTCCCCCAATGTAGTTTGTTCTTGTTTTCATATATATGTAAAAATTATATTGTGGGAATTGCACACAAACATCAATAGAGCAAGTTCCACAATGTGATGATTACAGTAAGGTTAAGGAAAACTTTTTGCTTTTCAATCTTAAATATATTGTAAGAAATTTAGAGGGGCCAGATTAGCTATATACATTTTGACTCTTACTGGAAAAAGAAATCTAAATAATGAATGGATTATACACTGAAGTAGTGTAAAGTTGATAACACTTAACTGAAAAAGAGACAATCTCTCTGGGCGGCCACTAATCATGTGCACAGTGCTGGGTGGGTCCTCCAGTCCTTGGAGGTGAATACAGGTGAATACAGGATGGGGATGGAGCCCAGATCCATCAATCCTACCTCTTTCTTTTGCATCTTCTCCTTCATAATCTCCTTAATAATTGCTTTCCTCAGCTTTCTATGGTTGGCTCTAGCAGCAATGAAATTAATTTTTTTTTTTTTTGCGGTACGCGGGCCTCTCACTGTTGTGGCCTCTCCCGTTGCGGAGCACAGGCTCCGGATGCGCAGGCTCAGCAGCCATGGCTCACGGGCCCAGCCGCTCTGCGGCATGTGGGATCTTCCCAGACCGGGGCACGAACCCGTGTCCCCTGCATCGGCAGGCGGACTCTCAACCACTGCGCCACCAGGGAAGCCTGAAATTAGTTAATTTTGATCAGGAATATATCCGAACCCTAGTCTCTCAAGTAGTAGGAACAGAAATTGTCTTGTGATATGCAGCAGATCAGGCTGTAAGCTACATAGAGGGGCTGAATCTCTAAGTGCTGGCAACCGTCCTCAGAGGGCGGGAGTAAAGCTGGCATGAGAGGTGATGAGTGAGAGCCTTGCGACATGATGCTCTGGGTTCCTGTATCATCAGTGACACAAACCCCCAACCCTTGACATTTTGAGAACCAACCAATTCTCCTGTTGACCTAAACCATTTTAGTTACTTTTCTATAACTTCCAAGTGGTAGAATCCTGACTATTTCAGAGGAGATCTTAGTTGGAACTTAGCTTATTTATTCAATGATAGAGCTATGTCTCAAGTACGTCTGTTGTTCCAAGTACACTATCGAGGCTGTGCGGTTCCATTTCAGGCCCAGTATTCAGAAAGCTTGTTTCCCTGGGTGCAACAGCAAAGTAGCCTCCAAAATTTGAAATGAAGGTATTCCCTTGAGACCTGAGATATAAACTCAAAACACAGTGGGCCAACATAGAGAAGAGTTTATATTTGAGATTATCTTCAATATTGAATTGGAGTTAATCCGACTGTAAAGGCAAAAGTAGAAAGAGAGATGGAAGGAGAGGTAGGGATGGAATGAGAAGTAGGGAAGTACATTCTAAACTTTAATGTGCACCCAGATCCCTGAAGATCTTATTAAAATGTACAATCTGATTCAGTAGGTCTGGGGTGGGGCCCAAGATTCTGCATTTCCAACAAGTTTCCACGTGACACCAACGCTGTTGGTCCCTAAACTACACTTTTGAGTAGTGAGGTACTTTACCATACTTCAAAAAATGAAAATAGTCTAAGGAACAGACTAACAATGATGACAACAAAAATAATAATACCTCATTGATGTCATTATCATATCTAAAGAATACATCAATCAGAAGGGTAGGGAGGAAAGTCAGAACTAATACAGAGACAAGAGAGAGTCAGAAAAGAAAAAAAAAGTCAGAAAAGCAATGTCTAAAAAAGGACAGTGTCTTGGCAAGAAGAGACCCACTTTGCAGTTAATCCCTGTTGTGAATATAGATGTACTGGGCTCTACATTTCTAATGACGATGAGCTTTTTTATTCCATATTTGCGGAGCAACCTTTTGAATTTTATTTGCCTTTTTGTATGGCTTTGCCATAGGAAGGAAATGGGCTCTCCAGGTTAAAATGAATAATCTACTCCTCACGCGAGTTATGTTATTCCTTGTAAATCATTAAACTGTCATTATGTTTATAAATAACAGCCTCTGTGAGTTTAGTTTGTGTGACTCAGCATCCCTACCTCCAACTGCTTTGCAGCATCAAAGAGCTGGAATTTCTGATACTCCAACCAAATAAAATAAAATAAGTAAAACTGAGGGTGTTTAAATTATCACATTGAAATGCCACCACTTGAGGTCTATTAGCAACAAGATGTACCTCCTCACCTACATCTGAGATTTCTTTGAAATTTATCATGTCCTATAAGATAGTGGGTCAGAATACTGATCTTTAATTTGTTAACTGGTGTCATTTTGTGATTTTCTTTGTTTTTAATATAATTATTGTTTTCTTTTTACTCATCGAATAGATCCTGATATTGGAAATAGCCTTTCTCCATCTTCCCCATTCTCTCTTGATGGTCTTGGGGCCCATTGCTTTATTTACAATTTGCTTTTCTTTACAGTTTCAGAACATTGTCTTATTCACTATTCCACTGGACTTTATCCCCCAATTATTCTTTTCATTCTTCCTTTTCTATTCTCAACAAAACAGGAGTGTTATTTGAACACATTTCTACATAATTGGTTGTGTGTATTGTATTAGAAGGCCAGTCAAATTCACCTTTTCCATTAATAAACCTCATATCAGTATGTCACACATAAATTAGGAACTGTTAGAAAGGGATGTCTTCACTATGTGAAAAGCAGTCGTACTTTGGCTGACGGTCATCACTGAGCTTCCTAGTTTTGTGTCCACATTAATACTATTCTTTTAAACTGAGCTGCCTTGGTGGCATCTTGTCAAATCATTCATCAGGGAATACAAAAAGGGGTGGGATGGACTTTAAATCACTCTTGTGTTAGTTGACTATTTAATCCATGCAACAACTAGACCAAATTAGTTGAGATGTCGATGGTATTTTCCTCTATTAATTTATGAAAATACGAGGAGCAAAAATTGGGAAGATGGGTGGAAGAAAAATAATGGTTTGTTATAGAGTCTCTCAGGAGAAAATAAGAAAGGATCAACAATTTATTTTCATCTTTGTAGGATTACTTTTTTTGTGACTTGGATTCAGCTCAGCAATTTAATTTCAGGTGTACAGACCTGCCGTCATGTGAAACTGTTACTCAGTTTTCAACACATGTACACCACTGGGGCATCTGCTGTTGACTTGATTCCTCCCCAAACACTGGAGAAGCTAAACATGAGTTATCTGAATTTTCTGTGTCTCTTAGGAACCAAGCCAAATTTGTATAAAACGTTTCAGACATCTGAATTTCTGTCCATAAACCAAACTTTTGGGCTGCATGTTAAATATGTCATTCTACCTTATTCCACATCTATTCCTCATTTCCTTTCTCTATATGCATGCATAATCCCTTTTAGATTAAGATTTATTCTGGTTTGTGGCATTCTTAATTTAACAGAATATTAATTGTTAAACCTTACTATCTACTAACTGTATCTTTAAAAAGGACATAGAAAAACATTTCATTAAATGACTAAATACATTTCTCCTGCTTGTTAAGTTCTCACTAGATCAAACCTTGCTGGAATGCAGACACGATGACTGGAGCTGAAGCAGCCATCTTGGATCATATGAAAGAAAGCAATGGATGGTGAAGCAGCAAGATGACCATGGAGTGAGATGCCAGCTCTTGACTACTAAAATCTTTGTTTTTTTACACCTCAGTCCTGTCCCTGGGTATCCTCTTTGTGTCCAGTGCTCACGTACCTCAAGGTCTGTTTCCTTTATACCAGACATCTCCACCTGCTCAGTGCAACCCTCCTTAGCTCTGAAGTGGCAGTTTCCCTGAGGTAAGGCTGAGATTTCCACTTGGTTCCTGATCCTGCAGGGCAAAGTGACACTGTGGTCTCTCCTGCTTTGAAAGTCACAAGTGGAGAGTGAAACAAAAGCCTCTCTGCTCTTGGATTTCCCCTGGTTTTATCTACACTACCTCCCTGCTACAGAACTGAGGCTAAGGGTGGGGACGACAAGATACATATGTCTAACCTGTTTCCCTACCCCCCCAATTTCTTCTTCCCATAATTCACTGAGACTGCCAGGGACTAGAAGTGTTCCTTTTCCTTACACTGTACCTAGAATTTTCTCCACCCTATAACTTATAAAAGGGCTCCATGATTAAGCCAGCTAGGCCTCAGGTGCTAATGAGAACATGAATTTAGAAATTCCAACTGATCATCTTGCAGTGCACTCAGAAAATATTCTAATTTTCTAGAAAAAGGGGAATTCACCTTTCTTATAAAGCACTAAAGCCCACTGTTTTAGTTGGTGTAGAGACCCCAGGGCAATAGAACTTGGTTAGAAAGATACACCTGGAAATTTAAAAGAAAGTCATCCAAGTAATATCCTTGGAGCCAAGCTCGGTGCCTAGCTGCGTGTTTGCTGAGAGTGAACCACCAGCCATTGTGAGCGTGGCGCCGCAGACACAAAGAGCTAGAGCCCGGGGTCACTCTCTTCAAGAGCCTAGGGTCTATTTGGGGAGACAGCCGCTAAATGCCAAATGAGCTAGGCAGTAGGTGCTTCAGAACAGTGCTTCTCAAGATTAATGTTCATATAAATCTCCTGGGGTTCTTTTAAACAGCAGCATCTGATTCAGTAGATCGGGGGTGGGGCCAGAGAATCTGTACTTCGAACAAGCTTCCACGTGATGCTGATACTGTGAGCACATGGACCTCATTTTGGGAAACAAAGTTAAAGAGGGCCAGGGAAGGAGGAGCCTTCACAGAGAAAGAGGGGATTGAGCTGAGCCCTAAAGAGTAAAGACAATAGAGAGAAGCAGAGGACATACAGAGAGACGGGGGAGAGGGAGAGGGAGAATGAAAGAGGCAGCCCAGGTAGGAGTGATGTTGTGAACCAGTGTTTGGAGGTAGGAATGTCTCCAACATGCCTAAGGGCTGGTGAGCAGATTAATGGAGAAAAGGGTTGGTGATGGGCCTAGGAGAGGAGGTGGGAAAAGAGAAACCAGATTCGGAACAACTCATGAATTGGGTGAATGTCACAAGCTGGCTCTGCCATCAGACTGAAGGCTATCAGTAGGTTTTGAGGCCTTCGCAACATCTGGACAAAGAATGTATTGACCTGATACAGACAGAATCCATACCAGAAAACCTAGTTATTAACAACTTCGTCCTCAGCCTAGCTAAGGAGGCAGGGTTCCAGTAGTCCCGTAAATGAAAAGGAACAAGGCCTGCTCTGGTGCTTCAGCACTGACCAGCCTTTCCCACTCCCAGGTGACCACAGGGCTTCAATAAATTACTTGCATCTTGGAGTCACAGTGATAGCCAGCCCCATAAATCCATTGCCGGCGCTTCTACATATCTCTTCACTTGAAACACAGAGGAGACAGACAGGAGGGGATGGGAGGAGTAGAGTTCTCTGTAGGGAAATATAATACTGAACTTGGAAATCTAAATTCAGGCCATTTTGATCAAAACACAGGAAGCACGAGTCATTATTCTTACCCAGTCTCTTCCACTAATAGATGGCAGGCAGCTGGCCATGGGGCTCTCGTAGGGAGTCAGGTAGTTTTATTTTTAGCTCAGCACAGAAGGGGAAAAGATCCAACCTGTTTACACCAGAGGGGCTGTGCTTGCAAAGCCCTGGGAACGGCTGCCCTGCACTGGTGGCATTTGCTACCTCTCACACATGTAGGTAAGATGACAGAGGTCTTCACCTGCTCCCGGCCTTACCACTGGAGGGCACATTGTTTCTGTCTGGCGCGGCTGAAAGTTACCTACCGGCATGAAATTTGGCTGCCAAGATGTGCTGTCTAAAACAATCCTCGTTACTAGTCTGTTGAAAAATCTGAATATGCAAGAATTTCTCTCTTCTATTTTTATGTCCCTTTCGTACGTTTCCAAGTACCCTCCCCAGCTTCATTCCCTTTGGGTATCCTCTACCCTCCTCTTACTGCTTTTCCTTTGTTGTAGAGAAAATAAATCCATAGTATAGGAAACTAGATGTGCTGCTACCTCCAGGTGGAAAAGTTTGGTTTGCAATCTAGGCCCTGCCTTTACCAGCTTTAGGTCTTGGGCTTTGACATTAAAGCTGTGCTTTTCGGTACTTAGGACTCACATGTGGTTCATGGGTCCCCTCTGTCACTGCACCACTGTCAGTACCACTCAGAAGAGGGCATCCTTGGCAAGTCACATCCTTCCCTTGCCCTTCCAGCAGCTGCACTGGATAGTAGTGTTATTTGGGAGAGTACAAAAGAAGCAGCGATGGGCAGCGGAGGTGTGCGCTCCTCAAACTGGTACCTAAAAGTAGTCAGGATGGGCAAGTGCCCACCCAATGCAATCAAAGGTCCTCAGGGGGCTTCCAAATGCCTCCCGCAGTGGCCTGCCCTCCAGAGAGCAGACAGGAGAGAATAAGACCCTTTTATGGGAGGCCAACACGTTCCCTGAGAAAGGATAATACGTTAACTATACATACTCATTGCTAGGATAATTTGTCATAGTAGCTAACGTGAGAGAGAAGGATTGTGAGGGAATAGGCCATAGGATATGTAAATTTTGTCAGTGAATACAGTTGGTCAACCAGGAAGCAGCATGGAAGCTCTCAGTGTCTGTAAAAAAGTGGCACTGACTCTTTTTGGAAGTGTTGTAAGAAACCTTGCAGAAGCCAACTCCTTTCATGCAGGAGACAAATTACTCCCATTTCACTAATAACTGATAGGTAGTTACAAGGTCCTTGTGCCCCACTTAGAGCCTTTTTCATCTCACTTTGCTTAGTCCAATACACTTTGAAGTTAAAAGAGGCTACTTTTATTTATTGCTCCCCTCTTATATCCCTCACTTCCTGCTGCTTCTACTGGTCATTTCTGGATTTGTCTGTCCACCATGGGGCTCGAGCAGGAACCTTAAAGCACTAGACATGAAAGGGAGAGCAAGGGACAGATGATCAAACATTCTCAGGGACAAAGACAGCCAGACATGAAGAGCAGAGGTCTTTGGGGGCAGAGAACGTAGAAGGCAGTGGAGAAATAAACATGCATAGTATAATGGTGAATACATCCATGTTAGAGTAAACAAACTTGGAATTAACAGTCATTTAATTTTAGAATTTGAATGAGCCCCCAGAAACACTGAGGTCTAAAATCCCACCACCTTCTCTCATACCCTTGAACAGCTGGTAAATCGTCATAAGGTTCACGTTTATATATCTCCCATTTTAAGAAAGTTCTCTCTTATGCTTTCACTGTGTAAACATATATAATGTGATGCACACGTGGTTTTAATTTTACATCTAACATCAAATTTAAAATCCAAAAATAAACTATAGCATATCAAAAGGTCACTTGTAGAATGTTGTTCAAACCCAATCTATGGGGCTTCAGTTACTAAATAAAGACACTCACTTTATCTTGCTTATGTTGATGTCCAGGAGTGTTGTTAAGGTTTATATTTGAACCTTTTAAATTCAGAATGTAAAGACAGGAAAGCTCTGCTTTCTCCAAACTACTTTATCAGCTCAAAATATTAACTATTTATTCAACTCTATTCTCCTCAAATAAAACTAAAAATGTATAGGTAACAAAGATGAAATACCTATAATCCCATGTTTGAAAAAATTCTGCGCTAGGGGATACTTCACAAAGAATTCACGCTTAATAAATATATTTTATAGACTGTGGGCAGATATCTAAAATAAAATAGATTAAATGTCTCTTGCTATTAAAGAATCTCTCAAAAATTATTAATAAATAAATATTTTCTCTGGTTTCCCAGGCATTTTATATATTGCTCTCCATTTTTAGAAAGTTTCAACATGTATTTTCCTTTCAAAACCAGCTGGTTTATGAAAAAGGAGGAAATCAGCCATGAGAAAGAAGGAAATTCTATCATTTGTGACAACATGGATGGAACTTGGTGGCATTAATAAAGGGAATTATTTGAATCATTCAAATAATTCCATTTTAACTTATTATTGGCATTGCAACTCTGCATTTTTTTACTAGTTGTTCCAGGAATAATAGTATATACATCCTTAACTTTTCACAGTCTACATAAAGTTAATGTTGTATTACTTCACATAATACATAGAAACCTTAAAATCATATAGGTTCCTTTAATTTTGGCAAACTGGGTGCTATAGTTGTTACCTATATTATATTGAAATACATTTTAAAATCACAAGACAATGTTCTGATGTTTTGTTTTAAATAGTCCTATTTGTTTTTAAAAAATTAAATAGAAAAAATATTTTATATTTACCAAGATATTTACCATTTCTAATATTCCTTACTCCTCAAAGATCCACATTTTCTTCTTGTATCATTTCCCTTCAGGCTAAAGGAATTCTTTTAGCGTTTCTTGTACTGAAGTTCTGTTGGCAATGAATTCTCTTAGATTTATTTAATCTGGAAGTGTTTTTATTTTACCTTCCTTACCGGAAAGTCATTTTTTGTTGAATACTGAGTTCTAAATTGCCATATGTTTTCAGAGATGTTCAATAAGTATCAGCCCAGCTAATCCCTTTGGTTTTCATGCCCTGGCCATGTGATTACTTCCGGAATAATTTACTGATTGTTTTCAGTTTTTAAAAAGTGCCCTACCCAATTTCCAAAAGCCAGCACCTGCATCTCTTTGCCTACTCTGCCCACGTGCACAGCAGATGGAGACAGACCAGGTATTACCCCTTCCAGGAGCAGTGCTACCGTACTAGCAGCCTGGGTATACAAACATCACAGCTCAGTCCCTCTGGGGTGGGTGACTTAATGCTGAGGCATCTGCTCTATACCAATGCTTCTCAACCCTCAAGTTGTGAGGTACCAGTTTTTTGTTTGTTTCTGACCAATATTTTTGTAAAATACCATAAAAATCAATGTGTATTTCATGACAATGTCAACTTGCTATAAGCGTTTATAAACATTTGGCCTCAACTTTTGGATTTATCTCACTGTTAACTGGTAACAAGCAGTTCGTGAAGTAGCACCAGGTTGCTCACTGTAGTAACTGGCTTCATAAACACACCCCTTATTGGATTTATTTCCTTCCCTGTCTCACTTCTCCACTTCCCTACTGGCGTGTTTTGGGATCACCTCCCAAATAAACTATTTGCTCTCAAATGCTTGCCTCTGGTCTGCTTCTGGAAGAATCCAGTCTAAGACACAAGGAAATCCAGCTAAAGTATCAAATATAACACTAATTGGAGTGGTTAGTACTGTCAATAAACAAATTAAAATGTTCTCTTCTACTCAATGAAAAAGAAACTCATAAATTTGAGATGTTAAACCACTGACTAGAATCCCTGAAGTTGAAAGAAGAAAGAAACTAAAAACAAACGTGACTCAGACCCATAATTGCATTCCAAAGTGGGGAAAAGATCTGATCTCAGAATTCTGATTATATGCTGCTACCGTCCATCTGGTAAAAGAATGCCATTTTCTTTGTGAGTCATGTGATTTGATGATTTCCTTCATAATGTCATAGTAAGCCATCAAAACAATAACTTTTTTTTTCCCTTTGGCTCGAATAGTAGCTTATAATTGGACATGAAATGTTTCTACATCAGTTAAAATAAACATAGTCCCTTCCTTTTTGTCCTAAGATGACCTTTTTCCTTGTGCTTGACTGTGATCCTTCAGTTGGGAAAAGAATGAGTGTAAGGACCAGAGTGCAAAAATGTAATTTGAATTTGAGTTTTTAAAGGTAGAGTGCCCAGGACAAGTTATTGGTATAGAAAATATCTTTTTATTAGTGGTGTGTATTATATAGGGAAACTCAGCAAGCTTTTAGCATCATGTAATAGAAAGTATATGACTTTTGAGTTTCAATCCTGACTGCTCTGGCTTGAATTCTAATCTTGCCAGTCACCACGTATGTGACGTGTGTAAGTTTCTGTAATGGATCTAGTGACTATATCTCTCTCTTAGGAATATTGAAATTTAAATAATATAATGATGTATTTGAAAATATCTGGCTCAGTTGAAGAGATAAAGGAATCAAAGATTACTTCAATGCATAGTTCTCTGATTTTTGTAAGTGGGAAAAAAAGCATGTGAAAGAAAAAGTATCACATGATATTAGGGGTTAAGGAGTATTCCGGTAAAGGTAATAATTGTCTAGTGTTGTTTATCATTGTTCTACCAGATAAAATTTGCCAGCCCAAATTCCCCCTTCTCTGTCAACCAGAAGGGAGCTAGCTTAAATGGAGTACAGTGCATTGAACAGGAGCCTCTGTGGCTTTTTTTGATTGTGCTCTGTGGAATGAAATGGGGCTCGAAAAAAAGAAAATCAAAGTAATGGCTGCATATGAGGCCACAAGGACACTCAATGTAACCACATCATAAATCATCAAAGAGAAATGCCAGGGAAGATCTATGCTTCTAGGACAGCTCGCTTCATTTAATATATCTGATGCTGCCATAATAGCGACTCTTTAGTTCCCCCTTCCCTCTGTTCAGTGGTAGTTGTCCTTCTGCTTGACCATGCATCCCTGGGAGAGTCGTCTCCTGACTAGGAGATGCGTACAACTGTCCGTGAGTTATGGGTTCTTAGCCTGGAAAGCCTTGTTTCAGTTCAGTAGTGTTCAAAGTGGCAGTGAAGATCAACCAAAAGCACAGAAGGAAAAAAAGGACCCTTGGAAAAGCTGGTTGAATAAAAGAGTGGTTGCTTGATAAGAATTCCTTCACTTTCTGCTGTGTTTCTTTAATAAGGAACAAATAATGAAAGAACTAGTTTTGGAGAATAATTAAAAGAATATGACAATAGTGATATAAATAGTCACGAGGACGCCAATTTAAGAGCCCAAATGTGGTATGTCACCGTCTTTTACAATCATAAATGGGTCAGGATGAAATCTTCATAGTGTAGTTTGAAGCCAGTGAGTTAAAATGATCAAATATATTTTCACCTGAAATCAGAGTTGTAAAACAATATACAACCTACAAAATTCCTTAGGATTTGACGAATCCATTAGGACTACTCACAGCCATGAAGCCGTACCAAAAGTTTAAAAGCTTTAGTCCTTCTCAAGTTGGTAGCTACATCTCCCACTAGAGATCTATTCATGCACAAAAGAGATTAATAAATTTAGCTTAGAATTTGAGAGCAAAAATTGATCAAAATACAAAGGCTCCTCCCAAAAGAAAATTATGAGTGAGTAAAAATAGAATAAGTAGCATTAGTATTCTGATTTTACTTCATGCACTACTCATGAGTCCTTCATAAAGAAACATTCCAATAACACAAGGAAACATTCCAATAACACAAGGGATCCAACGTAAGCCTACAAAAGGAAAAAAACTAAAAGCTGAGAACAGAAAGCATTACAAGAGGGTAACGGAAGCAGCCAGGGTAGCTGGTTAGAAGCAGCAGTTATAATAAATATATTTCTTGATGAGGTGCACAGTCAAACCTTTTTCTTGATTTGTAGCTACAAAAGCAAGGTAGATTTACTTATTCTCATTCAAAGCATTCACTTTATCTTCCAAAGGACCAAGACAGCAACAGCAGAAAGCAAAACAATGCTCTGAGGATATGAAGCATTCAAGTTCCCTTTAAAATTCATATAGCAGCTCCTGAAATTTTTACTATTTAAGTGATTCCATCAAAATTCTCTTTTCCTGTCTGGTTGAGTTCATTTAAATTGATCGCCAGTGGAGTTAATCATCACAAGTCAGAACTTACACTCTGACTGTAACATGATTTAATGCTTACTCTTGACCTCCTCTCTTCTCCTTTTAAAGGACACACCTGGCCCCATAGTTGGAAAGCCCGTGAGGATTCCTTCTGTCTCTTGAGGAGGAAGCAGAGCAATGAGCCTTGTTACCGGTAGCTTGCAGCCAGTCTCTTCCGGCCTGCTGTAGTATACTGGGGGACCAAAGTCAACAAAACTAGAAAGCCCCAGTTGGGTGGCAGATGTGAAGGTTAGCCCTTTTAGCCTTTGCACGCCACTAAAATCTCTTCAGACATTCAATCGCAGGCATTACCTTCACGCCACAAGTTTGCATTTGCTTTTCGGAGCTGACAACGCGTCAATTCCAACTCCACATAGAATCTCCTATCTTATAGGCTACATTTTTTAGCATATCCTAGATTACTGACATTTACGTAGAGGTAAGACTTTAGAGAAACTCCGTTCATGGTAGGACACAAAGCCCATGCCTGAGTGGTCTGCTGTTTAATTCAAAGTCCCCAGTTAGTACCGAAGCCTCGGTTCCATTCTCACTGAGATCTGCGAAGGAGTTGACTATTCCCTGTAACAGTCATGGGAACATAAAGCCAGCAACACACAGACCTTCCCTCCAGCTTCTTTGGTCGCATACTGCTTATAATTCAGGGAAGCTGGCCGCGTGCAGCATACTAGCCAGGAGAGGCAACTTCCAACAGATAGAAGATTTGGTTCAGCACTTTCGTATTTCTCACCTCACACTTAGTCACTGAGTTTAGCAGGAACCCCCCTGCTGAGTATTCAGAAGAAAAGATAGAGGTGAAAGCCCAGTACTCCCAGGACTAATCATTTGTTCATGTACCTCCACCCAAAGTGCTAAGCCAGACAACTATGATGATTGAAAGAAAGATACACCAGTCTCCACACATACAGGGACTAAATGATCGAGGAGGTTACAATAGGGACAACAAGCCATCCAACCTAGGGAAAAAAAAAAAAAGACAACGTAAGACTATGGCCTCAGAGGATTAGCAGAGAGGAAGACTGATGTCTCTGAAACTAGTCAAGAAAACTTGGGGAAGTCCAAAGAGTTTGCATAGATCTGGTCCAAGTTCTGGTTAGGCCATGTCTTGGCTATGTCATTTTTAATAAATTGTTTAACCTCTCTAAGACTAAGTTTCTTATTCTGTAAAATGGGGGTGATAATACCTACTGCAGTGTGCATAGAGGAATAAAATGATGATGCATAAATGTTAGCTAGAATGACATAAATGTTACCAGAGCAGGGATAATGAAGACCTAAACAGAAGCCACATGTTAATCTAATGGGGTCAGAGGTTACGACACTGAGTGATGACCTTAAAAATGGTATAACGAGGCCTATTAAGTGTGAGCCTTAGATATTCAGCCAAAGAGTTTGGGTTTGGAGTACGGAATAACCAAGATTCACAATCATGTGGAAAATATAAAAGAAGAAATGTTTTTTATGGTTAGGTTGGAGGTGATGAATAACAGTACCTTTTATGATACTTACTATGTCCCAGGCACTGTTTTAAGTGCATTAAGCATTATCTCAGTTAATACTACAGAGGAAGAGCAGGGAATGGCTGGCTCAGGGAAAGCTGAGAGGCAAAGGGAGGAATCTAGTGGTGAGGGGATAAGAAGCTTGAGTATCACAGTGGCTATATAGAGAGAAATGGAGAAATATGGTAGACACTGGGAATGGGGACAAGAGAGCAAAGGGTCACCGTGGTTGACACCAGAAGGCTAGAGAATATGATTCCTCAATTAAGATGAAGAGTCATGGAAAGCAGTTTGTAAGAGAACATTCTACTGACAATTCCCTTTTCTTGTCAACCTTGATTCAGTTCTTCAGCCCCCTCTACTCCTTAGCTTTTCACACATTTTGTGTGACTGTTGGAAGGAATCCAGGTGAATCTTTTACATTTTTTTGACCTTGTGCACATGCTTCAAGGCCCTCTGCTACATTTTCGGTTGTTGATTTCCTCCACTTACCCTAAAAATTGATATAGGTGCTCTTTTGATTTTTCAATTTGCACCATATCTTCAGGTACTAATTCCACAAAGTACATGAGAAAACTCCAAAGAGGCAAAAAAAGAATTCATGTGTGACTTATTGAGAAAACCATTAAACTAAGTCATTCTCAACTTCCCAGAAGGAGAAATAATGAGAAATAGATACTACAGTATAGAAAGAGTGGGAAAAAAATGTTTCTGAGCTGAGAGACATTCCGGGCTTCTCATTCCACAATAATTCTTTTACAGAAAAGTCATCAAGTGCTGAAAATAGAGGTTTGTTCATAGATATGTGACAGACCCTTCCTAAGTGACAAGATGGGTCATAATTTTAATGAATATTGTGACACACCCATCAATTATCCTTGAATATGAATGTGACCGTGTGAGTGTGCAAAAGCTGGAGAGTGGGTAATTTCAGTCAGCATATTCCTGCACATCTGTCAACAGCTGTCAGGAATCTAAATGACCCATACTAGATAAAATTAATTTTGTGTCTATAAAGAATCTCACCTGCACATTCAAAACACCTTGGGCTTAGAAGCATATGGAGAAAATTACAGAGCAGCCCACAGTAAAACACTGCATTGAAGCACAGTAATGGGGAAGCGGGGGGGACAACTTGGAATTCAGAGCTAAAGAAGTTAAAACTATCAACGGAAGCTTGTGTTGTCATGGAAACCTAATGCAACTGAGGAGCCAGGGAAGCCATCACTTAGCTATATCACACTGAAAGGTACAGATGCTATTCAGAACAACTGGAATTGACTGGACAGATGACTCCAAGGAACCAGTAACTGAGTTAGTGATGGGTCTAAAAATTACAAATAAAGGATTGGCATAATGAAGGTAAGGAATAGAGAACTCAGGTGGTCCCAAGTAGAAAAAAGAAAATCCCTTCAGGCACAGGTAGAGTTGTATAGGAAAAGAAGAGATGAGAAAAAAGTAATTAGGATTGGTTGGATGTTCTAATAAAATTAAGGATAACCATTTAGGTTATATAATAAAGGAGGGAAATTGAAAAACAAGTAAAGAACATGCTTTCATTACAGTATTAATCACATTATAATGTATTAATTGCTAATATATTGACTTTCTATAGACTATGAGCTTCTTTAGCAAGAGTCTGGCTGTGTTTTTCATTACCCCTCCAGCCCCCCCACTCTTAGTAGGCCCAGCACAGTGTAGGCACTCAACCAATGTTTGTCAAATGGTAATAATGCTACTATTTATTTAAAAGTGGACTGTGGTACAGTTACTGTAAAAGTTGTATTCATTTGCTATGGCTGCCATAACAGAATGGCATAGACTAGTTGGCTTTGACTACAGAAACTTATTTTCTTACAGTTCTGGAAGCTTGAAGTCCAAGATCAAGGTGTTAACAGATTTGGCTTCCTCTGGGGCCTCTCTCCTTGGCTTATAGATGGCTGTCTTCTTTCTGTGTCCTCATGGCCCTTTTTCTGTGCAAGTATCCTTGGTGTATCTTCCTCTTCTTATAAGGACACTAGTCATGTTGGATTAAGGTCCCACCATAAGGGTCCCATTTGAACTTAATCACCTCTTTTAATACCTTATCTCCAGTGTAACGTGGTTACACTCTGAGGTACTGGGGGTTGGGACTTTAACATATGAATTTTAGGTTGAATTCAGTCCATAACACAGTACAGGTGACTCAAAAAACATGAGTTTGAACTGCTAGGGTCCACTTATACACAGATGTTTTTCATTGAGTACTACATAACTACACAGTTAGAGGTTGGTTGAATCCAAGGATGCAGAATCACAAATACAGTAATTGAACATCATGGATTTTGGTATTCAAGGCAGGTCTGGAACCAATCCCTTGTGGATATTACAAGATGACTGTATATAGCTTATTTTGTTCAATCATCACCACAATCTTAGTATTGCTATTTTGCAGAAGAGGCAATTTGAATCTCGGAAAGATTAAGTAACTGGTCAGTGGTCACACAGCTAGCAAAGAGCCAAATGAGGATTTAAACATAGGTTTACTGACCTCAAAGCCCTCATTCTTTAAAATGTACTCCAACAGAAGAATAAAATGGAAGTTAAGGGTGAACTGCAAAAGATAAACTGATAGGTGTAGTACTATCATCATCATTAGATTTAGAATATAAAGGTAACCTAAAGATACTGTGGGACTCTTTCATCTCACAGAAGGAGACTGAGCTTCAGGAAGGGAAGTTTTGTCCCTAAAGATTCATTTTGTGTCTAAAATTTCCAGTCCTGTTTCCTAAGAATTGCTCCCTCAGTCAACATCAGGTAAATTCTTCCAGTCTCCAGGTGAAAGACTAGAGACAGGGCTTCTGAGAAAAGAAACAAAGAACACATTGAAGCCAGCCTCATGCAGTGCAAAGCATGGCATGGAAATCTGTACAAAGACGGGACTATCTTTTACCTCTAGGAACCTATGTTTTCATGGTGCTAAAAACATGCTTTGTTGTGGCTTTTTTTTTTTTTTTTTTTTTTTTTGCGGTTCTTGGGCCTCTGACTGCTGTGGCCTCTCCCACTGCGGAGCTCCCACTGCGGAGCACAGGCTCCGGGCGCACAGGCTCCGGGCGCACAGGCTCAGCGGTCATGGCTCGCTCCGTGGCATGTGAGATCTTCCCGTACCGGGGAACGAACCCGTGTCCCCTGCATCGGCAGGCGGACTCTCAACCACTGCGCCACCAGGGAAGCCCAGCTTTGTTGTGTTTTTTGCTTGCTTTGAAAGTTTTTAAAACCAAAGCTGCTCTTTTTCTGCTAATTTCTTCTCGTTCATTTAAATATAATGTCTCTAGAATTAAGTGGCAAAATTGCCCTGTGTTTTCCTGAAAAGAAAAAAAAAAGGAAATGACTTTAAAAATTCCAATCAGTCCACTTGATTCTCCTACTAAGGAAGTGGTGATTTATTTTTCCATTGGTAGAGATTTAGGAGGCCCCCAGAAAATCAGCCACTCTCCAGGCCTTTCCCATTTGATGAGGACTCATGAGGCCCTCATTTATAAACTGATGCAGAGAGAAAAGGTGGCAGCTGACAAATTGTATTTCAGGCTCTAACTGTTGCTTGCTCTCCATTACCTTTGTAAATTTTCAACTATAACAATCCCATTTGTGGAATCCTCCTCATGAGGAACAAAGGGTCTTTAAGAAGAAAATTTATCCTGCAGGCTTATAGGCACCTGAAATGAACAGATTGATTGGGAGGTCCACCATATTGGGCTATGTGGAGCCCCAGAGTCCTCTGCATGGCTCTTGGCTCAATCAGCATATCTTGTCAATTAACAGGGTATGTTCCAGGGAGTTTTGTGCTGCTTGTTGGGGCTCTTTACTTTCTGTAGCCCCACTATTCCTTCCTTCCTCGACCCACTAGACTCTCTCATGAGATCTAGAGTTTGCTTCCTGAAGCAGAATTGGGAAGGACCCAAGAATTTTCCTCAAATTAATGGCTCTACAGCTAAATGGAACTGATCTAACAGAACTCTTTGAGGATGGATATGCCCCCTCTCCCAGCAAGGGAGTTTGAAAAATTGGTAAACTCTAGACATTCCTAAAAAATGATCTTGCTGCCTTGTAATTCATAGCACACAGCACTCAATGAAATGAGATGAGGCCCTGTTATAAGGCATCTAGCCATGGAGGGGATTATGTTAGAGACAAGGCCATACAAGGCAACACTTGCAGCACTTGGAGAATCATGATTTGGGAAGGATGGAAGCAAGAGGGAGGTGCCCAAAGGGAAGCAGGGAAGCTCTCAAGGTAATTCTGTAAACTCCAGCATTTACTGAGCACCAGCTCTGTTCCAGACAGTGTGCTGCAATCTGGGCTTAGTGCTAACATAACTAATGCACAGTCCCATCCTGGGAAGTGGTCAGGGCTGAAATCAAACTTTTTTTTCCTGCTTTTTCTTCAGATGAAATTTCAATCATGAATACAGTGGCATATATTATAAATTCAGAAAATCCATAGCAAATCTTTGACATAACTAGCGCAATCGTGAGAATATGCTTTTCTCCCTAGTTACAACTCTCCTTCATAGTCTTTCAAGTGATATTGGTCACCTTAGATGTTTAAAAAGGGATCTTTGAATTCCCAACAAATGATTCCATTCTCAATTTATGAGTTACATGAGAAATATATATATAGTCAAGTGTTTCTACATATTGTATAGAAGCCAAAATTTTTTTAGATCACAATTTAAGAGTTCAGATCTTACGGTTAAGGAATTGAGAGTGGAAACTAGGCAATTTTTGACCATCCCCATTTTGTAAGAGAAAGGGTGGACTGTGCGCACCTCCAGAGGGAAGCGCTTCAGCACAGAGAGCCTCTTCCTTTCCTCTCCGTAGGTTCATCCCTGGCTTCAGTAGAGCTCAAACCCTGCCTATGACAAACAAGAGCTTGAGCAATTAAATAATTACTGTGTCTGCAAGCTCTACAGAGAAAAGGCAAAATGCTAGGCATTGACAGACACCAAATTAGAATAAAAACTACTTTCACTGAAATTATAAGGTGCATCCTGTTTCTTGTCAACCCGTCCCAGCTAAGAGAAGAGACTGTAAGTAATCTAAGAGAAAAAGCAAAATGAATGACACTCACGGTGGCCAGGCCAAAACAGGGTGTCTTGAGAACAAACAAAGAAGCCACTTCGTGGAGAAATTAAAGCTCCTCTTCACAGCCTCTAAAGAGGAACTCTGAATGTTTTCTTCTCTTACTGACACACTTGTTCTCTTCTCAAGAGTTCATTTCAATCCTTACAGCTACTGTCATTCTTTTTGTTCTTTGCCAAGACAGCTGGATAGTTTAAAAGTCATTTCAGACTGAAGTTAAAGATCTGTCTTATCCCAAGTTTTGCTTCACTTGTCTAGTGTCATATTTTCTCTTTAGAAAGGTTTAAGTGGTGAACATAAGAGAGTGAATTCGAATTATTATAGTCATTCTTTTAATTTTAAATGAATATCAACTTTAAAAGACTAGACTGGCATTGGACCAGTCTAGTATAAAAACTGGACCATTGGTATTAGAGTCATCTGGGGATTATTATTTTATATAATAGCTTTATCAAGAAGCAATTCATATACCATACATTTCACCTGCTTAAAGTGTGCAATTCAATGATTCTTACCACATTCACAGAGTTACACACCATCAACACAATCAATTTTAGGAGATTTTCGGCATTCCCCAATTAAACCCCACACCCATTAGGAGTTGCTCTCCATTTCCCTCCAACCTCCTCGGCTCTAGGCAACAACTAATCTATTTTCTGTCTCTATGGATTTGCTTATTTGGGGGCATTTTGTATAAATGGAATCATAAAATATGTGGTCTTTTGTGACTGAGTTCTTTCACTTATCATAATGTTTTCAAAGTTTATCTTTGTTGTAGCATGTATCAGTACTGCATTTCTTTTTACTACTGAACCCCAGTCCATATTTTAAAAAATCCATTTATCAGTTGACAGACATTTGGGTTGTATCCACTTTGGGACTATTATGAGTAATGCCGCCATAAACATTTGTGTACAATATTTTTTATAGACATGTGTTTTTAATTCTCTTGGGTACATATCTAGGAATGGAATCATCTGGTAACTCTTTGTTAACCCTTGAGGAAGCGGCTGCACCATTTTCCATTCCCACCAGCAGGATGTGAAGATTCTAATTCCTACACATCCTTGCCAACACTTGTTATTATTGGTTTTTTTTAATACAGCCAGCTTAGTGGGTGTGAAGTGGTAGCTCACTATGGTTTTGATTTGTACTTCCCTGACATTTGGGATTAGTATTAAAATGCGTATTCCTGGGCTACGACCTGACCCTGAATTAGAATCAATGAGTATGCATTTTACTGAGACTCATATATCAATTATTTATTCCTGCATAACAAATATTTATTCTCTCTCATAGTTCTTATGGGTCAGATATTTAGAGGAAGCTTAGTTGAGTATTTCTGGTTTGGTATCTCATACCATTCTGTTAGATATCAGCCAGGGCTGCAGAAATTTGAAGGTTTGACTTGGACTGGAAGATCCTCTTCCAGGGTCTGCTTTGAGGGCATGCAATTTATGCAGTCACACAAGACACCATGCTCAGAAGGGTTTTGCACACTTGATTTAATGCACTGCTGTTGCCATCTTGATTGTCTTATATAACTTGTCATCTTTGAACTTGTGCTTTGTAAGTAAAGTCCAATGAGACAAGGGAGCATGTGTGAACAGAGGAGATCTGTGCAACATGTGTGTCTGTGTTCCTTGGGGCTCCATTTGCATTTGATGATTATAATACATATCAATATAGAACTCTGGTGGACCTGTCATGTGTGAGAGTTCAGTGGGACTCAAAGTCAGTACAAGATAGGCATGTTATATTTATGACTGTGTAAATTGAGGTTCTGACAGTCCAGAGAGGCCACACTTTCTGTTAGAACCAGAACTTGCTATGAACACAGCAAAGACTGCTTTTGGCCCTGGAGGTGAAGAAGGGAAAGAGAGGAGGAATAAAGCTGTTGGGATGACCAAAGCCATAGAGTGCACGATGGGCCTCCTCCCTGTTCCCTTTCAAATTTCTAGGAAAGCTACCAAACTCACTAGATGCTTTGCAAGAGTGAGTCTTTTTTTGTGAAAATCTGTAAAAGGTTTTAGTTTGGAGTATGGGTGGATATGGGAAAAGAGACAGATAGCACAAATGGGCACAGACATAAGGGATAGAGGTGACCAGGAAGAGTTTTAGCTTTTAGGACTAACTGAAATCATGAAGACGACTTTGGACTGTCACTGGCCATGGAATAGGGGGATCTGAGTTTGAGTCAACTTTGAGATCTTCAAGGGTCATGGAAACCTCAGTTTACCCCTGAGTTTTATTTATAAATTCTGTACACTGGACATAATGCATAGCTTCTTGATTCCAAACGAGTAATGCCTACTTATCATTTATCTCCTATATTTAAACATCTTGTGATGACAGATATTTGAGGCATATATCATTGCATCTTTAAGAGGCATGTAGAAATGATGCTCACTTTCTAGATAGGAAGAACAAGAATATCCCATACTCTGAAGTAAGTGTGTCACATTGCTTGGGTGTTCCCAAGATCTCAAGTTTTGCCTGCTGTTCGGGGCAAATTTGGGCAAGAGATCACAATGCTGAGCCTAACTGAAATCCACTGATCCCCCAACCCTAGTGTTAGCTAAACCTGAGGGACGGGGAAAGGAGGAAGACCTTGCTGAGGCTGTGGGAGAGCTGCTGGGGACTTAACAACATGAAACATTGGTATTTGAGGAACATGAGGCAAAAGGAAAGAGGGAATGCAATGCTCTGGTCTCTAGGTACAATTGCTGCTGAGTCTTGGCATGGCTTGCCCTGTAGCCCACTGTCATTCACTAATTGGCAGAATTTCCTCCTTGTTATGCTGGCTCCATTGAAAACCCACTGCAGGAGCAAACCTGCTTGTCAAAGCACTGGCTCCAGCGATGCTGTGGCTCTTCAACCTGCATGGCCTTCATGCCTCAAAAACGCTGGGTACAGCAGGACGCTGTACACAACCAGGCCAGCAAGCACCAGACTCAATGAGACAAAGGATCTCGCCTCTGCTCAGTTGAGCCTCACTGACAAGCCCCTGCTTTGCTGTTTCAAATGACCAGCAGAAAGGCGACCGACCACAGCTCTGAATCAGAAGCTTTTCTTCTTGTACACGAATTGCAAGAGCAAATTGCTTAGGAAGAAAACTGTTCTTGCAATTTATTTTATATTTCAGAATCAGTGGATTATTTGTTAGTGAGGAATATTTATTGTTAGTTTAACCTGTATTACATTAAGGTGGCTATAAATTTGGCCTTATACCTATTTTTAATGTAATTGCACATGTGCTTTGACCTGCAATCCCATATAACTCAACCTGCACTTTGGCTTCTAGACTCATCTACCCAATTGTTTACTCAACCCTTCAGTTTGGAGGCTTAAAGGGCATTTCAAACTAAACACATCTAAAACCAAACTCTTAATTTCCCGTACACTCCTGTCCCACCCATCCGGCCAAACCTGTCTTCATCTCATTAAATGTTACCTCCATTCATTCTGTCGCTTGGGCCAACACTTGTGATCAACCCTTGTACTCTGCCCTTGACCAACCTTTGTCTAGAAGGATCCCTGTCAATATGGTCACATACCTCGCTCCTTCAGGTCACCCATGTGTCATAGGAGTATTTTTTGGATCCATCTCCTAAAACAAAGGAAATAAAAGCAAAAATAAACAAATGGGAACTAATTAAACTTAAAAGCTTGCACAGCAAAGGAAACCATTGACAAAATGAAAAGACAACCTACTGAATGGAAGAAAATATTTGCAAATGATATGACCAATATGGGGTTGATATCCAACATATATAAAGAGCTCATACAACTCAACATCACAAAAACAAACAATCTGATTAAAAAATGGGTAGAAGACCTGAAGAGACATTTTTCCAAAGAGGAAATGCAGATGCAACAAGCACATGAAAAGGTGCTCAACATCACTAATTATCAGGGAAATGCAAATCAAAACCACAATGAGATATCACCTGACACCTGTCAGAATGACCATCATCAAAAAGAACACAAATAACAAATGTTGGGGAGGACATGGAGAAAAGGGAACCCTTGTACACTGTTGGTAGGAATGTAAATTGGTGCAACCACTATGGAAAACAGTATGGAGGTCTCTCAAAGAACTGAAAATATAACTGCCATATGACCCAGTAATTCCACTCCTAGGTAAAAAACACTAATTTGGAAAGATACTTGCACCCCAATGTTCATAGCAGCTATATATATATATATATATATATATATATATATATACACACACACACACACACACACACACACACACACACACACACATATCATTCCAAAACTTGTTTTTTCACTATTAGGTTTTTAAGATTCATCCATCTTGTTGCATAACATTCCATTGTATGAATATGACCTAATTCCACTATCCTATAAACAGGCACTTGGGATGGTTCCAATTTATCCTTTTACAGACCGTGCTGCAATGAACACTCTTTTATTTCTATCACAGTGCACACCTGGAAGAGAGTTTCTCTGAGGGGATATAACTAGGAGTGGAATTGCTGGGTTGCAGGTCATGTAAACATCTATTTTATAAGATAATGACAAATTGTTTTGGGAAGAGTTCTTGCTAATTTGCATTCCCACCAGCAGTATATAAAGTGTATGTTGATCCATATTCTTGCCAACACTTGGTATTTCAGACTTCTTTTTGAAAATTAATAGGTGGAAAATAATACTTGACTGGGGTCTCAGTTCACATTTTCCTAGTTGCTAATGAGACTGGACAACTTCTCAAACGTTTGTTGGCCATTCAGGTTTGTTCTTCTAGGAAATACCTATTCATGTCATTTATCCATTTATCTATTTAGCTGTTTTTCTTTTTTCTTTTTTTTTAAAATGCATAGATCTTCCTTATATACTTGTTATATTCATTGCAAATATCTTCTCACCTGTTTTTTTGGAGGGGTGGTTATTTTTTTCACTTTTTTATTGTACTGCTTGAAAGACAGAAGTTTTTAATTTTAATATAGGCAAGCTTATTAATCTTTTATTTGATGTTTAGTGCTTTTTTATTTAAGAAACTTTTTCCTTATTCCACTATCAAAAAGATATTCTTCTATCATTTCTTCTAAATGCTCTAAAGATTTGCCTTTTACGTATAAGCCTTTAATCTTTGTAGATGGCATGAGGTAGGGACACAATTTTATTTTTTCCCATATAGATAATGGTCTCAGCAACATTATCAAATAGTAACTCTGTAATATATCATGTATTGATAAATGTGTGTATCTGTTTCTAGGCTTTTTCTTCTGTTTATAACAGAGGCCGTACCAATACCACACTGTCACAATTAGTAAAGCTTTATAATAAGTATTGATATGGGTGGGGCAAATCCTACTACCCCATTGTCTATTCTTAGCTTTTTGTTCTTTGATATACATTATGGATATACATTATTTCAAGTGTCTCTAAAAATTCTATTGTGGTTGTTTTTTTGTTTATTCTTTACTAGAATGCATTGAATCTATAGATACTATTGGGAAGGATTAAAATCTTTATGATATTGGATCTTCCAATCTGTATATCTGATAAATTTCACAATTTAAGTATTCTTTAATGTCTCTTCATAAAGTTTTATAATATCTCCAAAGAGGTTCTGCATAATTTTTGTTAGATTTATTTCCAAGGATCTTATATTTTTTATTGCTATTTTAAATGTCATGCAGTTTTAAAAACAACAAAGTTAGCCAGTACTTAAAAATGCAATTAATGTTTGTATATTGATCTTACATATGCTCATTTTGCTTTATTCTCTTATTTATTCTAATAAATAACATAAATCAACAACCTTCAAGTAATGAACATTTTATTACTCTCTTGGTAATTTTCATGCCTTTAGTTTTTTTTCTTCTTGTCTTATGGAACTGACAAGGGTCTTCACTAAATGTTGAATGTATGCAGTAAAGTGAGTATCCTTATCTTGATCTTAATTTTAAAGACAGTACCTTCAGTATTTCTCCATTAAGAATGAAGTTTTCTCTAGGTATTTTTAAATAATATTTATCAAGATAAAAATGTTTTCTTCTATTCCTAGATTACTAAGTTATCTTTAAATTGAATAGGTGTTGTATTTTATCAAATGATTTTTCTGCTTAAATGGAATTGGTATATAGCTTTTTTTTTCTTTAATTCATTAATATGATGAATTACATTCATAGTTTTTCTAATGTGAAACCACTCTTGGCATTCCTGAGATAAACTCAGTTATATCTGTGATATAATAGTTTCTTTATATGCTGCTGATTTTGGATTGATAGTATTTTGTTTAGGCTTTTACTTCTATGTTCACAAAAAAAGTAATATGGTTATAAACAATGTACCAGGTTGTGTTTTACAGTTAGAGTGTATTGTTGGTTAACTGCAGAATCTGTATGGTGACAAATACTTAATGGCCACTCAGCAGATACTTTCGATATTGATGATGAAAGTAGAGGAGTTGACAGAGTGTCTTTCTATATTAGAAAAATGCCCATTTAAGACTATGGTTTAGAAGATAAAGGAAAGTGATTACAGAGTCCATCATAGACACTGTAACATAGCAAGTCCACAGATCTCCAAATAATAGTTATATGGCCAATAGAGAATAAAAATATTTTCAAAGCAGGATAATATCTAAGTTTCTGAAATACAATGGAAAAAATTATTTTGGGGAGTGGGATGTCTTTGTTCACAGAGTAGAATTTCCCGACCTTAAACAGAATAGCCTGTCTCTCCAAGAATACATTTCACTGAGAGCCCCTAATGCTGCAGTGGAAATTCAAAGGGACAAGGTAATTGACTGTTCCCTCAATTCAGTGTGTCACTTGTTACTATAATAATGACACTCACTGTCCTCCTCATATACCTTGCCTTTCACCTTGCCTCAAACATCAGAATTTATATTTGTTTCTCAAATTGATTTTATATCTGAATTACAACAGAAATCATCTCATTTTTAAGAACTTGGTTATAGTGCTATCACACTAGTCTTTCTTCATCTTTCTTTGATTTAATCATTATTTCAGGACTTCATATTATTGTTCTGTTATCAGTTTTTGTACTATGTTATGATATTCCTTTGTGACTTGCTTTCATATACTAAAAGACATGCAATGAATCAAAAATCAACACTATAAAATGACAACGCAACTTCAGAATAGATAAGCAACTAAAAAAACAAATAAAATATGTAAGGCAGAAAAATAAATACACATCTACTGATGGCATGGTCATACAGTCTAAGGACTCAGGTTATTTTACAAGTAACAATGACCCTGAAATTAAGAAATGGCAAGAAAAATCAAAAGAACATATGGGCCATGAAATTTTACCTCCAAAAAGGAGAGAATTTCTCATATTAGTGTTCTCCCAATGTCTTATTTTTATCCTTCAGCTTCTATGAGAATTATAGAGGCTAACAAGTGGATTGCTTTTGCCATGATAAAAATAGAAGGAGAGCTGCATGGCAGGAACGTGTCTTAGGTTGTTACTTTGATGAAGTGGCCTAAACCTGGAGATATCACTGAACATAGAACATGATGAAAGTCATTTAAATTCTAGTAGTGAAACAAAGGCAAAGACTTCAAATGAGAGGTAATGTAAGGGTCGATTTTGTTCATTTCTGAGGTATACCATGGGATGGGACATGCCATCGTGCAGTATTTGTCCTGATCAACTGTCATAGGTAATTTATTTTTAAGACTTGCACTGTAACTATCTAAGTATGTGATTCACTATATGGCAACTCTGGTCCTGAATGCTAATAATCCACATTTCTGTCTCTGATATGTTTTATTAGTCATTTATTCAACATACTCGCTTCTACCTGACCAAAGGAGAGAGCCGTGACAGTTATTCCAAAGAGTTGCAGGTTAAAAAAAGCAAAATTGTCTTAAAATATTGAAGACAGCTTAAGGCATCCAGCATAAAGCTCCCCAAATGATCAGTCACTTTAAAGTATCAAGCAATGTTGAAGTAGCTTCTTTTACTTTCTGCCCTTTCAGGAGAGCTTTCAGGTATTAAAACTTCATGGATAGCTCATGACACATAGCAAAGGAAAGGACTTCCAAAGGAGTCCACACATTTAAATTAACATTGGCCTTCTACCTCCACAATAAGCCACAGAATTTTTAGTGAGACTTTATTGGTTTGTTCTGTGTCCTGTACAATTCCTTTGGGTTTTAATGAAATATCAGAGATAAATATCAGAGATAAAACAGTGAAAAGCATTTGACCTAGAAAGAATCCGGAAAAGTCCACCTTTATAATACACCTATATAATACATCTATAGTCACCTATTATTCCATTAATATTCTAGTGGATGCCACTGAGGACATATTGCAAAGACAAGGGATAAGACATCCATACGCCAGGTAAGCCACTGTCCTCTGATCATATGTGCCGCTCCTAGGCAGATGGGAGAGTGAGGAAAAATCCTGAATTACCTGTGTTAAACTCTGAAGTTACTAAATTATCCCAGAATGGATTAAGGTTATTTTTCCCATAATCAGATATAATGAAGTTTAAAATAGAGATTACATTGTTATAGAAAAATAAAGAACATTATTTTCTTTCCTACACATGAGTAAGCGGCCGTTACATTTTTCTTTTGACTTGTGTATTAGTTATCTATTGCTGCATAACAAATTACCCTCAAAAAGTGGCAGCTTTAAACAACTCTAAACATTTAGTTCACACAGTTCCTGTGGTTCGGGAATTCCAGAGTGGCTTAGCTGAGCGCTGGGTGCTGGGCAGTTCTGGATCAGGGCCTCTCACAGCTGCTGTAAACATGATGATTGGAACAGCAACCATCTGAACGATGGACTGGAATTGGAGGATCTGATTCCAAGATGGCTCATTCAGTCACTGGCAAGTTGGTGCTGGCTGTTGGCAGGAGGCAACAATTCTTCACCACGTGTAATTTTATAAAAGGTTGCTGAAATGTTTTCAGGACACAGTGGCTGACTTCCTCCCAAGAAAATAATTCCAAAGAGCACAAGGTGGAAGCCATATGTCTTTCATTATCTACCCTCAGAAGTCACATGCCATCATTTACACAATAGTCTATTAGTTATAAGTAGTCAACCCTATTTAACAGGGGAGGCGAGATCATTGGGGGACCCTGTAGAAGATGGCTACCACAATGTGCAAACTAGAACTACATCTTGTTTAGAAGGCTTTTCTGCGGTAACTATAAACCTGGAAATGATATTTCAAAGAATGTACGTTCAGACAGGCAAACCCAGCCAAACAGTCTGAGAACTTAGTTTTGTATTGTTTTCTGGTTGGCACAACATCGTCTGATAAAAATAACAGGATTTTCCATAGTACATAGTTCCTTTTTTTCCACTCCACAGTGTTGTACAAATGTCATTTTATCAGCCCTTACATAATGTTAAAGCACAGATTCCTTGTTAAAAGTCACACAGCATGTTAGAGAGGAGTAGGGCTCCAGCTGAAGCTATTTCATACACATCAAGCATTTGGTCTACATCTCTTTGTTACTACAAATAGAAGCCAATAAAATAAGAGGGATGGAAATAAATGTCTGAGTAAAAGGAAGAAATACAATAGTTGGAAATGGTTGGCAGTACTATAAAATATAGACTTCTTTTCCCAAGTAAAATAAGTGGTGAAAGGAAGGTAAGGAAAGAGGGATAAAACAAAGAGAGAACTCCAAGAGGCTCTTCTAATTCACTCTCTTAATTTTACAAATAAGGAAACTAAGGTCTAGCAAATTTAATTCACTTATCCAAAACCACCCAGTAGATTAAGCAGTTATATATTCAGAGGCCATTTCATAGGCCTGACCTCTTTTCTCTTAATTTTGTATTTATAAAACATCACACAAAAGGTCAAAAGGACAAAGTCGAGGTGAATCAGTTGTTGGTTATCACCTTGACAGAAACCAAAAGCGATTTCTTGGTAGACTTCAACTATCCACAGTTCTTAAGAAACATAAATTTAAAGCGACTTTGCCGAAATCTTTCTTTCTAGCACCAAAATTTAACTTAAGGTATTATTTTAAATTAAAGAAACATTTTGTCACTCTTAGAAAGACACTGCTACAGAAAGAAATATTTCGGTTTATTTTTCTTTTTAAAAATGCTTTTTTAAATATAATTTTGAATGTAAAGGATACTTCTTTCACGTAGGAAGCACTAATCATAGAAAATAATTTCACATCGTGCCAAAAATTCTGATCAGCTGAAACTGTTATCCTTTAGCTGAATGTCTCTTGAGCTGGCATTTCACAAGTGTGTTTTAGGAATTGTTCTCCAAACTACAGTGTGACTCATTGCCTCCTTTCAACTGTGCATTGTCTGCTCCTCTTTAGTGTGCAAAACTTTCTGATTGTAGTAATTTTATTTTCATGCCACATTACCCTAGAAAACATTCTTCCAAACAAACAACTGCTGTCAAAAGGCATAAGATGCACTGTTTGTCTTGGATTCTAGTGAATGAAACTAACTCATAACAGTCTATGGCTTGATTTAGAAATGTCGCTGCCTCATATGGAAACTGATTTAGCATATGCTAAACGGCAACTCTTAGTTGCTAGGACAAGGTGGAAAAGGTCCTTGGACTAACTGATTAGAAAACGTGAAAATTATTGGGCTCTGGGATGAAGAAGCACACTAATGATACACAGGCACCTGAATTTCTCTATAAAATCAAACATTTACTGAGCACCTATCACTGACTAAATACCTATCTTTGACCATGGACGATGCTGTTGTTACGGGTTCAAGGTTGAATGTGGGTTTTAGGGCTCAAATCCTATTTCTCACTTCTTCTATCCTGCAGGTTTTGTGCTAAATGTATTAAACACAGAACACAGAAGGTAAAATGGTCAAATATCTTAGTAAATACTCACTAATCAGGGCTCCGCTAGAAGAGGTTTTGTAGCATGGCTAAGGCCAAGAGGCTTAAATAAGTCTCAGCCTGTTATCAACACCCAGGAACCTCCACCCCACTGGAAAGCCAATTCAAAACACACTCACCAGTGCCAGCAACAAGGAAACAAGAGAGAAGTTTAAAAAAAAAATCATGTAGTTATCACCAATGCCTACTGTTCAGCTGCCTAGGCTACCCAGACACCACTATCTGGGCTGTCGAACTGATAGGAAGTTGTTATGTGAGATGAAAGAGAGCAAAGGAAAGAGGCCTTGGCTTCCTCCTACGGGGAGAAAGGGCTCTGGTGGAGCCTGCCTCTTTGAGGTAGGTTGAGAGCTTTGCCCATGTGGCCCTCCTGTTTGAGAAAAGAAAGCCCAAGGCAAGAATGCAGGAAGTAAAAGTGTGAGCAAGAGGCCTGCCCAGAGAAAACTGCCATCAGAAGCAGAAGATGCTCAGCTGATCTCAATGCAATGACCTCACCCATTAGTGAATTCTGACCAAATGAAAGTCAGGCTCAGACAAAAAAAAGAAAATCCTTCTGTCTCGTAAGGAAATCCAGTTTCAGCCACTAACATTTCCTTCTGTAGTCCTCTGACTGGGGAAAAGAAGACTGGGCAGAAATTGTTTTCCTTTGGGCAGAGGCTAAGTCCAAGGGAGAAGGAGTCTCCCTTCCTATCAGGTATCAAAGTGCCCCTTATGGAATTTGGAAGCAGAAAGCTTGGGTTCAAGCCAAAGGCTGTCACCTTCACTACCGCCCAGCTGGATAAGAGTAGGCAGTTATTTATCATCTAGAAATCTCAATTCCCTCTGAAAACTGTGAGTGTCATTCCCCACTGGCTGTGAGTGATAAAAGCCTTCTCCCTGTTGGTTTATCCAAGGAATTCTCGGGGCCAATCCTGATCAGGCCTGGGAGTCTCTTAGAAGTCTCCTATTCCCTGAAGGAAGAGGTAGGATGCAGAAGAAGGAGTGTAGAATTAGTCTTGCAGCATGAAGTCTGTGTGCCTGGGGTGAGCTTTTGAGTTCAGGGGCCCATTGAACAACATTTCTCTCTAAGTCTTCCTGAGATTTCCCAAGACTGGCTTCTGCCCCTGATCCCTTAAGTGTGTTCCAGTTTTCCCAGGTTGAAACCTCTATACCTGCAGTATGACTCCTCCCCTGGCTCAATGGAAGGACCTATTTTTCCACTGTAGTTGACTGGATCTCACTGCAAAAACAATGCTGCCAGCTGGCTAGTTGTAACAGTGTGTCTGCAAGGAAATGTTAGGATCATCCCTTGAGTGACAGCCCCAAGTTCAGGACAGCCTTGGTTTAGTGTCATGGGTACCACGGGTTAGCTTCTTTGGGGCCAGCTGCACACCTGGGTTAGCCCTGTTGGCTCTAGCCCACACTTTTCCAGCTTCCTCTCCAATGTCTACTTGTGTGCTACTGAAGTTACAGCATGCTTCCTGTCCAAGGCTACAGCTCTCCAATTCTGAGAGGCCCACAAAAGTGATAGGCTTTTACGTTGTAAACAACCCAACAGCACCAGTCAGCGATGGACGGCAATGGTTTTCATTTGACAATGCTCTCTGCTTGGGTGTAGTATGGCTAAGAAGTGTGTAAGCCTTGCTTGGAAGGAAGGCCAGCTGTTTTCAGGACCAGGAATGTCCCTGCTCCATCTCAGCAGCAGGTCTAGGTCTGTTCAGCCTTCCAAGCAAAGATGTTTGCTTGTTCATTTCCTTGTAACAAGTACCTACTATATATCTCTATTGTTTCACCAATAGTATCATATTGTGACTATTGGGTTTAAGTCTATTTTTCAAATTTTTTTTTTATTTTTATTTTTTCGCAGTACGCGGGCCTCTCTCTGTTGTGGCCTCTCCCGTTGTGGAGTACAGGTTCTGGATGCGCAGCCTCAGCAGCCATGGCTCACGGGCCCAGCCGCTCCGCGGCATGTGGGATCTTCCCGGACCAGGGCACAAACCCGCGTCCCCTGCATCGGCAGGCGGACTCTCAACCACTGCGCCACCAGGGATGCCCTTATGTTTCAATTTTGTTGCAAGTTTCATATTAACTATCATTGTATTGTCAGTATCAAGCATTGTGCCTGGGCCTTCAATAAATATATTGTATGACTGGCTGCCTAGATGGATGGATGGATGGATGAATAAATGAATGAATCCTACAACTGGACTGGGGTATTGTGGTATATAATCGTAAAAGATCATTACATGTCCATCCCAAAGTATCATAGTTCTTGGAAGACCTCTGACAAATTCCAGTTTATAGGGCAAGGTGTCAGTTCTAAGACACAGATACTTTTCTGCATGTTTTACATCTATGAAATGGTGAGGTATCTCCTAATCCCTGTTGGACAGGCAGAGTCAGGATATGGTTGTCATAGTGTGTTGGTACATCCAAAGTAATAAGGTCGGTGTCAGTGGTTTTGAAGGAATTCATGGAAAAGATGAGGACGGTTTTAAAGCAATGTGACATCACCAACTCTCCTGACACCATGGAAGATAATAGTGAGAGAGGCTGTGTCCTGGGAACTGGGCTCCTTTGCTGCAGCGCTTGCACCTGGACACACGTTCCTCAAGCAACAGATACAAAGAAACTGTAAGGGACTAAAAATAACTGCGCGCATGGGCAGTTGGGGCAAATTATGAACAACAAGATACACAAAGACCGAAACCCAGCTGCCACTTCTGAGATGTCCGGAGCAAAAGCAAGGTACTGCGCGTGTTCCCCGTACACAGCACCCCCCAGGGGGTGGGCAGATCACCTAAGCCACCCCTCCTGCCCGACCCCTGGACACACCCCTACACTCACCCCATTTAAGGAACCAGTTCGCCCCGTCTCCAGGAGCGAGCAAGGGAACCTGTTACTTGTTTTCACTCTCTCATGCTGCAGCACCAGTCCTGATAAAGCCTTGCCTGAATTCCTCTTGTGGCCCCTTCTCAATTTCTATTGATTAAAGAGTCCAAGAACCTGGGTCAGTAACAATAGTATGTGGAAAATCACAATATCTACTGCTTTGTGTGAAAAAGTTTTTAGAAGAGACAGCATCTAAATGTGAAGAAGTTTTAATTTGCTTATGTTTTCCTTTTTAAGGAAAGTGTAAGAGTTCTATATCATAATAATCTATGCCTAAATAACTCTAAAACAGCCCTTTCGATGAGAAGAAAATAAAAACTCTGAGAGAAAAATGTTATGTAAATTTAACTGATAGCATTTTTTCTTTCTTGAGCTATCTATAAAATAACGGTGGTTCTTACTGTCAATGACATTATAGTCTATGAAATATGGGATACTTGCTGTAAAATTAGTGATTTTTTTCCCTCTTTTGGGAAACAAATGGGATTAGTAAATTGTAACTGTTATCTCTTTTACTGAGGTAAAGGCACATGGAGATCTGCACGTACCTTTCTCAGAAAGATAAATTTCACACTATTGCAATAAACAGAACACATGATGCTTGCAAATTCCCCTAGAGAAGTTTCTCTGTTCACAGTGAGGTTCTGTTATTGTTTAATGTTGCTCAGGGAAGCCACATTAAAAAGAGTCAATATGTTTTGACAGCACTGCCAATCAACTCCACCTTCCACACTCCCCACCCCAAAAGGGGTGTAAGCAAATAAGATGGAAAAGCCTCTGTTCTCACTCACCCTAACTCTGAGGCAAATGTGAGTTTGCTGCCAAAAGTCCTTAAAAGAAGGTCGTTAGTCCATATCTTAGACAATCAAAAATAAAAAGAAAATAACAGTACCAAACGGAAGAATCTTGTGAACACAGAGGTAAACCATTAAAGAGAAGTAGGAAACTCTTCGGATAGTTACGAGGTCTCTGCTAAGGCTCTCTGTGTCCTAAACTTTCTATCTTGCTGCTTATTTTAAAGAACCAAAATTATATCTCAACCAAGTGGATGCCAACCCTGACATTTTGGCAAAGGCCAGAAACACACATAAATGTGCCCATATTAGGTCTACCATCTCTACACTTTCTTCACTGCTCCCCACCCAGGTGAGCCCACCCACTCCATGGCTTCCAAATTCTTCTTCTCATCCTCCACTTCCCTTTCAAACAAACAGTGAGAAGCAGTATCAGTGGGGGCATAAATGATCGCCTTTGAACTCACTCCATGGATGGTGCATTTGACAGCATCAGTCCTGGACGTAATGCAGGCAGCACATACAGCCCAGTTCCGGCCGATCCAAACAGAGGAAAGATGACTAGAGGAATAAATAAAAGGCTCCCTCCCATATGGATGTGCCCCACTGTGCAATTATAGCAAAGTCTGTAATTCCCAGCAGTGTCATTTAAGTTCTTGCCTCTTCAAACTCTCATGGTAGACTGTAAAAATGCTGATTTACCACCTTTCTTGGCGAGTTGTCTCTGGAAACGCTGACCCTACTCCACCCAACACTTAATAAAAAACTGATGTCCAAAAGGGTTATAGGTTCATCTCTAAATTCCATACTTGTTCCAAGAAGAAAAAATAATATTTGTTGTTTTGGGGGTCCAAAAGAGGAAAGCAAGAAAGAGAAAATATTTGATATTCCAGGAGTGCCAAGTCCCAAAGCTTCAAAATTCTCTCCAGCAGCCTTCTTCAAAATACCTGTAGTCCCTAGAGCACTGGTGGCCTTTGCCCAGGTCCCTAGTACTCTCCATAATTGCATAAACATGCAACTTCGTGAATTTAGAGAGAAGTAGCTTACATATGCCACTTAAAAAAAAAAATTAACTTCTGTATCTCTTCTCTAGAAACATGCCGGGTTCCATGGGAGGAGGCTGGACAACCCCCTAGGCAGGTTACACACAACGAGCAGCTGCTGTGAGCCAAGGGGAGGGCGTGTGGAGGCCGTGAGGTAGTGTCTCGTCTGAAGGAAATGAAATACTGCATGCAGAGGGCTTATTAAAAGCTTCATGCTTGAAAAATCCCTAGTAAAGTCAAGTCCTGGAAGCAGACAGTTTCCCTTTTGCTGGTCATGTTAACTTTATAGCTGGAAATGTGAATGCAATTTTGACATTTGTATGGACTTAGAAAAAAAAAAAAAGATAGTGAAGCACGCAGCCAGTTTTTATTGAAAAAACATAACGGAGAACAAAACTTCTCAAGTCAGCACTTTGCCAGTGACTAAGGTGGAGGCTTCTCTTCTGCACACCACCTTGTCACAGCTATGGTAAATAAAAAAGCAAAACAGTACAGTGACCATGGAGGCCACGGCCCTCCTTCTGAGCTGCTCAGACAAAATGACTGTAGAAATTTTGCCAAGGTATTTCGGGACACTGTACTCCAAGCAGCAGTAAGACAGCTCACTGTGTTCCCCAAATTTAACTTTAAAAAACTCAACTGCGTTTATTTTTTAAATTTTAAAAATAAATTTTTTGTTTCAAGCTTTTGAATGGTAATTTATGCACATGGTACAAAATTCAAAAGCTGCAAAAAGTATATGCTGAAATGTAGGTCTTCCCAAACTTCTCCCTAGTGATTCTACTCCCCTTCCTAGAGGCAGCTCTTGTTACCTTTTCTTGCAGATTCTTCCGGAGTCCTACGGCATATAAAAAGCACACCCTACACAAACCTCTTCTTTTGTTTCTTATATGGGCTTTTCTTTTGTTCACCCAAAAAGGTTTAATAAAAAAGATAGTGAATTTGGTGAAATGGATTTTAAACAACCTTATGAAATGGATTATTTTACTATATTCAACCAGATATTTTAAAAGTATTAGCATGCTGTTAAATCACTCCCCAACCTCAAAATGATTTTTAAAAATAACATATTCATCCAATATTCATACCAGATGAATTCCAAAGTGAGAACCTCTCTCGCTCCTCTTATTGTTCACGGGATTGTGTCTTCCATCAAGGAAGGTTTCTCTCTTACCCCATTTTATTATGATCTTTAAATATTCTCACTGATGTTCATTATCTCAGCTTTTCTTTAAAATTCTTAAAATAATTTTGCAAGGTTTTCTAGATGGAAATGGCAAAAGTCATGATTTTGTAAATTGGCCAATAGAAATCAAATCCCTTACTGCTGGCTGAGGATGGCTGATCACTGCCAAGAACGAGAGTAGTGTTACACTGTAAAAAGACTACTGACTGGAATTTAAGTGGATTCTGATCTATTCTTTCTAACTACATTAGCATCCAGATCTCAACCATGTCTTAAAATCTCTCAAGCCTCCTACTTCCTTTTTTTTTTTCTATAACTGAGAGGAAATCACAATTAGAGATTTCCTGCTTAAACATTCTGTTTCTCATCTGACACTTTTCAGTGATTTTTCCCATATATATCTAGTCCTTAAAGTCTCAAATTGATCAGTGCAACAAACTTCTTTTTCTCAAGTTACAATGAAAACGATAAGCACAATCAAAATGAAATTTGCTAGGTGTTATGGACTGAATATTTGTGTCCCTCCAAAAGTCATGTTTAAGTCCTAACCTCCAATGTGATGGTATTTGGAGGTGGGGCCTTTGGGAGGTTTAGATGGATGGGGCATCCTACCCTCATGAGGGTGGGGCACCCAAGGCTGGATTAGTACCCTCATAAGAAGAGCTCTCTCTCCACCATGTGGGGACACAGTGATAAGGTGGCAACTTGCAAACCAGAAGTGGGCCCTCACAGAACCATGTTGGCACCTGATATTGGACTTCCCAGCTCCAGAACTATGAGAAATATATTTCTGTTGTTTAAGCCACTCAGTGTATGGTATTTTGTTATGGCAGTCCAATTTAAGTCACTAGGCATTTCCTAACTTCTTTTTTTTTAACATCTTTATTGGAGTAAAATTGCTTTACAATGGTGTGCTAGTTTCTGCTGTATAACAAAGTGAATCAGCTATATGTATACATATATCCCCATATCTCCCCCATCTTGTGTCTCCCTCCCACCCTCCCTGTCCCACCCCATTTCCTAACTTTTGACAGCAAATAGTTTAGCCACCCAAAGATATGGTTTCAACTGATGCCAGTTCTTCTTTGTTTCATTCAGTCATATAGGCCCTTTCAGCATTACTGCCTCAGAAGTGCATGTTTCATCCTGCATACATGGCAGGCCCCTATTCTTGGTACAGATGCTGTCCACTGGGCACATTTCCAGCTCCTGGATCCTGCCACTGAACTCACTGGAAACTAAGAACTGGAGTAGGACAGTGATATCTGCCTAAACTTACTTACCAACCAACCAACCTGAATTCTAGGTGATTGAATTGAACTGGGCTTTGTGTAAGAACCTAAGACAAGATGGAACAGTGGGCTGCAGCGACTGAAACTAAGAGACATGTGAAAAATTCTTTCTAGGGGTGAGGCCAAGGTCAGGAACCACAAAACTGGACTTCTTAAGGAAGGGGATAAGAAGTGGAAATCAAGTATGAGGCAGCATATATTTTGTTCTTCCAATTGTTACATTAAATATGTGTTTTACTCAACAAATTTATACTAAGGGCAAATTATGTGCTCAGAGCATTGTTCTAGGTGCCAGCAATACAGCAATGAAGACACCTCCCTACTGGGGAAAAAAAAAAAATCCTTGCCCTCATAGAACTCACATTCTCATGTTCTACTTCGGCTCCACCACCTAATTGGTGTCTCAAATAACACCTTATCTTTAACATGAGGATAGTGGTGCCCAATTCTCCTTTTACAGCTGTACTTGTACTTTGTATATCATCAGGATTTTTAATGTTTCCATTCTGTTTTTCAAATATAAATAGGTCTTCCATTCTTTACCTAAATAAGTTTATTCTAAAAGTCAAAAATCTATTAACAGACTTACGTTATCATAACTATGTACATGCCAATGATTCAAAGACAAGCAATAGGCTAGAATCATATTTTTTTTATAAAAGGTCTAATGGCATAACCCCTGAGCAATTTAAAGGAGAATATTTATATCTTAATCACTCGAGTCAAATAAATTCCCTGTTCTTATGCCAAATCAATTAAATGCTGAAAATCATGACATTCCACATCAAAAAAAAAAAATGACACACTTTATTTCATAATATCTGAACTAGAATTTCCTACATAGTTTTTTGTTTTTTCCTGAAGTTTGTAATTGCTTTCTTTTTTCTTGTTGATAGAAGAATAATTCACCTTCACCTTATTCTCAGGCTTATCTAGACTATCAGTCATGCTGGAGTTCACCTTTTTCCCCAGAACTCCCTGAACTCTGCATTCTCCTGCTCCAATCAGGAGTATTTGCTGCTTAAGCCCATTGTATAGCTTTTATCCTCATCTTTTCACTCTCTTTCTGGGATTTACTTTTTCTTCCATCATACCTGTTCCTCTTTCTTGCTTTTTCACCCCTGTCTTCTAAGAGGACATCCCAAAATAACTTACTAAGAAAGGATATTAGGAGATCCTGAGACATATACCTCTAAAAAAAAGTCTTTATTTTTATTCTCATACTCAGTGGATAGTTTGACCAAGTATAGAATTCCATAAAGAAGTGAAATAAATAAGTTAAATAAAGAAGTGGAAAGGCAAGCTGCAGACTAGGAGAAAATATTTGCAATACACAAACCTGAAAAAAGCCAGGACCTAGAATTTACAAAGAACCTCTAAAAATCAGTAAGAAAAAGATAAACAACCCAATTTTTAAACATGGGCCAGTACGTGAATAGGAGCTTTGCAAAAGAAAACCACCAAATGGCTAAGACGTATGTGAGAAGTTGCTCAATATCAATGCTCATCAGGGAAACTCAAACTCACTGTGAGATATCACTGTGCATTGACGAAAATGGCTTAAGTTAAAAACACTGATAATACCAAGTACTGGGAAAGATGTAGAGACACTAGAACTTCAGAATACATTGCTTATATGAGGATAAAACTCTTTGAAATACTGTATAGCAGTTTCTAAGAAATTAAACGCACATCTATGACCAAACCAGCAATTCGAATCCACCCAGAAGAAATGGTCAAACAATTGACAAAAACTTGTGTAAGTTTGTTTGTAGTTGCTGTATTCAAAATAGCTTCAAACTAGAAACAACCCAATGACTACCAAAAGGAGAATGGAGAAACAAACCATACCATAATAATAGAATGGAAGACTTCTCAGCAATAGAAAAGGATGAATTACTACTACACCCAACAACTTGGATGAATACTAAAACAATTATATTGATCAAAGGAAGCTGGACATAAAAGTATATACTCTAGGACTAAATTTATAGAAAGTTCAGGAACAGGGAAAACAAATCTATGGTGATAAAAGTCAAATACCGATTATTTGAGGGAGAAGGTAATGTGTATTGATTGAGAGAAGGCATGAGGGAACTTTCTGGGGTGAAGGAAATAGCCTACATCTTGATCTGGATGGTGTACATTTACTCACAAGGCTCTGCACTTAAGATTTGTGCATCTCACCATGGGTACTACATTTCAACTTTTTTTAAAAAAGAAAAATAGCTAGGTTGAAAATCGTCTTCCTTCAGTACTTTGAAAGCTTTTCCTCATTATCTTCTAACATCCACAGGTGATGATAAGAAGTCTTGTGTGAGTCTGATTCTAACCCCTTTGAAGTCCAAATTTATTCTCTCTGGAAGTTTAGGAACTTTTCTTTAACTTTCTTGCTCTGAAATTCCATGAGGATGTCACTAGGTAGGAATCTTTATTACATTCATCCCATTTGCCCCTCAGTATGCCTTTTCAATTTCAATACTTGTGTCTATCCTTATCGCTGGGGCATTTTTCTATTAATTTTACAAAGAATTTTCACCTCTTCTTTTTATTAAAATCTACTGTTCTTGAATCTCTATGGTCAGAAGATGGAATTCCTAAATTAAGCCTCTATGTCTCTTTCTTTCATTTTTTATATTTTCTTTGTCTATCTGCTTTGTTCTGTAGATTTCCTCTGCTTTATCTTATAGCAATTATGCTTAATTTCTAAGCAGTCTTACTTATTCTGTGTTCCTGTTTCACAACAATTTGATTTTAGGACACAGTATCTTCTCGAATCTCTGAGAGTACCAGAAGATTTTGAAAAAGTCCCTCTCTGTTTTCTGAGTAATGTCTATTTTCTCTGATAATTGTGGTCTTTCTCTTTCATACTACTTGTCTTCCTCGTGTGTTGGATCCTCCCTCGATGCTACATATTAATAATGAAGATGTGTGTTTCCTCCTCTGTTCAGTAGGAAGAGTTTTTTTCCTTGCTTTGGGGGTCTTCCTGGAAGATCCATATACAAGGGAAGGGCAGGTTGAAAGATCAGCTTTATGGTAAGTAGGCTTGGAGCTCCCTGACAGTTCAAGGGTATCTAAATGCCAGAATAAGGAATTCTTTTGCTGAACAGCCAAAACTCTCAAAAAGAAATCATGGCTTTCCCTGGTTTACTTATTGTCTTTAGAGAAGGATCCTGGAGGCAATGGCCAGGTGGCCTGCAGCTCTGAAGGGTTGGGGAGCAAGCAGGGCTTCCAGGCACTGACTTTCACACAACTTTCCCCTGTTTATGGCTTCTGCTCACCTCTTCTTTCTTATCATTCCTGTGACTCCAAGCCTTTAGCCCCTCCAGGCAGATGGGTGCTCTTCTGCACTGCAGACCATCACATAGCACATTCTGGGCTATGGTTTTGCTACTGTGTTTCATCTGTCTACATGCTTCCAACCACTTGCCATCATCTAGAAGTTTCTTGAAGTCTCTAATCTACTCATTTCCTCCTCTCCACACTCTTTCCATTCCTATAAAAACTTTTGTTATCATTTCAATGTAGTCTCTACAGGGAGAGAGGTGAATATGTATGTTCAATCTATCTTGAGTTAGAATGTACATTCTTTTCTTTTTTCCCCAGAAGTAAATTAATCTGTTTAGAAAAACCTGATAAGACGTTAAATATAATAAGTTAAAGATATTACCAGACAAAACTCATTTATTAAGGCATCACCTGACCCTTCAGTGCAGATGATTCTCAAATCTATACTCTCAGCATCTTTCTGTATTTCCATGTACCTCCTGATCATTTCCAATTCTTTGTCTACTTTTACCACATTTACAACAACCCAAGCCCGTTCTCTACTCCTTGCCTCCCCATGAAGATCTTCTTCCCCAACATGACTAGCCCACTTGATCTTTCTGCAGGTTCCACCCACATCCACGCAGGCTGAACACTTCACACAAGTTTTTGACTTTTCTTTGCCCTGTTTCTTTGTAGTTGATGAGTGCTCAAATCCTCTCTCTTCTTCCTATTTTATTCTATGTTCTATGTTTGGAGAGAATTCTCTCCTTTAGCTCACCTTGCTCCTGGAAAATAAAGGGGACTAAAAGCAGTAATGGGAACATCGGCTGCATCACTGCCCGGAGAAGGGCAAAGGAATAACCACTTGACACTAAGCAATATCTTCTCCTTTATACAGGTTTGCACAGTTGATACTGCAGCTGAACAGAAAAAAATGTGCCTATTAAACATTTAAAGAAAATAAATTGTATTTGTCACAGAGAAGAATTTATAAACACCTTCTAAGAGTTGAATGCCAAATGCATATATTCTTGGACCTAAAATTATTTTCAAGTCCAGTAGACTGATTCCAATCTCTCCTACTTTGCAGCCATTCTGATAAAGTCTCAAACCCATCTCATCTCTTTCCTTTCTTTTTTTTAAAAATATTTTTTTAAATTAATTAAAATTAAAATTAATTAATTTATTTTTGGCTACGTTGGGTCTTCGTAGCTGCGTGCGGGCTTTCTCTAGTTGCGGCAAGCGGGGGCCACTCTTCCTTGCAGTGCACGGCCTTCTCACTGCAGTGGCTTCTCTTGTTGTGGAGCACGGGCTCTAGGCACGTGGGTTCAGTATGGGCTTTAGAGCACAGGCTCAGTAGTTGTGGTGCACAGGCTTAGTTGCTCTGTGGCATGTGGGATCTTCCCGGACCAGGGCTTGAACCCATGTCCCCTGCATTGGCAGGCAGATTCTTAACCATTGTGCCACCAGGGAAGTCCCTCATCTCTTTCCTTTCTTTATGTAAATAAGACACTACAAGTGCATATATTATCTGAATGATCCTATTAGCTAAAGCCAGGATCTTCTGAAAGCTGTAGTCTATGTGGGTAGAGATCACCTTCATACTCCCTCAAATGCCATTGTACTTATGTGTTTTTAGTGTTAGTCTGATGTCTGCATCATCAGCTGTAATTAGAAACATATAAAACTGTTATCAGGCTGAACTGTTGATAAACCTAGTTCAGGAATTTAATGTTTTTCTGCTTTAGTTCATACTCATATCTCTACTGATAGATGACTGTAGGGTTTACACTTAGACACTTGGAAAATTCAACTTGCCATTAAGTTGTAACTTGTGTGTCTCTTTTGTAGGAATAAATTGATTAGAGAGCAGCCCTGAAGTCTGTTGGGAGGATTTGGTGGGGGTGGGGGAAGCAGAGAGAGATGCGTGGTAATGGGAGGAAGGAGGGTATTTATATTCGGTGAGGTTTGGATATTAAACAGAAAGGAAATCACAGATGGTGTCTGATTACTGTTGGATTACTGCCAACAACTTATAGGTAGATATTGCAGGAAAAACCAAACATGGCACCCATGGGAACCTCATTCTCAAACCTCAGTGCCCTTCAAGGGCTCAGGATTATGTTCTGTGTCACTGTTGCTGATTATACACACATTTATACATATACATACATTTCACTTTTAGAAACATCATCATACAAAAACTTCAATTACTGAATAGGTACATCAACCAGAACATATTTCCATCACAGAATAAGCCTTCATTTCATGAAATGATTTTACAGAATACTACATTTCCCTATGAATTTAAAATTTGATTTATTTACAAAATTAATTTTTCATGCAGTTTTTTTTTTTTGTTTTTTTTTTTTTTTGCGGTACGCAGGCCTCTCACTGTTGTGGCCTCTCCCGTTGCGGAGCACAGGCTCCGGACGCGCAGGCTCAGCGGCCATGGCTCACGGGCCCAGCCACTCTGTGGCATGTGGGATCTTCCCGGACTGGGGCACGAACCCGTGTCCCCTGCATTGGCAGGCGAACTCTCAACCACTGCGCCACCAGGGAAGCCCTCATGCAGTTTTTATTTGCAGTTCAACTTTTTATTTTAATAAAATCAGAATATGCACAACACATGCAGTTCTAGCATCTAAACTAACAAGCAATTACTAAAGCTACAGTGACTTGAGGTTAACTCAATCACTCATAAAGGTTTATTGATGACTGCCATAGTCACATTTACAAAAACATATCAGTTAATGTATAACAAGACAAATATACAAATCAGGACAGGCCAAGATCCTGATTTAACATAGTATCCCTTTGTTTTCACCTATAAAATTGACAGTGACTCATTTTTGCTAAGTAAAGGGTGCTGGTTGGCAATTGATACCTAAGTTTATCATCGACATCATAACTTTAGGATTGCATCTGATTGTCTTGATTCTCCAGCTTTATAATGTCTCCACAATTCCCTGACAACCTGACAAACATTAAAACTACCTCAATACCCAGTCGTTTGTCCACTGTACATCACTGTAACTGAATCAGCAGGTTTCCCTTGGAACATGATGGACTTAAACTGAATAGTCTCAACCTGAAGTGTTTTGGATTTCTTTAACAGTGAAAAGAAAGGCCATTCACTGCAAAAAAGAAATGCAGAGTCCTAAGATGCTCTCTCAAATTCATGGGAGCCATGTCTAAACAAAAATAACAGTAACAAAACTCCCTTTTATTTCTGTGGAAAGAAAAACCACACTGTTACTATGGGTAGGGGGACATGAACATTAATCCATAGGAGACTCGAGATTCTCAAGTGAAGAGTACAGGTCTAGAGATTGAGAACCAGGACCAGACTGCCTGGGTTTGAATCCTGAGTCTGTATCTTATAAGCAAGTGTGTGTTTTAGGGCAAGTTACTTAAACTTGCTGTGCCTCAGTTTCTTCACCAGTAAAATGGAGATAAACTTGTACCTATATCATACAGCTGTTTTACGATTAAATGAGCGAAAGCATAAAGTGCTTGGGAAGGAACAGTGCTGTGTAAGTGTTTGCTACCATGACTGGGATAAATCTCTACCTTAGTCCAGGTGCTTTACATTAACAATTGCAGTCGATACCTCCAAGTGGATGCTGGATATTATAATCTCTATTTTCCTTGAAGAGAAAATGGACTTCAGAATAGTAAGTAATAAGGAATTTTTCCAAGACCACATACTGAGTAAGCGGTTAGGCTACAAGTCCTAACCAAGTCTTTCTCATTCCAGACCATCTCTTCATACTTGTGAAGAGGAAGCAGCCAACTAGCTAGCTGGCCGACTTTCTCACTTTTCAATTAGTTGTCCTAGTGTTCCATAAGCGGGTTTTGGCCGGTCTTGGACAGCCACCTCAAAGATGCCCCATCTGTTCCTGTCCGCTTTATGGCTGGGGAGAAGCCAGTGTTTTCACCCAGCGTGGGGCCGCCAGCTCTGCAGGGAAGCTGGGGAACAGATGCAATGATCAGAGGGCCCTGGTGCCAACCACTTTCTCTTCCCTATTGTCAGAGAGGCTCCCTGCAGGGGTTGTCACTCAGGGTATGTGATTTGCTTGCTCTTTCCCTTCCAAAACATTTTAATTTTTTTACACCATATTTAATATTTTATTGCTTCTTGTGGATGAAAGGAGAAAACCTTGTTCTGAAAAATACATAACTCCACCTTCCACAGAAGAGATCCAGCCTGGAGCAGTGGTCACAGCCAGTGCTGCCAACTTCAAAAATAGATGGCTCCGATATCTTCAGAAACCAGATTTTCATATTTGTTCTCTGAAGAGCAGAGGGTACATTTTTAATAAAACTTTAGTTGTGATAAATCGCTAGCTCCAAATCCGCAGGCAGAGGCTCAGCACGTAGTGACCTAGGAGCCACTGGGATGAGTAATTTGCCTCTATAAACAGGAGCACGGAGGAAGTCTTTTGTAAGGCTCAACACATTTTAGCTGGGTGACTTCATTTCCATTATCAGGTCTGATCTCAGCGGAGGTGATTTGCTTGCAGTCTAGATCTAGATGACCCTGGCACAGACGTACCCAATCTAACCTCAAATCTAGAGCAGAAGGGCAGATATTCATCTTCCCCATGACATTGTAGTGTGTTTAAGCACGGCATCAACATAGCTTGTACATACTTATTTGTGACAAGGCCCAGACCTTGGAAAATCTTCTGGTTTAATTTCTTACACACGATGACTGAATACAGATTAATTTTTATGCCTAATAGGAGGGTATATGCTTAACATCAAAAGCAATCTCTTGCTGCAATAGTTGGCTCTGCTTAAGTCTGATCAGGAGTAAGGAAGAGCTAGGAGGAGTGAAGTCAGCTCCGCGGGAAAACGTGGCAAATGGTCATCTCACCTCTCTCCGAACTCATCTGTTAGGCATTCAGCCCAGCTCTCCACTGTAGGTGACAGGAGGAGGTGGTCTCAGAAAGGGCCCTTAGGTAAATAATTTTTGACTTAACTCCTGCTTGAGCCTTTGAAACCATGAGTGAAGTCCCCTGGGTTACTCTTTCATGTGAAGGAGTGGAGGTGTCTCCAAATACTGAGAATGGAGTTAAGGAAAAGGGGCATATGACACAGCCACAGAATGTCCACCACAGGGTGCTATGTGGGCAGGCAGGCAAGTGGAAAGGTGTGAGGGTGCTGAACTGCATTTTAGGGGCACTGCTGATAGAATGCTGGGCTCCTCCTTTGCAGCTAGAGGACCCGACGTACAGAAGAATATGGAAGGGCTTCCCTGGTGGTGCAGTGGTTGAGAGTCCGCCTGCCGATGCAGGGGACACGGGTTCGTGCCCTGGTCCGGGAAGATCCCACATGCCGCGGAGCGGCTGGGCCCGTGAGCCATGGCCGCTGGGCCTGCGCGTCCGGAGCCTGTGCTCCGCAAGGGGAGAGGCCACAACAGTGAGAGGCCCATGTACCGCAAAAAAAAAAAAAAAAAGAAGAATATGGAAAAGAGGTCCTAGTCCACTCCAGTGTGTTCCTCCTCCCCGGCCCCCGTGACATTCATTGGCTGGAACGCTGGGTGTGCCATGGGGATCGCATTCCAATGAAGCAAAAAACGCTGAAAGATCCTTCTCAGTCCCTAGCTCTGAAAGAGGAGGATAGTTTCTTTTGGCCTTCTAGATCTACTCTTCACCTTATCCCCTCTGCCCTGGGTCCTGGGAGACAGAAATTTTATGGATCGTATCAACGGGCTCCCTTGCCCTCTTGCTTCCAACTGGATTCAGTCAGTGGGAAGCACCAGCAAGAGAAAAGGACAGAGAAGAAATGAGGCTGGGGTATTTCTCCCCTGGGCCCGTCCCTGTGGGGTCACTGGAATGTGGCTACATCCTTCAACTAGTGGCACAGCTCCCGTCTGAGCCATCTTGCAGGGATAGGGATTAGCTTTAGAAAGGACACCTTCTGACACTTCCACTGTGACCTCAGAGGCAGAAGCAAAGCCACATTTGGATGCAGGTGTGGGTAGCAGTGACAGGAAGCTGAGAGATCTCACATGATGGCCTCCTTTTATTGTAGGTATATGAGGAAGGAGATAAATGAATTCCTGATGCACAGGCGGAGAAGGTAGTAGAAGAGAGGGCTTGAGGGGTGTGGGAAAAGTTGGAGAGAGATGACTCAGAAGATGAATAAATATAAATATAAGGCACCTTTGAAGAGTGCATGAAATTAGAGAAGATGAATTTATAGCAGCACCAAGCTTTATGCATAGCACTGGGAAAGAAGCCTGTGAGTGAAGGCAGAAAAGGCAATCAGCTGGAGATCTGTAAAATCAGGAGTTCACCGGGTACAGGATATGAAAGGAGGACACTGAGAATTGAAGACTTTGGCAAGAGCGTGACTGAGGAAATCTGCCTCGTGGTCATGATGGGACTGAAGATGATGTGGGATGACAGTTGAAGGAACAAGGCAGTAGAGATCACAAAGAAACTGAAGAGCAGACATAGTGAGAATAACAGATTGAGGGAACCGTGATCAGGAAGTGAGATTTGGATGGAGGGAAGGAGTTCATGGTAATGACAAGTTTTAGGATCTGATCACGGAGATGGAGTGGAGGTCATTAAAGTTCAAAAGGTCAAGAAATGGTAAGTGTTTTTCATCCAGAATGATACCCATTTCTTGTTAACACAACTAACATTTTTTAAAATGAAAATTAATTTGTTGAGAAAAATTTATTTCAATGTGAAACTATGCATTGTGTAGAAGATACCCTTTCTGGGTTACCAGACTCTAAACATCTCTTTTTTTTTTTTCTGAACTATATTATAAGTCTATAATTGTAGATGACTGAGAGACATGCAAATTATGTCCTGTCTGATAAAGGTTAGATTGGCAAACCCATTTTGCCTCCATTTACAATTCATTAATATACTTTTACTCCATATAAATTTGAATTTAACTTATTGTTTTGAACTGTTTATAATATCTGCTTGGTTCCCTTACCAATTAACAAGTAGAACAAGATCTTTAACCTGTACTCATTTTTATACCTGTATGAAAGTCATGATTTCACTTGATCTTTTTAAAAAATTATCTTTTAACAAAGTGTATTGTTTAAAACAAACAAAAAATTGGTGAGAAGAGTAGAGTTGTTTTGCACTTTTACAGATCTTTTAAATGTCTGGAATAATACAATACAGCTGGTTTCCCATATCTGCATTCAATCTCCTATAGCTATGTTATTTTAGTTGAAGTATATGAAGAAAATTTGGTCTCACATAGATATGTAGTTGGAAGAGGGGGGAGTATTTTAATATCCTTTTCAGATAATTGTGGATATTCTTATTAATACTGTATCAAAACTTGCCAAGTTGTAGTTTCTTAAAGGTTAGTTGCAATGTGGGATCTGATACCATTCCAATGAACTTTACATACTCTGTTAAATTAAAATTCATTGGTCTATCTTTCACATTGAAAGGATCTTTTATCTATGCATGATTTTCTAACATCATGCATTGGTCACTGGGAAAACACTGGTTCACTAAGTCATGCAGATCTTTCAAATGGTTACACATCTCATTATATAATATGTATTTTAAATAATCACATTGTTAATATCACAACCAATCTCAAAAAAAGCCTTAAATATTAGGAAGCTTTCAAATTTACAGGTGTATATGTGTTCCAAAATTCTAATTTTCACTTGCAAGCTTGACTTTTTTTTTTTTTTTTTTTTTTTTTGTGGTACGCGGGCCTCTCTCACTGTTGTGGCCTCTCCCGTTGCAGAGCAACAGGCTCCGGACGCGCAGGCTCAGCGGCCATGGCTCACGGGCGCAGCCGCTCCGCGGCATGTGGGATCCTCCCAGACCGGGGCACGAACCTGCGTCCCCTGCATCGGCAGGCGGACTCTCAACCACTGCGCCACCAGGGAAGCCCTGCAAGCTTGACTTTTATCATTAGCAACAGATACAGTCATTTTCTGTGACAGGCTCGCTCACTCATTTTTAGGATATATTTGCCAAATACTCAAGTCTAAATAACCATAGTCTACTCATCAGTCATTCAAGTAAAAATAGCATTTCACAAACAGCAACTAGTCTACCTTACAACTCAACAATTCCACAACAGAGAGTGGCCAAGCCCCTGAGCTTATCTCCTCTGGCAAGCACATCAAAGTCACAACTATCTGCAGAACAACCATCAATGAAAGAAGACTGGAACCTACCAGAAAAGATCTTCTACAACTAAAGACATAAAGAAGGAACCTCAATGAAATGGGTAAAAGGGTAAGACTCGAGATGTAATCAAATTCCACACCCCTGGGTGGGCAGCCCACAGCTGGAGAATAATTACAATGCAGAGGTTCTCGCACAGGAGTGAGAGTTCTGAGCCCCACATTGGGCTGTCTAGGCTGGGGGGTCCTACACCGGGAAGATGAGTCCCCAGAGCATTTGGCTTTGAAGGCCAGCAGGGCTTAATTTCGGGAGCCTCACAGGACTGTGAGAAAAAGAGACGTCACGCTTAAAGGGCACACACAAAATCTCACGTGCATTGGGACCCAAGGCAAAAGCGGTAATTTGATAGAAGCCTGGGCCAGACCTACTTGCAGGTCTTGGAGAGTCTCCGGGAGAGGTGGAGGACAGCTGCAGCTTACTCTGGGGTCACAGACACTGGTGTCAGACATAGACACCGTGGGAACACTGCTGCTGGTGGCTGCCATCTTGGCTCATTGGCACCAAGACCTGACCCTACCCAACAGCCTGTAGGCGCCAGTGCTGGGATGCCTCAGGCCAAACAACTAACTGGGCGGGGACACAGCCCCACCCAACATCAGACAGGTTGCCTAAAGACTTCCTGAGCCCACAGCCACCTCTAGACACACCCCTAGACACAGTCCTGCCCACCAGAGGGCCAAGACCCGGCTCCACCACCAGTGGGCAGGCACTGACCTCTCCCTCCAGGAAGCCTGCACTGGCCTCTAGACCAGCCTCATCCACCAGGGGGAAGACACCAGAAGCAAGAAAACTACAATCCCACGGCCTACGGGCCAAGTCTGCAGATGGCAGGACAGACCCTACTCTGGGACCAGCTGGCCCTGGTCCTGTCCACTAGCAGGTCAACACAAGCTTCAGAACACCCTGGACCCCATACCCACTGTGCCAGGAACCAGTCTCCCCACCAATGATCTGAAGTGAGCTCTGGATCCCTGGGTCCTGCAGCCAGACTCCAGGAACCAGCCCTGCCTACCAGTAGTCCAGCACTAACCCCAGAACCTGGCTTCACCTGCCAGTGGGTGGGCAACAGCCCCAGAGTCTTTGGGACCCTGACTCCAGCCACCGATGAGCCAGCACTAGCCCCAGGGCCCCGTAGAGTTCTGCCGCCAGCTGCCTTATGACTGTCCCAATGAACAGCAGGCAGCAGCATCCACACACATCAGGGCCTGGCAACCAACTACCAGACTGCCACACAGTCAGCCCACCACAACAGAAGGATGCATGCAGCCCTCCAGACTGCCACACAGTCAGCCCGCCACCACAGAAGGACACATGCAGCCTTCCAGACTGCCCACAGAGTCAGCCCGCCACCACAGAAGGACGCATGCAGCCCTCCAGACTGCCACAGAGTCAGCCCGCCACCACAGAAGGACGCATGCAGCCTTCCAGACTGCCCACAGAGTCAGCCCGCCACCACAGAAGGACGCATGCAGCCCTCCAGACTGCCACACAGTCAGCCCGCCACAACAGAAGGACGCATGCAGCCCTCCAGACTGCCACAGAGTCAGCCCGCCACCACAGAAGGACGCATGCAGCCCTCCAGACTGCCACAGAGTCAGCCCGCCACCACAGAAGGACGCATGCAGCCTTCCAGACTGCCCACAGAGTCAGCCCGCCACAACAGAAGGACACATGCTGCCCTCTTAGGGGGAACCCCTAGAGCATATAGCTTGGGTAATGAGCGGGGAGCTCACTGCTGGGACACAGAGGATGTCTCCTGCAGACGGCCACTTCTCCAAGGTCAAGAAATGTAAATAACCTACCACATATATAAAAATACAAACAGAAACTTAGACAAAATAAGGCAGCAGAAGAACATATTCCGGATGAAGGAACAAGATAAAACTCCTGAAGAACTAAGTGACATGGAGATAGGCAATCTACCCAAGAAAGAGTTCAGCTGATCAAAGAACTTGGGAGAAGAACAGATGCACAGAGCAAGAAGTTAGATGTTTTTAACAAAGAGAAAATATAAAGAACAACCAAGCAGAGATAAAGAATACCATAACTGAAATGAAAAATACACTAGAAGGAATCAATAGTAGACTAAATGATTCAGAAGGATGAATCAGTGAGCTGGAAGACAGAGTAATGGAAATCACTGCTGCCAAACAGAAGAAAGAAAAAAGAATGAAAAGAAACAAGGACAGTTTAAGAGACCTCTGGGACAACATCAAGTGCAGTAATATTTGCATTATAGGAGTTCCAGAAGGGGAAGAGAGAGAGGGGGGCCTGAGAAAATATTTGCAGAGATAATAGCTGTAGACTTCCTTAACCTGGGAAAGGAAGCGGTCACCCAAGTCCAGGAAGTGCAGAGAGTTCCATACAGGATGAACCCAAAGAGGAACACACCAAGACACATCACAATTAAAATGAAAAAAATTAAAGATAAGGAGAGAATATTAAAAGCAGCAAGGGAAAAGCAACAAACAACATACAAGGGAACTCCCATAAGGCTATCAGCTGATTTTTCAGCAGAAACTCTGCAGGCCAGGAAGACGTGGTATGATATATTTAAAGGGATAAAAGGGAAAAACCTACAACCAAAAATACTCTACCCAACAAGGCTCTCACTCACATGTGATGAAGAAATCAAAAGCTTTACAGACAAATGAAATCTAAAAGAATTCAGCACCACCCAACTGGCTTTACAATAAATGTTAAAGGAACTTCTCTAGGTGAAAAAGAGAAGGCCAGAACCAGAAACAAGACAATTACAAAGTGAAAACAGCTCACCAGTAAAGGCAAACATATAGTAAAGGTAAGAAATCATCCACATACAAAGCTAGTAGGGAGGTTAAAAGACAAAAGTAAACTCACCTGTAACCACAATAAGCAGTTAAGGGATACACAAAACAATTAGATGTAAAATAGTATATCAAAAACAGTAATCATGAGGGGAGGAGAGTACAAATGCAGGGTTTTAAAAATGCATTTGAAATTAAGATATCAGTAACTTAAAACAATCGCATATACATAGAGACTACTATATAAAAACCTCATGGTAAGCCCAAACCAAAAATTGATCACAGATACACACACAAAAAAAGAAAAAAGAGTCCAAGTATAATACTAAAGATAGTCATTGAATCACAAGAGAAGGGAACAAAAGAAGAAAAGGGGCAGGGGGCAGGGGGAAAGGCCTACAAAACAATTAACAAAATGGCAATAAGGACATACCAATACATACCAATAATTACCTTAAACATAAATGCACTCCAACCAAAAAACACTGAGTGGCTGAATGGATACAAAAACAAGACCCATATATATGCTGCCTACAAGAGACTCACTTCAGACTAGAGACACATACAGACTGAAAGTGAGGGGATGGAAAAAGTTATTCCATGAGAACAAAAATCAGAAGAAAGCTGGAGTAGCAATACTCATATCAGACAAAATAGACTTTAAAATAAAGACTGTTACAAGAGACAAAGAAAGACACTACATAATGATCAAGAGATCGATCCAAGAAGGAGATATAATGATTGTAAATATATATGCACCCAACAGAGGAGCACCTCAATATATACGACAAAGGTTAACAGACATAAAATGAGAAACAATTTCCCCAAGATAAACATCGTACTTCAGTATGCAATAGAAGTACTTTATGTGTACTTCTCATGTTGTCACACAGACTATTAAAAAGACTTATACTCAAGGGTTGAGATTTAAATTTTTTTTTTTTTTTTTGCGCGGTACGCGGGCCTCTCACTGTTGTGGCCTCTCCCGTTGCGGAGCACAGGCTCCGGATGCGCAGGCTCAGCGGCCATGGCTCACGGGCCCAGCCACTCCACGGCATGTGGGATCTTCCCGGACCGGGGCACGAACCCGCGTCCCCTGCATCGGCAGGCGGACTCTCAACCACTGCGCCACCAGGGAAGCTCAAGGGTTGAGATTTAAAATTAATAATTTTATTGTTTCAAAAAGAACATTCTCAAGTGATCTTGGTATTTTCTTTTACTGTGAGTGGGAGGAAGTGAAGAATCCAACAATGACTAGTTTAGTGCCACTTCCTAAAGCACCAAGATGTTTATCCACTATTGCTTTTGCATCATCAGTGCAGATATCAATATGGTGAAAAGTGAATAATGCCTTAATGTTATTATGAAAGTACTTTTGCTTTTGTGGACACCCTGGGAGAGTCTCAGGGATCCCCCAGGGGCCCACAAACCACACTTTGAGAACCATGGCCTTACCAGATTCTCTTGCATGTTTCCTTTACTAAAGGAACTTGTACCTCTTCAGTGACTCCTCTGCTGCTCCGTGAGCTTTTTTCATTTCTCTTTCTCTAGGGCTTGACATAAAGTACATTATCAATGAATGTTTGTTGGAAGCGGTTTACCAGAGTGAAACCCAAAAGACAGAGTGATCAACTGTACCTGAAGGAACTGGATAAGGTTTAATGAAGATGACATTAAAGTGGGTTTTGAAGGATGAAAAGGAGGTGGACATGTGGATCTCGCATAGAGGAGCACTGTGGGTAGAAGGAGCACAACACGTGCTTGAGACCTTTGCCATGTTGAGATGATTTTGACAGATGAAGACACCCATTATACTACTGGACATGTGCGGCTGGTACTTGTGACATACATTTAGGTTAGATTTGACAATCATCAAAATATTGATGTGAGTTAGAATCAAGGCAGTGGATGCAATCCAACAGGAAAAGTGTGCAGAGTGAGGAACAATGGAGTGGGGAGGAGGAGAGGATGATGGAGTCTTGCACACATCTGCTTTAAAGGTGGTCAGAGGAAAGGATGTCAGCACAGGAATCTGAGACAGAATAGCTAGAAATCAGGTGTGGGATTTATGAGGCAGCAGAATCCTGGAATTAAAGGAGGAAAGAGCTTAAGTAATAAAAGTGTGTCCCAAAGTATCAAGAATCTCAGGGAAATCAATATTGAAAACTGTCCATCAAGAGTTGGTAACAATGAAATGTTTGGTGGCCTTTGCTTGGACAGTTTCATCTAAGAAGTAAGAGAAGAAACCACATTACATGAAGTTAACAGTATGTTCAAGGATGATAAAAGGGGGAAAAGACTGTTACCGACTCATTTAAGAAATCTCACTACTAAGAAAATGAGTGAGTACAGAAGGACTATAGTTTCAGAGAGGATTTTTTTAATGTAGGAAATATGTGCATATTTGCAATTTACAGGGAAGGAGCCATAAAAAAGGGGACAGTGAAATTAAAGAAAAGAGGAAGTTACAGTGAATGGCTCACATCACAGTCTTTGAGGAAGGGAAGTCATAAGCTCCAAAGCTTAATGAAAGAAATTAGACTTATATTAGAGAAATGATACCTCTTCTCTGAGACTGGAGACAAACAAGGGAACAGGTAATTAAATTTACATCTACAGAGCAAGAGAGCTGAAAATTCTCATACCCAGTAGCCTCCATTATCTCTATAAAATAGAAAGCAAGTAGTCTTTTGAGAGTGAAGGTAATGGGGCATAGAAAGTATTCTAGCCAGGATTACCCAGCAAACAGAACCTAGGGCAAAAGCTTATTTTCTAACACTTTATTGGAGGAGGAAGTGTGGCATAATTCCGAAGAAGTATGAGGGAGGGAAAAGGGAAGTGAGACAGAGAAAGAGGAAGAACAAGTATGAAAAGGCACATAACTGAAATAATGAATGCTTGCTACCAAGTGCAGCTAAGTATGTGACATCAGACATCCAACTGCAGAAGGTCATGTGAAACACTGCAGGACAGTCCAGGGAGGGAGTGAGAATGGAGAATAATTTTTCCAGTAGCTCCTATCTCCACTGGCCAACGTTTTGCCCCAGAAAGCATCAAGTCTCCTGCATTACTAGTTTTCTAATATGGGTGCCTAGCAGTTTCCCAGGGAAGCCCCAGGGTGGGAGGTGAGTTACTGTGCCCACATGAAGATGGTGGGCGAAGCAATACTTGGAAAGAGCCCACATAGAGCAGATCATTGCAGTACATCTGGGGCAAAGCTAATGGTTGAGGGCCCCTGAGAAAGGTAAGGACAAGAGGTTCTGGCCTTATGAGGAAAAGGTGTCTGAAACAGGAAGTCGACCTGCAAATAATAGTAAGACTATGAAAGTCAACTACTCCCTAAGAATAGAAAAAATGTGAGCTGCACTGAAGGTATATTGGATACCAACATTCATATTCCGTAATAATTTACAAAGCCATGTTATATTATTCTCCAACAACATTCAATGGCCCCAATATAAGACAGATGTAATTACACTGCAGAGTTTAAAGATTTCTGAGATAGGATTAGTGGAAGGTGAAAGGAGGTGAGGTTATAGGTGAGAAATGAAGTGACTAATCCTAAAATTTGGACATAGCGAACAAGGAATCATATTTCAGGGTGAGCCAAAAATAATCAGAGAAAGAGACTGGGAATCCTAACGTATTTGAAATCTGGTGGAGTGGGAATGAAAAAATAAAAGTGGAAGGATATAAAACTGAGATCACAGAACAGCATATTGGAATTTACTATTTTGGAAGGGAAACATTTTGGCGAAATGAAGAATCATTCTTGAGTCATGGAAATGAATTCATGAAGCAGAATCAGGATGAAAATTCCATTTGACTTCATGTCAAAGATGGATGTATCAACCACATAGAAGTCTCTCAGGATGACAGTAAAAGATGAGGGAGTGAAGTGAGTAAGAGACGCAAGATGGCAAAGTTATCAATGAATGTAGGAACATGAACTAGAGGTTTGTAGACCCAGCGATAAGAAGGAATAGTGGGGTGGCATTCACTAATTCTACTGTCTAGCAGGACTGAGTATCAACTGTTTGCCAGGCATTGCACTAGGTGCTGGGAACACAGACATGAGCAAGACAGTCCCACAAGCTGGTGGGGAGACAAACAGGAAAACCAATATTATAATACAATAAGGTATGTGTTTTAATGAAATTATATACAGCATGCTCAGGAAGTCATAGCAGCAAGTGCTGAAGTTAAGTCTTGAAAATTGATTTAGAGTTTTGCAGGTGAAAAGTGAAGGGAAAAAGCTCAAAGTAGAGGGAAGAACATAGTCATAGCCAATCATTACGAAAGAGATTCAGCAGGAAGAGAGTAAGAACTATGGATGAACTTGATTATTTTGACAACTTTTAAAATACATTTAATATGTGTTGTGTGTTTAGAAATTCTTCCAAGTTTTTTATTTTTGTTGCAGTGTACAAATATATATATATATATGAATGTGTAATTTAGTTATAAAGTTAATTCACACTTTTAGTTTGTTTATTTTCTTGGCATTCACATTTTTTAGCTCTCAGGAGCTCTGAAAAAGGATTACAGAAGCAAGTCATTACAGGATCATCCATCTTGCCTCAAACCCAGGGGTGTGATAGGAGATCACAGGTCTTTTCAAGACAAGGACTGAGCACTCTGTTCCAGGATCAATAAGTTACAAATGCTCACTCTAGAGTACTGAGGATTCACATAAGAAAGTCGTAAGTGAAAATCAAGAGTATTATCCTTAGAATTGTCTGCTTACTTTAAAGGATATATTCGGGTTGCTTCCCCCTTCTTTTACTACTTTTGAAGGAAGATTAACTCATTTTATTTTTATGGCATTGGTTGCACTTCCAATTTTTAGAGAAGCCACAAAAAAGGAAAATAGCCTTGTAAACTTTCATTAGCCTTTTAAAATGGTCATGTGGATAAATGATCAAATGGTGAGGGCCTTGAAGACTTTCGCTCTGCCTATAAATGGTCACTAGCTGATGTGCTTCTCTACATCATTCTCCTACATTCAGTTTTAGAGCAAATAGTGGAGACAGCATAGGATGGGTGATAGAGTACAACAGACTTGGGTTAATGTCATGAGCTTGGTACTGACTGTATGACTAAGCTAAGTACTGGTTACAGGCAGATTTTTGTCTTCCCAGAAGTTCATTTTCTTCTTCTGTAAAATTAGGCCTGAGTGTAGTTTTCGTGGGGTAGACCTGGACTCCTGAAGATCAAAGGACTCAGTCGGCAGGGGCACCCTTACAGAGCTTTGACACTCTTAGAGCTGTAACCAGTCCTGCCTCCTGACTATTGTTTGCCTGATCCTGGATCCTCTGCTTAGCTGCCACATCACCTGCCTAGGCGTCCCTCAACACCTCCCTCCCCCAAAAGGCTCTGTGGCTTCCATAAAATTCACAAAGAGGCCTGTGATCCAGAAAAAAGTGGGGGGGAAAAAACTTGTTCTACCAGATCTTCAAGATCAACGCAACCAGTTTCCAGGGTGGAAGCATGGAATAGGGAGGCAAGGAATGAGTCTACTCAGTCAGTCAGACACAGTTCCTTTGGAGGAACTTGAGGACGCTTGAGGAGGTTTGATGTCAAGTTAGGGGTTTTGTTCATTGCATTTTACCACGTACAAAAGCAAACACTATGATCAAGAATCTTAAAGAGTTATTTTGTTACATCATCTGTCTCTCAGTAAATATTTCTTAATTTGAGGAAAGACCTGGCAATAATTTCCTGTAACCCGGAAGAAAATCCAAAGAATATTCATACGCTGGATCTCACATCATTGGTCAGGTGAATCCAAAATACAGAGAGGGGACTTCCCTGGTGGTCCAGCGGTTAAGACTCCACACTCCCAATGTAGGGGGCCCGGCCCGGGTTCGACCTCTGGTCAGGGAACTAGATCCCGCATGCCACAACTAAGATCCCGCACGAGGCAAAAAGATCCTTCCTGCTGCAACTAAGACCCAGTGCAGCCAAATAAAGAAAGAAATAAACATTAAAAAAAAAAATAAGGAGAGTATTTGATATGATTGTTAAGGTGCTTCTTCAGGGACTCAATCTCTCTCATCACAGGGAGGCCAAGGAAAATGAAATGATTCAAGGAAGCCTCTCCAGGGACACAATTCCAACGACTTAACAGCAATATTTCACTTCAGACAAGGCACTTACATTTACACCTCAGTTTCCTCACCTATAAAACAAGAAGTTTGGACCAGATGGGCCTCATCAGAATCTGAATTTTTAACAAGCTCCCTTGGCGGATGTTTCATTCACTAAAATTTGGGAACTACCGAGGTTTTTTTTTGTTTTAATTTTAAATTTTTAATAAAATTTTTGGCTGTTGGGTCTTCGTTGCTACGTGCAGGCTTTCTCTAGTTGCGGTCAGTGGGGGCTACTCTTCGTCAGTGTGTGGGCTTCTCATTGTGGTGGCTTCTCTTGTTGCAGCTTGCAGGCCCTAGAGTGCATGGGCTTCAGTAGTTGTGGCTCACGGGCTCTAGAGCGCAGGCTCAGTAGTTGTGGTGCACGGGCTTAGTTGCTCCACAGCATGTGGGATCTTCCCAGACCAGGGCTCGAACTCGTGTCCCCTGCATTGGCAGGTGGATTCTTAACCACTGCACCACCAGGGAAGTCCCACTACTGACTTTAATAATTGATTCATCCCTTACAAATTTAGGATTCCATAAAACTCCAATTTGGGTGACAGTGGCAAAGCATTCCTTAATGTCAAAGACAGATGACAAAAGATATTTTGAGCTGTTAGGAAGACTATGAAAAATATCAAAGACTAAGAACTCTAGAAGTTAAACTTTTTTAAGCTTGGCAAACCTCTGTCTAGGGAACAGATTTAGAAGAACCAGTTAGTGCGTGGGTTAGGAGGGCTTCTAGGGTAGGTTGTAATACCTGGCCCACGCCTGGGCCTCTCTACGTCTACATCTGCTATTGAGAAGAACGCAGGCTTGAGAGCAAGATGGGCCAAAGCAGGCACTAGTATAATTCTGCTCTGCCTACCAGCATTGTTCTCATTCCTGCTGGTCTGAGTTTTCAATAATTTTAATAAATGAATTCTTTTCCAAGTCTCCAAGGCCTGTTTTACTGTTAGAGAAATAGAACACAATAGCCTGTTGAAGGCCTTGGAACACTGCTAATCACCCTCAGAAGAGCTGAGCAAGGAAAGGGCTGGAATTCCAGTTCTTCTGCCACTCGTGGATTATGACATCATCCAAGTTAATTGACTGCATTCCTAAGTACCTTTCCATTTGGGACCATCCACTGTTCAGAATATTTTGTTAATCCAAAACAAAAAGTACTCACCCTCTGGAGCAGTGCCCTGGTGTGTGAGATCACGTTATTGATGGCTAACTGCTGTCAACTACTGGAGAGGGACCACAAGCTGCCAGCTGTTGCCTGGTAACGGCCTCAGAGTGGGCAGATGAGACCGTGACAAGCTCCAAAAACGAAAGAGGATTTCAACACTTGGAGTATAATAAATGAATGGTTCCTTAACAAACTAATAATATAGACGAAGGAATGCAGGAAGGCCCAAATGGGAAGCAGTGAACTTGGAATGAATACGCTCAAAAGCACAAACACGTCGTAGTCCTCTTTGGTCAGCAGAGGAAAGGTGAACCATGGAGTCACTCTGTCCTGCCTCCTCAGCTGCCTAACTGCTTGCTTTTATCCTCCTTCCCTCTCTGTTCCTCTCTTCCTGCTACCTTCCCTCTCTTCTCTTTTTTTATTTATTTTTTTTGTGGTACGCGGGCCTCTCACTGCTGTGGCCTCTCCCGTTGTGGAGCACAGGCTCCGGATGCGCAGGCTCAGCGGCCATGGCTCACGGGCCCGGCCGCTCTGCGGCACGTGGGATCCTCCCGGACCGGGGCACGAACCCCTGTCCCCTGCATCGGCAGGCGGACCCTCGGCCACTGCGCCACCAGGGAAGCCCTCCCTCTCTTCTCTTATTCGACATTTAAATGAGCACCTTTTAAACAGAACCAAAGAGGACTGGAGAAATACAATGAACACAAAAGACAGTTTCTTTAGAGGAGCTTGTAATCTAGTGGGAGAACCTGACAGCTAAACAGTGACAAATAAGCATAAAAGCGCTTTAAAGAAACTAAGTGCCACAGGAGCCCAGGGGAACAAGTGCTTTACTCTCCTTAGGGAAGCTTGCTTACTTTCTACCGGTGGTTCTCAACCAGTGGACATTTGGGGATATCTGGAGACATGTATGGCAAAAGGACAAGACAGCAGCGTTAGAAAGAGAGAGACTTCAAATGGTGACGTAGGTCTCGCGACTGTGAAAAAAGAAAAGGGGAGGAAGGCGGGTTGAGCAGCCTCAGCCTGCAGTGCAGCTCTGTGAAAGCTGTGGTCAGGCTGGTGAGGAGCCCCCGAGCACATCCTGCCCATCAGAGGAGTCCTATACCAAGCAGGAATGGCCCTTCTCTAGTATCCCCACCATGGCCGTTTGCTGAGTGCTGTCTGAGAAGACCATGGTCTCGGCACGAATGCTGTGGCGGATCCAGAGGTGTGACAGCAGCAGCTCTCAGCTGACAATGCTTCTCAAGAGGTTCTCTCTAGGAGGGACTGAATGGTGCACCTCCATGGCCACCACAGACAGACTATGACCCCGTCTGTGCTGTTAAGAGGGATTTATTAACGGTCTCCATTTTCCCTCCAAAAAGCTAAGCTGCACATCTGCACTGAATGAGGAGAATGCACAACTGCAGTTTTTCTTCCTAAAGCCTTTTTGTTAATAAAGCTATTGACCGGATTTTTTGCTATGTGTGTCTGTACAACACTAGAAGAGAGACTTGTCCTCTTGCGTCACAAATAAAGTGAAGAAAAGTTGTGATTATGTGCCACTATGAGACCACAGTTTCTACCCCTGGAATGTCAGTTAATAAGAGGGATCAGAACACAAACACACACACATTTTTCTATAATGATTACCTGTCATCTCCACAGGGCACTGGCAGCAGGTTGCTGAAGCCACCTTTCTATGGATAGCCCATCACCAAAGGAGCAGTTTCAACTCCAGGATCCTAGATCTTTCAGATGTTTATAAAGAATCCTCTCTTGGCAAATAATGAAAAGCCACAGGAAATACCTGATATTTTGTGTCATTGTATTTGGAAGAATGCAATGAGACAGTGAAACTTGACTAGTTTCCGTTGCTCTTTGCATCTTGATTTTGGCAGGTCTAAAACAACATCACCTGGGGAGCCTCCTGTGCTTGCCCCCTAAGAGGAAAACATGGTGCTCCTGTTATGTTGTTGAGTGCACTGGAGCCTACTAGGTTCCTTAGGAAATGATGTGACCACATTCCAAACAGAAATCTGTGGTCCCTGCCACCAGTCAGAGCATGCTGTCCCTGGGATTAATGCAATCTTCACTCAGTCACTAAGAACACCCCTATCATCAACAGCTGGCGTTTGGACCTGTTTACCGTTGGACCATAAGGAGCCACTCCAATTTGCAGATTTAAGAATAAGATGTGCAATATGATGTAGTCCTACGTGGAATTTCCTAAACCCCAAGTGTCAAGAGGAACTCCTCTAAAATAGAAGGGAGAAGGTAAAAGAAAGAGGAAGATACTGTGTGTGAGCTGGTTTGTTCACTTCTCATCTTTTATGTGATGTTTTGAGGAAAGTAACTAGCATTAAACCTCACAGCGAGGGTTCTCTAGTTCACACCCGGCTTCAGGAAAGTGGAAAACAACAGAATGCAGTTTTGCCAGAAAGCTCAGTTTGTGGCACTTATGAAATCCCATCACATTAATTCATGAAATCCCCAAAGGGAAGTGACCCCATATCAGGTGCTCTCCTTTGGGAAACAGCACACACAGCATAGTTTATAGGAAAAATCCTAAGTTTCCAGCTCTCATGTACCAGAAATAGCTAGGGAGCTGAGGAAGTAGGAGCTTCTTATATTATTATTTTTCCAGAGGACTTAGCATATTTATTTTATCTGGAAATGACTTCGGGGAAAGGCAAGCTACCGCACTCTACCTTGTCAATGTCAGAGGACTTATCATACACAAACACTCAATAATGACTTTAAAAAGTGATTATGAGTGGTGCATTGCTTGATGCAGCACACACTACGGTAATAATCCAAATTGCCTGTAACTTATGAGTATATTTGGCAACAACCACTAGTTTCCACTGTAGTGTGAAATTAACACCACAGGCTGTAGCTGTGGCATTTACTGAGCACAAGGGAGCTGATTATAGCCTCATAAATATAAAGGCAACCTCTGCTATTACTTAATTAGAATCAGTATCTGTGCATAAATTACAGTAGCAATAACTCGTACTGTTATACTTAAAGATTTGTCAGCTTCCTTATAAACAACCCCTTATTTTTCCACATAAACCTATAATTTAGGGAGGTTGTAAGTTGTCTGTAAAAATGGTTCAGAGGGGAAAATTGGCACATGGGAAGCCACTAGTATTTTGTTTCTAAGCAAATTTTTAAAATATCAATCTTGCTCTATTGCTTTTTTTTAAAGACTAAAACTACTATATCTCTAATCCATCCCTAGTAATCAATTGTTTTGGCTACATATGCATGTTTCAATAGCACAAAACTTTATTTTAAAACTAGTGTTGTCTTGGTGCTTTTCCTTCTAGGATGCTTTTTTATTATTTTAAGTGTTATAAATCAAACTTTGTACACACACACTCCTAATGAGCATTAGATTATTACTCTCCAAACCTATTTTTATTCTTTGCTGATGTGTATAATACTTTTACGTAGTTGTAATCAAATTGCACATTTTCTTTGGGGTCCAGCTTTTAAATTTTTGGCTTAACATTTTTTTAACATGCACATGAGCCCCAACAATACAGTCCACATATGGCTCCGTATTCTATCAATTAATCTTCTAGAATACTTTAGAAAGATAAAATCATCAGAGTCAAATAATATCTTTGCATCACGCAAATATATGTTCCAGTTTAAAAGGTAATTTTTAGCCATAGAAAGAGCCAGTTGTGATAAATCATCAGGAAAATAGTTGATCAAGAATGTGCTACAGGGCTTCCCTGGTGGCGCAGTGGTTGAGAGTCCGCCTGCCGATGCAGGGGACACAGGTTCGTGCCCCGGTCCAGGAAGATCCCACATGCCGTGGAGCGGCTGGGCCCGTGAGCCACGGCCGCTGAGCCTGTGCGTCTGGAGCCTGTGCTCCGCGACGGGAGAGGTCACAACAGTGAGAGGCCCGCGTACCGCAAAAACAAAAACAAAACAACAAAAAAAAAGAATGTGCTACAGATCCATGAAATGAAATGAATCCATTAATTTTTTGGCACTACACTGTATTTTTAAATATCATTTGGCTAAATTAACAATTTTTCAACTGGGTGTTATTCTACTCTGTACATGCTACCTGTTTCATTGACAAAGTTAGAGCCACATCACTGACAAAATAAGAAATTGCATGTAAAAATGCAGGATAGCTTTCTTTCTGCTATAAATTATAGTCAATAACCTTCTTATCCTCCAAATGCATATAGTCAAGGCTTCAGTAGCACAGTATTTTAAAAAATCACATTTTCAAATTTGTCTCTGTACAATTGTTTTAAAATACATCAGGCTGGGCTTCCCTGGTGGCACAGTGGTTGAGAGTCCACCTGCCGATGCAGGGGACACGGGTTTGTGCCCCGGCCCGGGAAGATCCCACATGCCGTGGAGCAGCGGGGCCCGTGAGCCGTGGCCGCTGGGCCTGCGTGTCCGGAGCCTGTGCTCCACGACGGGGGAGGCCATAGCAGTGAAAGGCCCGCGTACCGCAAAACAAAACAAAACAAACAAACAAAAAGCATCAGGCTGATAATTTAAAATATGGGATATACTATTGCTAATACTAAATTGTTATAATTGTTATTACTGTTGTTGTTGTTTTCCTTTCCAACAAATGCTTTTCCAGCCTACCTTCCCTTGGTGGTTGCTGGGATGTGGGTATCAATGTCAGCAACATAAAGTAAACAAACACTTTTTTCCTCCATACCCAGAAATAGTCATTATTTACTCTGGGCAAATGAAAAGGTAAACAGCTATTTTCAAGCCTGCACTTGACTGTCCCCAGGGATAGACTGTACAAAACTTAAAAAATTCAAGGGCAGATTTTAGCAAAGTAATTCAGCTATTAATATCACAGTTCACCTGCTTTGCTATCTAGGTTGTCTACCTGACTCCAAAACTTAAAACCCACCCACACACCATTCAGATGACAGCCAGCAAGAATGGGCTTCTGGACATTGTATCAGTATACATTGATGCCCGGGCTCATGAATTTGGCTGCTTAAGTGACAGAATTAGGTTGGCTCTGTTTAATCCCATCAAATACTTATAAGCTGTTATGATGATGAGTGGGGAAAAATATTGCTGGACGATGGCAGCTGTAATAAGTGTGTGGGTATGGAAATGCAGAGAAATTACTACAGACAAGCTCAATTTATCCAGAGGGAGGGCAGGATATGGAATTCTGCCTGCACAGAATAATTTCTGGGCTTCTGGTATGACCTTCCTAGCTAAAAAGAAGGAAAAAAGCTTTCTTATTTTATACTTTAGGTTAGAAGTCATCAATTAAGACACTGAAAGGCAATATAATTGCAAACAATGCTGAGGGGGTATATTTTAAGAAATTTGGACCATCTTAGTTTTGGAAGAAAAGTTAGAAGAAGGTTAAAGTTAATCCAACTCAATCCAAGTCAATAGATTATTACAAGTATTTCATTGTAGTAGTGTTTGGTGTGTAAGTGGGGGAAATACGTCAACATAAACCTGCACCCACAGCGTTTCCTCTTTCTAACTCTTCCTTCCTCTAATCTGCTGGGATATGAATGAGAATGCAAATGGCTGAAGGCTGGGGAAGATAAGATAACTGAACATAACGGCGGGTGGGAGTGGAGAGGGGAATTTGAAGAGAAGTTGGGGAGAAAAGAAAGAAAGTGAGAAGGAATTCCTCACAGAGTAAAACATCCTCTAAGATGATTTATTGTGTGATGTGCTTTATAACCTCAAGGGACTACCAGGAAAAATTTGCCTCCCTTAAAGGCTGGTTTTGAGTCAGAGTTATGTTTCTGTTGGGTATATCAGCAAGCTAAGATGGACCATAAGGGCTGCATACGGGTTTATATCTTAGAATGAATGGGCTTGGGATCCTCTGCCTTGTGCATATTTTAGCAGGAAGACACATTAAAAAACAATAAGAAGGGGGCATCCCTGGTGGCGCAGTGGCTGAGAGTCCGCCTACCGATGCAGGGGACACGGGTTCGTGCCCCGGTCCGGGAAGATCCCACATGCCGCGGAGCGGCTGGGCCCGTGAGCCATGGCCGCTGAGCCTGCGCGTCCGGAGCCTGTGCTCCGTAACGGGAGAGGCCGCAACAGTGAGAGGCCCGCGTACCGCAAAAAACAAAACAAAACAAAACAAAACAAAAAGGACTTGGATGAATCTGAGCAGCTCTAAGGAAGTGAACTCAGGAGGCAAGTTACAAGCACAGCACTTCCTAAGATGATCCTAAAAATTATTTACTTTCTATTGGTTCCTAAAAAAGTTCGAAGCATTCAATTCCTCCCAGAGTCAAGAGTCATCATCCAGGAATGAGTTTTCACAACATTTAGCCACAAATTAAAATGTTAACCTTTTCATTGCTGGAGGCATGAGAGGAACCTATGAGGGCAGTCAGGGCATCAGGGCACAGAAGAGGAGTAAGTGGGAACGTGGGGCAATGGTTGGTTACCAATTAGCAGGGTAGCATTCCCATATTTTAACAACTAGTACAACCATCATGGGTATTTGCCTGTTGACTAGAAGCTTTGACTTCACCCCTTTCCTCATGAGAGTCTGCAGCCAGCAGCTACTTTTCACTACAACCCCCTACTTCTTGCTGCCAGGCTTCTTGGGAGTCTGGTCTATTCCAGGTACACCAGAAAAAAAGAGGCTGAAATCCAGACATACAACTGTTCAAATGTGGCCAAAGCAGGTTCTTAACATTTTCTAGACATGAAGGCATTTCTCTGATGTTTGTTCTCATTAATCTTGCCTTTTTGTCTTTTTCTCAGTGTCTATGTCTCCATATTTCACTAGGGGCTGAAGTTGAACTAAAGGCTCACACCAGATGCTCATGCATATTTCTGCATGTGTACTTGAAAGGAAATCCTTTGAAAGGAAGTGGTCCCTACTAGGCCAAGCTGTGGGAGGAGAAAGTAAAGTCTGAAAGGTTGAAATGAAGGACAGAGATACAGACAGGTACTGCGGAAGAGTTGGGAGGAGACTGGGAGAGAGTTGGGACGTCAGTTACATTCATTAGAATTAGGCAGAAATGCAACAGGTCATGCCCAAATGAATTAGAAAAATCAGTGGTGTACAACAACTGGGAGTTATAGAGGAAACAGAATCCAGGATGCAGAGAAGTGTCTAGAAACCAGATTTATAGATCCTCAGTGGAAGCAGAGAAGTAGAGAGATATTGCACCACAGTCAAGATATTTTATGAGCTGAGCTGCAGAGAACCTGGTATCTCAGCCCCCATGGCACTTAAATTCTTATGTTCATATAGGTCTCCCCCAAAGAAAGGTAGATGAAGTCAAACTGGATTAGATTAGACTGGATTAAATTGGAATGGATTGGACTAGACTGGATTGAATTGAATTGAATTGACCTCCAGTGGCTGAAGAGACAGGCAGTTCTCAATAACTATAGCCAGAGAGAGAAGAAAAATCACACAACTTTCCACAGTCTGAGAACAGGTTGGAAGGGGAAAAAGAAAATATTTGATTTCTTAATCACAGGTTTTGGCCCCAAGCATCTTGTGTTTAATGTCCGAAAAGACTATCTGGTCTGCCAACTTTCTGTTTTGCACGACTGCCCAAATGCATTACAGCTGTTCAGTTTGAAAGCTCCTGATTCTAAACCAACTATGTATCTTGTTCTTATGATGTGAATGCCCTATGAACATTTATGTTCTTTTCTGGAGGAATTTCATATCTTCCCTTTCCGAAATCAATTCTTCAATAAGCCAGAGTTGCACATGTCCCCAAATTCTGTTACTACAGGAGTTAGTCATCATAGAATCCTTTGAGGCTTTCACTTCTAGTGCCTGCAGACACGTTTTCCGCAGGATCTCAGAGTACATCTACACGAGGACAATCCAACAATATGTCCAGGAATATGCTGAAGTTTGCCAGAAACACAGTAAAAAGGACTTTCCTGGTTGAGTTCTTTTTGCATTTCTTCCTTTATTTTTTGCCTCTTTGTCCCTATACATAGAAACCTTCTGAGATTTCCTTACAAATCTAATGAACCTGAGATGACTATATATTGACCATCACCATATAAATAATGTTAGAGCTCAGCTGGGCATGAGACATGAAGTTTTATGGGTCATGTCTAACCAAATATAGCTAGAAGGAAAGGAAGACTAGAGCTGGGACCTTATAAAGTTCAGTTCCAGGGCCAGGGACTGAAGGGTTTCTGCTCTAGAAGTCCTCTCCAGTGGAATGCAGGAAGAATTCTACTCTAGATGTTATTTTAATGGTTATCAGTCCATTCCAGTAGCCTGGTGGACAAACAAAATTGAAAAGTCACAGAAAGCTTAGACGCATGGAAAAGGCAGTACCAGTGGAACCAATTGGGTAGCATCTTCATCCAGTTCTACATGGGCATTCAGAATTCTAGCCACGTTTTTGAAAAAGAAACAGCTTAAGCAAGGAAGGCCAACTGCTCTTACAGCCACTCTTTTGGATTCAGAGGAGTGTTCTAAATAGAATTAGCAATAGAAACTGAAAGAGAAAACCATGAGAGGGTGAAGGCAGGAGCAAGGTCTTAGTGTTAATCTTGATGCCTAATCTAAAGAATAAATAAGTAAACAGAATTAGCATACGAAAATCTGTCCTGGATATGGTTTTCAGCAAAAGACACTGGATTCTACGCAGGATCCTAGCAACATTCAGATCTCACTTGGGAAGGGCCAAGGCTATTCACAATTAGGACCAAGACAGGAATTGGCCGGGCTTCCCTGGTGGCGCAGTGGTTGAGAGTCCGCCTGCCGATGCAGGGGACACGGGTTTGTGCCCCAGTCTGGGAAGATCCCACATGCCACAGAGCAGCTGGACCCGTGAGCCATGACCGCTGAGCCTGCACATCTGGAGCCTGTGCTCCGCAACGGGAGAGGCCACAACAGTGAGAGGCCCGCGTACCGCAAAAAAAAAAAAAAAAAAAAAAAAAAAAAAAAGACAGGAATTGGCCCTACAGGTTTTAGGAATTAGGGCACCAACTCTGAGCAACCAGAGAATTCAGAGGTAGAAAAACAAGGAAGGTGCTGCCAGTTGGCTCATTCCAAATACCGTGATGTAGATCAACATCAAACAAGAAACAGTAAAGTATTAAGGACACAGTGAACACCAGAATTTAATAGTGTGGATCTTTCAAATCAGTGATTCTCAATGTTTAATATGCATAAGAATCACCTGAGGATCTTGTCTAATTGTAGATTCTGATTCAGTAAGTCTAGGGGAGGGCTTGAGGTTCTGAATGTCTAAGAATTTCCCAGGGGATACTCTTGCTGCTGGTCCACAGTAGACACTGTGACTAGGAGGGTCTAGAGCAATGGCTCTCAACTTTGGCTGCATATTAGCTTTAAACAATGCTGATGCCTGGGTCCCATTCCCAGAGACTCTGATTTAATTGGTCTGGATTGGGCTATGTTTTCTGATGGTCTAAAAGCTCCCCCAGGTAATTCCATTTAGGAATCCATTTAGGGCCATTTCAATTGGTTCTCCAATGGATTTTAGGACAATGTTTTTGTTTTTAAAAAATTTAATCTGACCAATAAGTTCTCTATTGATAGTTACAGGTGTTGTAAGTGTTTAAGAGTCCTAGGCACTCTGGGTATTTTTTCAATCCTGACACATTTCAGGATAGTAAATCCTGTTTAATTTTTTGTTTTGTAATTTGATTTGATAGTGATAACATTGCATAACTCAGAGATTTTTTTGTTTCATTTGCCTTTAACTTTTTTTTTTTTACCTACTGTAAAAAGAACCTTAGGGTAACAGGTAGATTGGAAATTTATATTTTCCCTTTCTTTTAAAAACCAATTCTTGGCTTCAGCAGTCTTCTCACAGCCCTCTCCTATTGTGTTCATTAACTTGGGTTGCTTGGATTGCACCCTAACGATGTGTTTGTTCTCTTATTACCCTTACAGATTCGAGCCAACTCCAAGAGCACATTCTTAGGAAGCTGATGCCTTTGTTTAATTCTGCATATTTCTTCTCTTAGAGAGAAAAGGCAAGTGAGGACAGTTATCAGTTACAAGATGTGTGGAACACATAGATAGTCTAGCACTCTACTGGGAAGATCCTTTGTGTGAAGAAGATCCAGGAACTTTACACTTACATCATCTATTCTCTCAAATCTTGCTCCTTCCCAACCTCCCTACCTCCCTACCTCCTCCACTCGCATTCCACCCCTACTTTCTATCATCCCAGAACAGAAGCATTCCATCAACTAAAAGATCGACTTATGAGGCCTTTGATTCTCTATTAAGCTGATTTTTTTTTTCTTACTTACTGTTGTTCTGTAGCATTTTAGAAACTACTTCATCCTAGGCACAATGCCTACAATTGGGTTTGGCTGCAACCAAAGGAATGTTGGTTTTATCCTTTGGGTATGAAAAGCTTGGTTTCTCCTAGGCAGAGATGAGTTAAATATAAGTATGCTTTTCTTTACAAGATTGTTTTAAAATAAATAGTTAATACAAAGATATAATGTTGTTTCTCAAAGGACCTTGCTATGCACTGATTTTCAGACTACAGATCATCACCCATTCGTGGACTGTGAAATAAATTCAGTGATTCTTGACCAGCATTGTCTTTAATAGATGAGGATGGAAGATAGAAGACAAAATATCAGAGAATCTCTCACATTGTACGTGTAAGAATAATCTTTTTTTGACACACAAATTTTTCACACAAATTTTTACTGTGAGTTGTGTTTAAAAGGATTAAAAGCCACTGTCCCAAAGCAATCATCCATCAGTCCACCTTTATTCAAAGTCTTCCAAAACTATGATAATGCAATGATAATTTATTATGATTTTAAAATCTTCAGATATCAGCCTGCTGTTTTGGCACAAAAAGGCAATAGGGGTATGTGTGTGTGTACACACACACACACCTCTCACAGATTAAAACCCCAAATTTCCATTTTTAATCAGATTTAAATATTGGATTTTTATTTAGTTCACTTTTATGCAGTCTCCTCATTGCCTATTGGGCTTCCTAACCACAGAGCTTTTTCTCCTCTGCAGTTTACATTTATTTTTTCCCCAATCACTTCGAGACCCTCTTTAAAGTTTTTTGAAGCTGTATTTTCCTTTTTAGGAGAAAGGAAATATCAGTAGTTCTTATAATCAAAGGGTCAAAAGGAAGTGAAATCCCATAGTTCGGTAGGGTTCTGGATTGCTGCTACCTCTGAGAGTTCACAAAGGCTTCCCAAGGGATAGAATGATTTGAAGGGAATCAAATTGGATCCTCATCCTTCACATATTTTCTTTCCTAAAATTGATTGGATTGGCAACATGTAAGAGTCAAACAATCCCTTTCACAATTGTCCTCTTCCACTTTACAAAAAGGTAGCATACGTTCCACTACATCTTAATATGGTGCACTGCTCCAGGTGTAAAAACTCGTAACACTTAATGAATTCAAAACACCGGTGTCGGTTTGGGAAAGTGAACGACCTTAATAACTGAATAACAAACCCGTGTGCATATCAGGTAATTTCCAAGTCATGCTTTCCAAAAATTGAAAAAGCAAAACTGTGCTGTCAGATTCTAGATCATTAAAAATAATTTTTCAAAATACATCATGTGATTTTTGACAAATAGATCAAAAGGAGTTCCAAACAATGAGTGACATTATTGTAACAAAAGTCTATGTATTCTCACCTACTTAATAGGTAAGCCCTTATTGATTACATCTATAAAAGTAAAAAACTAGAATAAAAAATATGCTGAGCCTTTTCTCATTCTGGAAATGAGAAGTACTTATTCATGATAATGTGAATTAATCAGGAAAAATGACTATATCCACCTCATTAAATGATTCATTTTCAATACACTTCCACATTTTATATTTAATACTTTTCAAAATTTGTGATAGATTTATACTGCTTTGAGTAACTTGCTGTTAACTAATGATCATAATGATAAATCAATAAAAATAAATTTAACCTTTAGAGCCTTAGAGTTACAGGAAATATATTGCTATTTCAATTTACTTTCATATATATTTTTTACATAGAGTTAATCAATAAAGACAATTAATTAAAGACTTTCCAGTGTAGGGAATTCCCTGGTGGTCCAGTGGTTAGGACTCCCTGCTCTCATTGCCAAGGGCCCTAGTTTGATCCCTGGTAAGGGAACTAAGATCCTGCATGCTGTGCGGCATGGACAAAAAAAAAAAACCTCATAATAAAATAAATAAATAGAACATCAACATTATTTAAACAAAAAGACTTTCCAGCCTAAATATATATTACATTAGGATAAAATTCAGAGGGGGAAATGCAATGAAAATATACTACTAAAGATAGCTTACTCATGTATTTTTTAATGGATGGTAATAGGTATAAATTCATATTATATTTAGATTCCATTGGGTAAATTTTTTAAAGTGTTGCAATAGTTTAATTTTACATGTGATACTTATATCTTTTGCAGTTATTTAATCTTTTGAGAGGCTGCTCTCAACCTCTGAGATGCTTTGCATTCTGTCTATGCAATGTGTATCTCTCTAAATAAACTCGCTTTAAACTAAAAAAAAAATCTTTTGACAAATAAAATTGCATACTTAAAATATAAAAAGGGGTATTTATTGAAAGCAAGTTTTCAAATTTTTTAGGAGGAACATAAACAAAAATATTTAAGGTCACTGATCTAGACTTCTCACAGCCTATTACTGTCAGAAATCTGTAAGGTCATCCCAATATAAGAATATGTTTTTCTTCTACAAAATTGTTTTATGAATATTCTATGCTATACTTTTCCTAAGGGTAAAGTATATGCTGAATACAGCCTCTCATCACCCAGACTTGCCTTAGTTGGCATGCTAAAACTGGCTGGAGTAATAACTAGCAACATTGACCAGAATAAGCAACACAAAATGAACTTCACAACAACTTCATAATTCAGGATGCATTTAACAGATGGAGATGATTAACAGTATGGGACATTTGGCATTAAAATATTTTAATCAATTATTGATAACTAGGCAGCCTGTTTTGGGAAGTACATGCACCATCAACTGGTAAATGAAATGAAAAAAATTTCAAAAAATGTTAAAAGTTAGAATTTGTTCCACTGTTCAAGACCTTGCACTGAACACATATATTTATTGCCTTTTCTCAGATATCCCTTAAAGTGATGGCAGAGATACATAAAGGTATTTTTCCTAATAACAAAGGAAACGGATGTGGGGGAACACTAATGGGTGAGAGTTTTTAAAACTTTCTGAAGAAACAAAAACCAATGGAAACAAATAGAGGAAGCTATATTTTCAGAGGGTACCTCAGCCAAACAGGGAGTCAGGCAAAACCCCAAAGAGGCTATGGATTCAAAAGTGAAAAAGCGCAGGAAAAAGGGGGATTACATTGAAAATCTATGCAATGAACTGCTACCACATTATCTTTCTCCAGGTAGAACTAAATAAAAGGGTATCTCTTTAAGAAAATGTTGGGAAGGAAGAAAACTTTTCTCTACTTTTCTAGGTTCTTCTCACTGGTCTAAGAATTAAATTGACAAGACCCAGTTTAACAGGAGAAAATAAAATTTAATTTTGTATGTATGGCAACCCTACATACATGAGAGGGTCAGACAGTCCACATACACAAGAAGTTCAAACACAGAAAGGTAAAATAATCCACATGCCAAAGTGACACATCTTGAGAAGCCTGTTCTGAACCCCTACAAAAGAAATTAATTTTTTCTAGTTTTTATTTTTGTTCTCTTTTGATCTCTTTTTGAATTATCTCTTTCCCTGTGAGTCAAATTTTCCTAGTTTAATTTTAGTTAGCTTAATTACATTTCATGTTGCAGGCTGTCCACGAATGTTTAATGATCCTTGGTTATCTGTTCTCATTTAAGCATAGGTGAGTTTTGCACAGTAAAGGAAACCATCGACAGAACAAAAAGACAACCTACTGAATGGGAGAAAATATTTGCAACAAAATGACCAATAAGGGGTTAATATCCAACATATGTAAACAGCTCATACAATTTAACGTCAAAAAAACAAACAATCCAATAAAAAAATAGGCAGAAGACTTGAATAGACATTTTTCCAAAGAGGAAATGCAAATGGCCAACAGTCACATAAAAAGATGCTCAACATCACTAATCGTCAGGGAAGTATAAATCAAAACCACAATGAGATTTCACCTCACACCTGTCAGAATGGCTATCATCAAAAAGAGCATGAATAACAAAGGGTGTGGGTGTGGAGAAAAGGGAATCCTTGTACTCTCCTGGTGGGAATGTCAACTGGTGCAGCCACTGTGGAAAACAGTATGGAGGTTTCTCAAAACTCTAAAAATAGAACTACCACATGACACAGCAATTTCACTCCTGGGTACATAGCTGAAAAACACAAAAACACTAAATCGAAAAGATACATGCACCCCAATATTCATAGCAGCATTATTTACAATTGCTGAGATATGGAAGTAACCTGTTTATCAACAGATGAATGGATCAAGAAGATGTGGTACATATATTGATATACACACACACACACACACACACACACACACACAATGGAATACTACTCAGTTATAAAAAAGAATAAAATTTTGCCATTGGCAACAGCATGGATAGACTTGGAGGGTATTATGCTAAGTTAAATAAGTCAGAGAAAAATAAATACTGTATGATATCACTTATATGTGGAACCTAAACAATACAACAAACTAGCAAAAATAACAGAAAAGAAGTAGACTCACAGATATAGAGAACAAACTATTACCAATGGGGAGAGGAATTAAGAGGTATAAACTATTATGTATAAAATAAGCTACAAGGACATACTGTACAACACAGGGAACATAGCCAATATTTTATAATATCTATAAATGGAATATAACCTCTGAAAATTGTGAATCACTATACTGTACACCTGTAACTTATAAAATATTGTACATCAACTATAGCTCAATTAAAATAATAAACAAAATAGGTCTTCCCTGGTGGCACAATGGTTGAGAGTCCGCCTGCCGATGCAGGGGACACGGATTCATGCCCCGGTCTGGGAAGATCCCACATGCTGCGGAGCGGCTGGGCCCATGAGCCATGGCCGCTGAGCCTGCGCTCCGCAACGGGAGAGGCCACAACAGTGAGAGGCCCGCGTACCGCAAAAAAATAAATAAATAAAAAATAAACAAAATAAAATAAAATTCAGGAAAATCTAAAAAAAGAAAAGGTGATAGAAGGGCTGAGCAGAAGCTCTGTGTATGTGAATGGGGTTTGCCAATTACAAGGTTTTGCTTTAGGCTAAACAAATTAGGAAGCATCTTTTACACTTGGACAGGCCCAAATTTCAGAGTAAGGAGGACTTTGCTCTGGGGTTTTAATAGCCATGCTTGAACGTACATTGGGAAAACTTTTAAGATTATAGGACAAAGAGAAAAAGAGACAGAAAAATATGAGAGTACAGAAAAATGAAAATAAAGATTTACTTAGGAGGTCCAATATCTATCTGATTTAAAATTTAGAAAGACAGAATAGAGAAAATGAAAGGGAAAATTTCAGAGAAACAGAAGTAAATTTTCTAGACCTAAAGAAGAACATGGATATCTATATGAATGGATCTCTTGAGTGCCCAGCTGAATGAATGGATATGGCCCTACAGACACACCACCATAATATTTCAAAAGATCAAGGATAAACCAAAGATCCTAAAAGCTTTCAGGTCATGTACAAAAAAACCCCACAAAGAACAGTGGCCCCAATTTTTCATCAGCAACTGAATGCTAGAAAACTAAGCAGTGCTGTCAAAGTTCTGAGAGGACTACGTTCAGCCAAACTACCAATCCTGTATGAAGACAGAATAAACATACTTAGAGAAATGGAAGACTCGGAATTCTTGCCTCCCAGTATACATTCTAGGAAGTAGCCTGAAGATAGACTTGTGATGTTGTGATTTATAAGAAATATATATTTAGCTCCCATCCCTGTTCCTGGCATAGGAACCCTTCCTAAATGATGAAAGCAAAAACGTGTCTTTTGTTATCTGAAGGGATTGACTTTAGGAAAGCACTTAAAGATGGGGGCTGGTTGCCAGGAGAACCAACCTTGTGATTAGAGGGTTGGAACTTTCAGCCCCACCTCCACCCCCAACATCTGGGAAGAAAAGAGGCGCTAGAAGTTGAACCAATCATCAAGGCCAATGATTTAATCAATCATGTAATGAAGCTTCGATAAAAACCCAAAAGGAGAGAGTTCGGAGAGATTCCAGGCTGGTGAACATGAGAGATTTGGGGAGAGTGGTGAGCCTGGAGAGAGCACAGAAGCTCCAGGCCTTTTCCCCATACCTTGCCCTATGCATGTCTTCCATCTGGCTGTTCCTGAGTTGTTGCCTTTTATACAAATCTGGTAATCCAGTAAGTAAAATGTTTCTCTGAGTTCTGTGAACCACTCTAGCAAATTAAACCTGAGGAGGAGGTCACTGGAACCTCTGATTTATAGCTGATTGGTTAGATGCACAGGTGACAACCTGAGCTTGTGATGGGTATCTGAAGTGGAGGTGGGGAGGAGAAGTCTTATGGGAATGAGCCTTTAACCTTCAGGATCTGATGCTACCTCTGGATAGATAGTGTCAGAATTGAGTTGAATTACAGGACACCCAGCTGCTGTCAGAGAACTGTTTGTTGGTGATGTGGGAACCGCTCCATGCACGCACACATTAGAAATTGTCTCAGAGCACCTTTTAGACTTCAGGAAAATGCGAGAGTAAACCCCGAAAGAAGAAAACATGGGATCCAGGAAAACAATAAATCTAATCCAGAGGAAGGGAAGGGAAGAGAAGGGAAGTCCTGAGATGATAACTTCACAACAGGAATAAAACAAACCTCAGATTCTGGGAGATCTCTGTGGGGAAAAAAAAAAAGTTGAAAGGCTTCCAATTCCTCTCAACCTTTCTCATATCATGGCACAAATAAAAATGGTAACCTATATCAGGCACACTGGAGTAAATGGAGGAAGCTGCATGAACCTGGAAGCCAACCTCTGTATGTTCTGTGAGCCTTGGGCCCCCCGGCTGAGCTGAGGGCTGACTGACCAAAACCTGGCTGACGTGGAAGCCATTCATGAAGTCAGTTGTTGGGAATTTCTAAATTACACAGTGTGGTTAAAAGCTTGGAATAACTTGATTATATAATTGGTGGCTTACTTTTTTAGAGAGAGAGAGAGAATCCAATCAAACTTTTGACAGGGATTATTTCTTTGGTGTGATACTGACTCATAGAGGAAAAAAATGTAATCTGAGGACCCTATTTGCCTCTTTTCGCAGCAGAAAATATTTACGTAGTCATAATATGATATTATTACTTATTGATTTTCACCTTTTAGAGTCAACAAGGGTAAATAAATCAAGGGAAAAGATATAAAATGTAAATATTCTTAGTATTGACAATATTAAAAGAAAGATATAACTGATGAAGATTGAGAGGTAAAAAGAGGATGAGGATCGTGAAGGGAGGACTAATGACTTTATCTTACAAAATTGGGAACCAAGAGATACTGTCTATAAAGTGAGAGCCTTCCCTCAGATTTCTGCCATTGCCCTCAGCTACTGAGTTCCCAAAGAAGTAGAGTACCAAGTCTCACTTTCTGGATGTTCTTGACTGAGAGAGAAGCAATAGGAAAAGAAGCACCAAGGCACCAAAAGGTAGAAATTAAAAGCAACTGAAAATGACATTGGAAAAGTTTGCAAGAAAGGAAAAGACTTAAGGAAGAAAGATTTCATATTTCTGTTGCCAAATTGCTATTAGGAATTAAATAAATGCTAAATGCTGAGAGAGGGAGAGAAGGAGAGATGGGGGGGAGAGAGAGAGAGAGAGAGAGAGAGAGAGAGAGAGAGGGAGAGAGAGAGACCGTCTGTGATTTATGAAATAAGAAACAGAGATTTAGAAATCCTTTTTGAAGGTTCATGGAGGGACTATGTGAGTAGCAGAGACACAGAGGAGGTCGGTAGTGATATAAGTTAGCTAAATTCTCATGATTCATGGCAGGAAGTCAAAAGGCAATGTCTAATTTTGATATATTAAGAAACTGCACCATAAGCATACAATTCAGACACATGGAGTAACCACCAGAAGTAAAAAATTGAAGAACTTTCCTACTGTGTCTCCAGTACCTAGAATAGCAACTGGCTGATGGTAAGTGCTCAGTCAATATCTGCTGAAAGAATGAATTTGCTGAATAATGTGCAGGAATGGGGGAGGGGATAAGGGAACTTGACACTGTTGCTTACATTCATTGTAAGCCTGCAATAGTTCCATTTGCCCCTCTTTCCTTACAAACAGAATTCAGATTTCTACTCTGCAGGGAATGTGATCCCATCTCTAACAAGAAGTAAATCTTGATTAGTCTAATGAATCATGGTAATCCTACATCTCTAACCAGTGACTGGATTAAAGGATGTCATATGGCCCAGTTCTGTCCAATGAGATATGAAAGGAGGATTCTTGGAAGACTGCTTTCCTCTTTCCTCTCTCAAAATTGACATGTCTGAATTTGATGCCTGCACTGTATAACCACCAAGAGGAAGCTAGACTGAGGAAAAAACTAACATCCACAGAATGGCAGGGCATGGAAAGAACCTGAAACCTTCCTGACATCATTGAGCTCTCAGTTAAACAGCCCTATCTCAACACGTCTTGTATGAGAGATAATAAACTTTCCTTTTTGTTCCAACTAGTTGAGTTGAGGGCTACTGTTATTTGTTCTCAAAGCAAAACAATAGTAAAGATCCTTCTGTATTTTTTGATATAAATAAACATAGGCTTATGTTCATGTTTATGAAAATTAAAAATAAAATAAAGCTGTATATAATTTCATCCAATTACAATAGAGGAGCATTTTTTTATTTTTGAATTTTATTTTTTTATATAGCAGGTTCTTATTAGTTATACATTTTATACACATCAGTGTATACATGTCAGTCCCAACCTCCCAATTCATCCCACCACCCCCACCCCCCGCCGCTCTCTCCCCTTGGTGTCCCATACGTTTGTTCTCTACTTCTGTGTCTCTATTTCTGCCCTGCAAACCGGTTCATCTGTACCATTTTTCTAGGTTCCACATATATGCATTAATACACTATATTTGTTTTTCTCTTTCTGACTTACTTCACTCTGTATGACAGTCTCTAATAGAGGAGTATTTTTTTTAAATCGGTGTTTAAATATTTGTGTCCTCTAAATTTTGGTAGCCAGGTTTCAAGCCCCAGTTATTCTCTCTTTTATTTCCACTTTGATTCTTGTCTTCCAAGACAAATTTTTAAAAAGCCCTTCCCCTCCAGTTTGATAACCTCAGAAATTTCATCACAATAAACTCTAGTTGAAAGGGGCACCTCTTCCTGGAAACAAAAAGGAAAGTAGAGAATATGGCTACATTTGCCTAGTTTCCCTATCATGATATTTATTCTTTCAACAAAATGTGAGACAAAGTCAACAGTTGAGAGGGAATGGAAGAAAATGAGTGCAAGATATGAAGAGAAAGGAGAAGGCATAAAATAATCATCTCAAAGAATAAAAGAAAGAAATTACAGATGTAAAAGAATTTTGAATGAGATACTTCCTATTTTCAGAATTGCAGTTAGGTCCCAAAAGCCTAGAGAACTGATGGGTCTGCCAGATGCTTGTATGAAGGATCTATAAAAAGATAGCAAAATGGCTAGTAATCACCACGTTCTCTAGCCTATAGAATTACAACCAACGTTTAAGAATTCACAGAGGAGGACTGTTTGAAAGGGAATTTCGAGGAAAGATGGAGTTTTGAATGGTTAATTTTACTACCTTCGCCATAGATAGCAGAAGGTTGGTAGGGCTCCAAGGGAGCCATTAGAGGGAGCCTCGAGGAAAAAAAAAATGTAGAGCTACAGGCACTCGATTCCTGCTTTCACCTGCTCATAATAAGAGAAAAAGAAAAGAGCTCAGTATTGGAATCAGACCAAGGTGTTGATCCAGCAGACCAAGGGTGTGTACTGTTTATTGTAGGATACCAGTGGTCGCCATAGAGGGGAGTCAGATATAAATATTCTTACAGCATCTTTGCTCAAATAATTCTTTGCCTTTAAGGTTGAAGAAACTCCAAGTTCAAAAGGCTGTTGATGTATATCTTTTCATGGTATTGGTGGAGTTGGTGGGTGCAGAAACTGAGGTGGTGGGTCACAAGAGTTTGCTAACTCTAACAGGGCAAAGATTCCCTCTGCTGGGGGAGGAGGTCACTGAAAACCCTGTTGCGGGGGTTACTAAAGAGAAAAGAAGAGCCAGCATTTGAATACCTGACCTGACGGAGGTTAACGTCAGGTTCTCAGACAAGAGAGAACTTGCATTAGCCTTAGCTAAGTGAAATGGTCTTTCCCCATTGTCACTCATCCTCTCCTGATCTTGACCCTCCAGGATCCAACAGAAACATAACAAGGGGCTTGGGGTAGAGAAGTGGAAGAGCAAAGTGAAGAAACACTGCAAATATAGACTATGCTCTACTCCTCTACTGAATATCCTCAAACCATGGGTCAGCTGTGCTGGGGAAGAGGAGAAACTTTTAATTGAATGATAAGCTCAAGGTGTAATTGAGACTGGACTACACTTTTTTTCTTTGACCTGAGAATGTGTTTGTTTATAGTTGAAAGTGGTCAGAATTCATGAAATATGCCTGAGAGGCCATCAGTGAGTGAGGAAGAGAACTCCTACTCATTGGGTTGGAAAGCGGTGACTGGAGAGAAGAAACAGCTTTCCTGCTTTGTCCCTATGGAGAAAAGCCCATTCGTTAAGCTTGCCATACTCGGTGAAAGCATTGTAAGTAACAGGATTGTCAGACAGTATCTATTTTGGGTTTCTAGTTATGGATTTCAAGTGAAGCCAGTCAGCTACATTGTGATAGTCCCCCCAAATATTCTGCTCCTTCAGTATTGGAACAGAAGAAGTGAACGATTTGGTTTGACCAATGTTAGAATTTTGCTGTACAAATACATAAAAAGGGAGTGAGAGGTGAACTATTGCTATTTTCAAGAAAGCAACTACAATGATGGATTATGAATGGAATCTGAGTTGAGTGAGAAGGAAAACACAGACAGTAGGGGGATGAAGAGTGAAAAGGAAGTAGAGTTATAGAGCAAAGGCTCAATAAGGCAAGAACTGTTACAGTTAAGAAGCTACAGGAAGTAACTGGAAGAATAAATTGCAAAGGTCCAAGAGTGATTTATTACTTGAAACAGAAATTTCAGAGGTGATACAACTTCTGATGAGGGCAAGATTTAGGGTAAGATTGGTTGGGTGAAAATTTTGTGGGAGGCGAGGTAATTAAGAAACTGATCAGGTTAAAAGTATATTGTGGACTGGTTAGAACTAGTTTGAGTTAGTTTAAATGAGTTGGACCAATTTTTTTCAGTTTAAACCAGTTTGATTCGTGCTGAACCAATAGATCTATCAGTTTTTAATTTTATACCTCATTGATTTCATCAACCAAGAAATAAATATGAACTTGTTTTACCTAATTTAAAATTATTTACATTGGTGCAGCCACTATGGAAAACAGTATGGAGGATCCTCAAAAAATTAAAAATAGAGCTGCCATATGATCCAGCAATCCCACTTTGGGCACATACACAGACAAAACTATAATTCTAAAAGATATATGCACCCCAATGTTCATTGCAGCACTATTTACAATAGTCAAGACATGGAAGCAACCTAAATGTCCATCGACAGATGAATGGATAAGGAAGATGTGGTACATATATACAATGGACTACTACTCAGCCATAAAAAAGAATGAAATAATGCCATTTGCAGCAACATGGATGGATCTAGAGATTATCATACTAAGTAACATAAGTCACACAGAGAAAGACATACCATATAATATCGCTTATATGTGGAATCTAAAATACAACACAAATGAACATATCTACGAAAGAGAAACAGACTCACAGACACAGAAAACAGACTTATGGTTGCCAAGGGGGTGAGGGTAGAAGAGGGGCGGATTGGGAGTTTGGGATTAGTAGATGCAAACTATTATATATAGAATGGATAAACAACAGGGTCCTACTGTACAGCATAGCAAAATATAATCAATATCCTGTGATAAACCATAATGGAAAAGAATATGAAAAAGAATATATATATGTATATAACTGAATCACTTTGCTCTAGAGCAGAAATTAACACAACATTGTAAATAAACAATACTTCAATAAAATAAATAAATAAGAGAAACATATACCATGAAAAAATAAAATAAAATAATTTACATTAAATTACACAGTATGTTAGCATTAAGTATTGTTTTTTACTTTGATTACCGGTTTATAAGGTTAGTTTAGATTTACAGTGGCTTATATTTACATTGACTTTATTTAGAAAATCCATGCCAAAGTTAAGGAATATTCCCATTAGTTAGAGATTCCTTTTGAACAGGATACAAAGTTTTACTAAGTGGATGAACTCATAATACGATGATAAAAATTATAGGAATCCATAGTGCTTTCTTCTCTTCCAAAACATAAAAATTGTCTTGTGGTTTGAATTTATCTCTGCAAGGTTTGACCATTTTTCTGAGTAGGAGAGAAGTAAAGAGACTTCCTGCTTCATCCCTATGGAACGAAGCCCGTTCATTAAGCCTGCCATACTTGGTGAAAGCACTGTAACAGGACTGCCAGACAGTAACCATTTTGGGTTTCTGGCCATGGATTTCAAGTGAAAGCACTTAGCTACTTAATGCTCTGCTTCTCCAGTATAGGCACAGACCCTCCTACTCAGACTCTATCTTGTAAACCTTACATCTCATTTCTGAGTATTAATTCTGTCCATTTCATGCTGTTTCTCAGCCATAACCTATAAATTCGTTACTACCTTCACATAGGAAAAAAAGTCCTCCTTATAACTAGATGCACTTATTTGTAAATAGATTGAAGCAATGTATACCAATAAAACCATATTTCCACCAACACTCTGAGAATCATTTTCTTTGTCGGCGTTAAGTGAGAATGTGAAAAAGACCGAAATGTATATAGTTGGAATCCTCCTTCTCTCCCTTCCAGGTGAGGTGGGCCACAGCTCTCTGACCCAACTTTGATTGATTCTTCATACCCATTCAAGCATGAACACTCTGTTTGCAGATCCATACACTCCTCCCTGAGAGTTATAACCAGATGGTATTAGAATATCCTCTGCTTTATTTTTACCATATTCATGAATATAGGCCATCTAACAATCATAAATTATAAAGATTACAAATGAATTGGAAAATATATCAATTTGTTATAAAGATACTTTACATCTAGATGTTTCATTAATCACATTATTGGCAGTATTACATAAACCAATATTTTTTAAAGTATAGTTTTAGGATCCTACGTCTGAATCTTCTGGGATTATATTCAAAGTGCTGAGTACAGGATGGAACCACCACCCAAGTGACTCAGACTGGGGTGGGAGTGGGGGGTTGGGAATCTACAATTTAGAGAAATTTCTCAGTGAGTCTTTACACACAGGACAGTTTGAGAGCCATCTTTCATACTAAACTCAGATCCAGGACTTGAACTCAGATGTCTATTCCCCAAATTGAGGCAGGACTATGCCCCATTTCAGCAGGAAGCAGAGCAGTTGTCACCCTAAAAGATTTGTGGAAGGTTGAAAGAAAAAGGGGGATTGAAACCGAGTCCCCCTAAAACTGAGTTCCTCTGTTGGGTTTACTTTTTTTAATTTTGTTTATAGCTCTCTCTCTTTTTTTTTTTTTGCGTTACACGGGCCTCTCACTGTTGTAGTCTCTCCCGTTGTGGAGCACAGGCTACGGATGCGCAGGCTCAGCGGCCATGGCTCACGGGCCCAGCTGCTCCGCGGCATGTGGGATCTTCCCGGACCAGGGCACGAACCCGTATCCCCTGCATCGGCAGGCGGACTCTCAACCACTGCGCTACCAGAGAAGCCCTCTCTTTTTTAAAAAAATTTATTTATTTATTTTTGGCTGTGTTGGGTCTTTGTTGCTGCACGCAGGCTTTAGTTGCAGCAAGCAGGGGCTACTTTGTGTTGCGGTGCATGGGCTTCTCATTGTGGTGGCTTCTCTTGTTGTGGCGCATGGGCTCTAGGCACGCGGGCTTTAGTAGTTGCAGCACATGGGCTCAGTAGTTGTGGCTCTCGGGCTCTAGGGCACAAACTCAGTAGTGTGGCTCAGGGGCTTAGTTTCTCCGCAGCATGTGGGATCTTCCTGGACCAGGGCTCAAACACGTGTCTCTTGCATTGGCAGGCGGATTCTTAACCACTCCGCCAACAGACATGCCCTCTGCTGAGTTTATGATTCATGTCTCTATCCAAAACGATTATTCCCTTTCTTGTCCAACACCTGTTCTCCTCAAGATTGACAAGTATCAAAGAAAAGGGGGGATTGAAACTGAGCAGGACCCTGTGGGGCTCCTAGGCACAAAAGCCTTTCTGTGTCCCCCATTTCTTTCCTTTTTTTTTTTTTGCAGTACACAGGCCTCTCACTGTTGTGGCCTCTCCCGTTGCGGAGCACAGGCTCCGGACGCGCAGGCTCAGTGGCCATGGCTCACGGGCCCAGCCGCTCCGCGGCACGTGGGATCTTCCCGGACCGGGGCATGAACCTGTGTCCCCTGCATTGGCAGGTGGACTCTCAACCACTGCACCACAAGGGAAGCCCCCCATTTCTTGATTACAGGAAATAGGCTTCATTCAGCCTTCGTGACCCTCCCTGAGTTCCAAGGGCAGGTTCAAACAGTTACTAACTAGGGAAGGGAGGGGATGCAGGAACAAGGGAGGAACAGTCAAGAAACAGTAGTGCAGAAAGAGAAGAACAAATATCGTATATTAACGCATATATGTGGAACCTAGACAAATGGTACAGATGAACCAGTTTGCAGGGCAGAAATAGAGACACAGATGTAGAGAACAAACGTATGGACTCCAAGGGGGAAAAGTGGCAGGGGGATGAATTGGGAGATTGGGATTGACATATATACACTAATATGTATAAAATAGATAACTAATAAGAACCTGCTGTATAAAAAAATAAATAAAATAAAATTCAGAAAAAAAAAGAAACAATAGTGCAGCCTTGGGGCAGGGTCCTGTGTCCCTGTTCCCCCCCCACGCCCCCCAACTCCAAGGGATATACATAACAATATCTCTGAGCTGTTTCGCAGGTTCTGAAATCCTACCAGGTGGGAGAAGTTAACTGTATGCTGCCCACAAGCACGTAGTCCCCAGACTGGCTGGAACCAGAAGGTTGATGATGCTGACTCCCACTTACCTCACCATCAACCAGAAAGAAGAATGTCCATGAGTTGATCATGCCCTCTTTGAACCATTACTATAAAACTCCTCACTACCCTCCAGGTTGGGACACACAGTTGTGAGGGCATTAGCCTGCTGTGGCCCCCTTTGCCTGGCAAAGCAATAAAGCTATTCTTTTCTACTTCACACACACACACAAAAATGTCAAGGTAAAGTATCCTCATTCCCATAAACCAGGAAAACCAGGTATTTACATTGCAGGATTTTTGAAAGTATGTATTTTAAAATGCATACATGATCTCAAAATTCGATAAACAAAAGCTATTCAACCAACTGCCCCTTGAAATACTGAAATGGGCTTATTTCTATAGGATTTATCAATGACCTACCTTTATAGACAAATTAAGACAAAGAGTGGAGAAAAGTTGGATAATTCAATCTCCCTTTCTCCCTTTATCTCACACATACAAATCCCATTATTCTTGTTTTCAGAAATTTGGGGTCTGAGTCTCCAAAAAACATTTCCTCAATTCTGATTTTCCATTTCCCTATGCAAACTCTGGCTCTTAAAAAAAAAAAAAAAAAAGAACAAATTTATTCCAGAGATTCCTTCTCAGTGAGAGGTGAAAGGTTGCATTATAAGTTAGAATTCAAGTACATTTAAGGGCATTTTTTTCCTATCAATTTTTTTTCTCAAATGATCCTCTGTCCCCTGTCTCCTCACCATCCCAATTGTACAAGTGTCTTCCTTTCCTCTTCTCATCCTCTGTACCTGACTTAGTTAAGTCAAGAGTATTTCAGCTTTCTCTCAGGCTTTGGCTTTTACTAGCACTTATCTTCCTGCCCGAGGTCACTCACCTCATTTTTAATTTGCACAAACCTATTGTACTTGCATAGATTAGAATTTTGCTGGCTCCTTGAAATCTACTTTCTGTACCATTAAGTGTTTGTCTTTCAAGACTTTTTATTAGCCTCATTTGTTCTCCCTCTGAGCCTGAGCAAAGTAGATCAACTATTGAGGGAGCATTTTCAGTTGCTTTAGAGATTTTTAAGTTTGGTTCCCTGTGCTTTTTATAGAGGAGCCAATTAGCTTTTCAAACTTTTTATTTACACAGTTGTTAAAAGAAGAGATGGATGAGTAATTAACTTTAGAAATTGGCTCATCAGAAAATGGAAAGACTCAATGGCTATCTATATTGTCTTAAAAAATTCATTTTCCCCCAATAACCTGTGTGTGTGTGTGTGCACACCCACATGTTTGCAAACAGAAAGAAGAGATAGAGCATATGTCAGTGAAGAAAGAACTTCTACTTTGTGTAAGGCACCATGATGACTGCTGGGGGATACACAATGAGAATTAAAAATAATCTGTACTTTCAGAGGCGTTTCCAGCATAACTTTGGAGGCAGTTATGTCCACAAACACTAAGAGGAAGCTGGGAAAAGGGGCTTGAGCCAAACTGCTGAGTGTAGGTTTCCACACACAGCAGCAGGGCAAGTGCCAAAGGTTTAGGAAACGAACCTGATTTCAAATCCCATGACCTTGAGGAAACTGTTAACATCTGCTGAGCCTCAGTTTGTATGTCTTTAGAGATTAGCAGCACCTAGCTCCTGAGGTGGCTGTAAGGAGTAGAGATAAAGTAGGTAATGTGCCTAGTGCATGGTAAAGGCTAAATAAATAGGAGTTATTATTATGGAAATAGCCAGCAGCTGCAAGTTTGCAAATCGAACTCTTTGCAACTGTACCTGGAATGCAAAATCAATAGTCCCTGCACCTAGATGTAAACCTATTTTCATTTCAAGAAGTTGGCTCCAAATCAAAATGCATTTTTTAGGGCAGGAGTCAACTTCAATGCTGTTAAGCAGTGTGCGCCATGTTAGAGACTTTGAGGCCAGCAAGGTACATGAAAATAAGGGGTCAATTAAAACCCCTGTAGTTTAAAATCAGCTGGTTTAATCCGATGAGAGGAAGCTCAAGGATAGCTTTCCTTGTTCAAAAAGTTTTGACCTCTTGATACTTCATCCATACTCAGAAAACACCGCACCTTATTTAAAGGGTAGATCTACATGTGTTGCCATAAATGAATGTCCATGACATACAGACGTTTGTGTCAACTACAAATTGGCACTTGCCATCTACCTCTACAAGGACTAAATCATGCGCTGCTGCAGCTGCTGACCTTCAACACCCCCTGAAAGGAGTTCAGGGTGGAGATCAGGAGTGAGGTACTCTGTGCTCTGGAAAAAACTTGCAGAACAGGTCTTCAGAGAGATATTTTCAGAGGATTTTATGAGCCCAATTCTTGCACCTCCTCTTACCTAGAAAAGCACTAAAATCCTTCATGGTGACATCTGCTCCTTCTGACTAGCAGTAACCTTCAAGAGACTAGCAGCATCCTTCTGCAAAACATATGGGCTTGATTGCATGTACTCCCCCTTCACCAAAATCACATATTTACTGACCTTCCCCCCCTGCCTCTTTGGAGCAGTTTCTCAGAGATAGCTGAAATTCTATCTCCCATGCTATCATCCTCATTTTGCCCCAAATAAAACTTAACTCACAGCTCTCACTCTGTGCATTTTTTCAGTTGACATGTGAAAAATTATAGTGAACACCTGAAGTTTTTCTTTTACAAATCCATTCCCTCAGCTTCTGGTAATGGAAATATGTTTTGTCTAGAGACCATCTCTCGCCTTTGTCAGTCAAGGTACCCTGGCCAAGAGGAAGGCTTGTGATTCAACTGAGCAATCTGACACTTCCCTGGGAGTTTGAATCTCAAATGATATTTACACAAGCACAAAAAGGGACAGAGCTGATGCAGGCTTACGACATGGGTTCCTGTTACCACAATGCCCAGAACTACTCTGATTCCTGTCCTTTCCAAATATCCTTACCTAGCTCTTCAACCTTTTCTTCAATTCTTCCTTAAGGAAGAAATATGCTTTAGTACATCAATGGGCATTCTTTGTGTTCTCTACCTACAGATATAACATCTTAAAATTGTTTTCCAATAAATTGCTTTTCCTTTCAAGTTAGCAAGACTAGACTCCTGTGCTTTCAAACAAGAACCCTAAAATACAGTGATAATAAACATTGTGTTTGTTTCTATATGTATATTTTAAACTCATTTACTCTACAAATTTTTGTACTAAAATTTTCTTACAAGGTGTATTATTTTTGTAAGTAAAAAGCACTAATAAGTTAAAAAGAAATTTAGGTAACCAGGCGAGTCCTCTGTAAATAAACTTCACTTGAATCCTCTTTGCAAACTAGGAGCCATTTTCACTAGGAAGCGGGGGCAGCAGCATTAACAGCAAACTGTTACAAGCACAGTGCCAGAGGGAGAGGTACTGAAAGGGGAGAAAGGACTGCAATGGGAAAGTTCAAGGGTACTAGCTGCCCCATGTTTTGTTATTACTTATGGTAAGGCCAATAGATCAGGAGACAACTGCTATTGAAAAGATGAATGTTATACTCACAGATCCCAAGAAGAGAGGGCACACCACAACATGGGGGACACAGAGGGAAGAACTGGGGTTGGTCAGGAAACAGAGGGACAGAGTGAAACTGTGGGCAAGAGCCCTTATTGTGGTTTGCATTTGAAAGGCACACTTATGGATGAATTGTTTACTTTCTCTAGGAATTGGCCAACCCTGGACAGCGCAGTCCCTCCAAGGTCAGCAAGACCCCAGATGTCAAAGCATCAGAATTGAGAAGATAAAAGACATGGTTGATACACCTCATTTTCTAGATAAGACTCTTGAATTGCTACTCCTTCCACAATCCACGGAAGTTCAAAACCTTCTCTGGGAGTTCTGCAAATTTTCAAGAAAGCTAGCATTTCATTCTCAGAGTTATCCTGATCTCTGTGATTCTGCATTTTTGCATATATTTCTGTTTTATACCATAGAATCCCAATGTAGAATGCAGTTCTCTCTTCAGTTTCCAGGGGTGGGAGATGGAGAAGTGAATCACATTGAATATACTATGTGCCAAGAGGCAATCAGCTATATGTTGGGAAATTTAAAGACAAATACGAGATGATTTAAGGAGCAAAATGTCCAGGAGGAGAGATACATACATAAACAGGGCATAAGACAATGCTACATTGGAGGACTATAAAAAGTTAGAGCAATTTGTACACATAAACCCAGGCCTATCCCAAATATTTGGGGCTTAGAAAGAGTACAGATGGAGGCCCATGTAACATATGTCTAAGTGTTTAAAAGCTATATATCAAGGGCTTCCCTGGTGGCGCAGTGGTTGAGAGTCCGCCTGCTGATGCAGGGGACACGGGTTCGTGCCCTGGTCCGGGAAGATCCCACATGCTGCAGAGCAGCTGGGCCCATGAGCCATGGCCGCTCAGCCTGCACGTCCAGAGCCTGTGCTCCGCAATGGGAGAGGCCACAACAGTGAGAGGCCCGCGTACCGCAAAAAAAAAAAAAAAAAAAAAAAGATATATATCAAGCTAACAGACTGCTAAATAGAACATGTTCTACTCTTCTTCTGTGATGAACAGAACTTCATAAAACCTGGAAGGCCAGGTCTGAGTTTGGAATTCTCAGAGTTCTGAGAACATGGCAGTACAGGGAAAGATGGCTCCTGGCTCCCAGCTTGTGGCCTTTGGCATTCTTCCCTCCTTTTCCTCCCCCTGCTTCCTTTCCGTACTTGCTCACATACATGTGGACACACAGGTGGTGTATATAAGCTCCAGCCACAGCCTCCACAAACAGCTGTCCTTTGGTCACTACTTAGTCTAGAGTGTACCCACCAGGGGTGCCATTTTTGTCTTTAGGAGCAAAGACAGAGGGAACAGACTCACCCAGGCTCTGAAAGTAGGGTCAAAGCCATTTAAGCAGGAATTCCAAGGTCCTAGATAACAGAGTCAGGTCAGAAGGGAGTGCCTCTTGGGGCGGGCCAGGTACTCTTTGGCCTATAGTATGAGGCACAGCAGTCAAGGGCTACTGCGAGGTCTTCTGAGGCATAATCTCCTTCTTGCCTGGGTTAAAATGCAGTATTGCTTAGCCTTTTTCATCACATTTTTCTCAAGGTGAATCATCTGAAAATGCATGCAGCATTCTAGCTTCAGATGCACTGGTTTGGGTCAAGCGTCAGAGAAGTGTGTTTACTTGATTTTCAGTCCCCACCTGATGAATTTTTGAAGAAACGTTATTTTGGGACTTGTGAAGCATTACGATTCTATTTTCCAATGGCTATACAGGCTAATAAGCTACCATCAGGAAAGAGAAAATAGGAAGAAATTCTTCTTTTTGGCTATAAATCCCAATTTAGAGTCTAAAGTATAATAGGACCATCTTCAAGGACAAAGGACCATGTGTTTCCAAGCATTTGTTTCAACCAGACGTTTTCCTATCCCTGGCTGTTTTCATTTACTGCCACCTGCAGGCCAGGCTTGTCCTGGATCAGTTTTCATCAGGGTCACAAGGAAATAACACAGCTCAACTGGAGTTAAAGCAAGGTGATTCCTTCACTACAGGTGTGCTGCACCTGCTTTCTTGCCTAGCTTGTCTTCACCTCAGTTCCTGATTTTGCTTGGCTTTCTGCTTATTTTTCAATCTTTCTTTTTCTTCTCGCTCAGTGTCTACAGATCTTCCACTCGCTAATCATCCCCATCAGCTCCTGGCCACTTGCCATGTTTTGTTCTCTAGTATTTATGTCCTCCTGACTTCTGTTGGCTCCAAGCCGTGATATATTGCTGTCTTGCTCCCTAAGATTTTTGTGGTTTGTGATGACCTAAAGCAGTCTCATCACCCTACCCAATTCCCTGACCTACAGCCACCCTGACATTGACTAGTAGAGTGAAAGCAAAAACAGGCCATGCCTTGAAGCCAAATCCCCTCCTCCAGTCTTCATTTTCCTTTATCATTGTAGCAGAGATGAGAGGATTTTACTCTTATTTCACTGCTTCTTTTCCAATAAGCTTTCTCCCCACTCAATCCTACAAAACCTATGTCAAACCCATAATACTGCGGACATAAATGTTATATAAGACTGTTCGATCTCCAAATCATGAACCTGGGCATATTACCCTTCGACTATGACACTGTAGTTCCAACTATTCCCAATTTGGACTCATCAGGACCTCTGGTCTATTGACCTCTATATGCTAAGCAATCCTTCAGCCTGTTTAATTTCTTCACTTCCCTCCTTATCTAGTTTACATGGTATAATCATTCATTTCAAAATCACTTTCGTTCACACTGGTCAAAATGGCCAGCATTGAAAAGTCTATGAATAACAAATGCTGGAGAGGGTGTGCAGAAAAGAGAACCTTCCTACACTGCTGGTGGGAATGTAAATTGAAACAGCCACTAAGAAGAACAGTATGGAGGTTCCTTAAAAAATTAAAAATAGAGCTACCATATGATTCAGCAATTCCACTCCTGGGCATAGATCCAGAGAAAACTCTAATTCGAAAAGACACATGCAACCCAGTGTTCACTGCAGCACTATTTACGATAGCCAAGACATGGAAGCAACTTAAATATCCATCGACAGAGGAATGGATAAAGATGTGGTACATATATACAATGGAATATTACTCAGCCAAAAAAAAGAGTGAAATAATGCCATTCGCAGCAACGTGGATGGACCTAGAGATTATCATACTAAATAAAGTAAACCTGACAGAGAAAGATCAATATCATATGATATAATTTTATGTGGAATCTTAAAAAAATGGTACAAATGAACTTACTTACAAAACAGAAATAGACTCACAGAGAAAACAAACGTATGGTTACCAAAGGGACGGGAGGAGGAGGGATAAATTAGGAACTTGGCATTAACAGATACACATTACTGTACATAAAATAAACAACAAGGAGCTACTATATACCACAGGGAACTATAGTCAGTATCTTATAGTAACTTATAATGGAAAATAACCTGAAAGAATTTGAATATATATATATGTGTGTGTGTGTGTGTGTGTGTGTGTATATATATATATATATATATATAAAACTGAATTACTTAGCTGTACACCTGAAACATTGTAAATCAACTATATATCAATTAAAATTAATTAATTATCTAATTCTTTTAAAAAACACTCTCATTGATACCGCAAACTGCTTTATGTCTTTGTATTTTGTCACATTTAATCTGGGATCAACCCTGCTGTTGGGTTTTCTCTCTGGTAACACTTAAGCACCTAATAGTTTCTGGAGAAAAACACAACATGGCAAACTGTTACCACTATAAATCCATAATCACTCACCTCAAGTGAGCTCTCAACACCGCCCATCAATCCTACTTGTTTCTCCTAGACAACTGGCCCTCTCGCTTCTCCATTTCCCTCAAAACTGTGATGACGCCTGATCAGACTGCCCCTACTGGTAGGACCAACCATCTTCTTTTCCTTCGATCACAGAGAAAATTGAAGCTATCAGAAAAAAATTCCCTCAGGTTTCATTTACCAATTCCACAAATCTACCTATTGTTCTCAAGACAGTGCCCAATACATGGACATGTCCGGCCTCTCATCCAACAACCCCGCAGCCTTTACGCTTCAGCCACACTGGCCTTCAAAAGGCCCTCTAACATCACGTCTGAAACTAGGGGAAGAATCATTCAAGTTATTGGATAAATTAAAATTTCCAAGCCCACTAGATAATACTTTAAGGGGAAGGGCTAGAAAGTGGTATACTTAACAAGAGCCTCAGGTCATTCTTTTTTTAATTTTTAATTTAATTTTATTTTTTTATACAGCAGGTCCTTATTACTCATCAATTTTATACACATCAGTGTATACATGTCAATCCCAATTGCCCAATTCATCACACCACCACTCCCACACCCCCGCCGCTTTCCCCCACTGGTGTCCATACATTTGTTTTCTACATCTGTGTCTCAATTTCTGCCCTGCAAACCGGTTCAATTGTACCATTTTTCTAGGTTCCACATATATGAGTTAATATACAATATTTGTTTTTCTCTTTCTGACTTACTTCACTCTGTATGACAGTCTCTAGATCCATCCACGTCTCAACAAATGACCCAATTTCTTTCCTTTTTATGGCTGAGTAATATTCCATTGTATATAGGTACCACATCTTCTTTATCCATTCGTCTGTCAATGGGCAGTTAGGTTGCCTCCATGACCTGGCTATTGTAAATAGTGCTGCAATGAACATTGGGGTGCATGTGTCTTCTGGAATTATGGTTTTCTCTGGGTATATGCCCAGTAGTGGGATTACTGGATCATATGGTAATTCTGTTTTTAGTTTTTTAAGGAACCTCCATACTGTTCTCCAGAGTGGCTGTATCAACTTATATTCCCACCAACAGTGTAAGAGGGTTCCCTTTTCTCCACACCCTCTCCAGCATTTGTTGTTTGTACATTCTCTGATGATGCCCATTCTAACTGGTGTGAGGTGATACCTCATTGTAGTTTTGATTTGCATTTCTCTAATAATTAGTGATGTTGAGCGGCTCTTCATGTGCTTCTTGGCCATCTGTATGTCTTCTTTGGAGAAATGTCTACTTAGGTCTTCTGCCCATTTTTGGATTGGATTTTTTTTTAATATTGAGCTGCGTGAGATGTTTATATATTTTGGAGATTAATCCTTTGTCCGTTGATTCATTTGCAAATATTTTCTCCCATTCTGAGGGTTGTCTTTTTGTTTTGTTTATGGTTTCCTTTGCTGTGCAAAAGCTTTGAAGTTTCATTAGGTCCCAGTTGATTATTTTTGTTTTTATTTCCATTACTCTAGGAGGTGGATCAAAAAAGATCTTGCTGTGATTTATGTCAAAGAGTGTTCTTCCTATGTTTTTCTCTAAGACTTTTAGAGTGTCCGGTCTTACATTTAGGTCTCTAACCCATTTTGAGTTTATTTTTGTGTATGGTATTAGGGAGTGTTCTAATTTCATTCATTTACATGTAGCTGTCCAGTTTTCCCAGCACCACTTATTGAAGAGACTGTCTTTTCTCCATTGTGTATCCTTGCCTCCTTTGTCATAGATTAGTTGACCATAGGTGCGTGGGTTTATCTCTGGGCTTTCTATCTTGTTCCATGGATCTATGTTTCTGTTTTTGTGCCAGTACCATATTGTCTTGAATACTGTAGATTTGTGGTATAGTCTGAAGTCAGGGAGTCTGATTCCTCCAGCTCCGTCTTTTTCCCTCAAGACTGCTTTGGCTATTCAGGGTCTTTTGTGTCTCCACACAAATTTTAATATTTTTTGTTCTAGTTTCATAAAAGATGCCATTGGTAATTTGATAGGGATTGCATTGAATATGTAGATTGCTTTGGGAAGTATAGTCATTTTCACAATATTGATTCTTCCAATCCAAGAACATGGTATATCTCTCCATCTGTTGGTATCATCTTTAATTTCTTCCATCAGTGTCTTATTGTTTTCTGCATATAGGTCTTTTGTCTCCTTAGGTAGGTTTATTCCTAGTTATTTTGTTGTTGTTGTTGCAATGGTAAATGGGAGTGTTTCCTTAATTTCTCTTTCAGATTTTTCATTATTAGTGTATATGAATGCAAGAGATTTCTGTGCATTAATTTTGTATCCTGCAACTTTACCAAATTCATTCATCAGCTCTAGTAGTTTTCTGGTGGCATCTTTAGGATTCCCTATGTATAGTATCATGTCATCTGCAAACAGTGACATTTTTACTTCTTCTTTTCCAATTTGTATTCCTTTTATTTCTTTTTCTTCTCTGACTGCCGTGGCTAGTACGTCCAAAACTATGTTGAATAATAGTGGTGAGAGTGGACATCCTTGTCTTGTTCCTGATCTTAGAGAAAATGCTTTCAGTTTTTCACCATTGAGAATGATGTTTGCTGTGGGTTTGTCATGTATGGCCTTTATTATGTTGAGGTAGGTTCCCTCTATGCCCACTTTCTGGAGAGTTTTTATCATAAATGGGTGTTGAATTTTGTCAAAAGCTTTTTCTGTATCTATTGAGATGATCATATGGTTTTTATTCTTCAATTTGTTAATATGGTGTATCAGATTGATTGATTTACGTATAATGAAGATTCCTTGCATCCCTGGGATAAATCCCACTTGATCATGGTGTATGATCCTTTTAATGTGTTGTTGGATTCTGTTTTCTAGCATTTTTTTGAGGATTTTTGCGTCTGTATTCATCAGTGATATTGGTCTGTAATTTTCTTTTTTTGTAGTATCTTTGTCTGGTTTTGGTATCAGGGTGATGGTGGTCTCATAGAATGAGTTTGGGAGTGTTCCTTCCTCTGCAATTTTTTGGAAGAGTTTAAGAAGGATGGGTGTTAACTCTTCTCTAAATGTTTGATAGAATTCACCTGTGAAGCCATCTGGTCCTGGACTTTTGTTTGCTGGAAGATTTTTAATCACAGTTTTAATTTAATTACTTGTGATTGGCCTGTTCATATTTCCTATTTCTTCCTCATTCAGTCTTGAAAGCTTATACCTTTCTAAGAATTTGTCCATTTCTTTCAGATTGTCCATTTTATTGGCATAGAGTTGCCTGTACTTGTCTCTTAGGATGCTTTGTATTTTCACAGTGTCTGTTGTAACTTCTCCTTTTTCACTTCTAATTTTGTTGATTTGAGTCCTCTCCCTCTTTTCCTTCATGAGTCTGGCTAATGGTTTATCAATTTTGTTTATCTTCTCAAAGAACCAGCTTTTAGTTTTATTGATCCTTGTTATTGTTTTCTTTGTTTCTATTTCATTTATTTCTGCTCTGATATTTATGATTTCTTTCCTTCTGCTAACTTTAGGTTTTGTTTGTGCTTCTTTCTCTAGTTTCTTTAGGTGTAAGGTTAGATTGTTTATTTGAGATTTTTCTTGTTTCTTGAGGTAGGCTTGTATAGCTATAAACTTCCCACTTAGAACTGCTTGTGCTACATCCCATAGGTTTTGGATCGTCGTGTTTTCATTGCCATTTGTCTCTAGGTATTTTGTGATTTCCTCTTTGATTTCTTCAGTGATCTCTTGGTTATTTAGTAATGTATTGTTTAGTTTCCATGTGTTTGTGTTTTTTACATTTTTTTCCCTGTAATTCGTTTCTAATCTCATAGCGTTGTGGTCAGAAAAGATACTTGTTATGATTTCAGTTTTCTTAAATTTACTGTGGCTTGATTTGTGACCCAAGATGTGATCTATCCTGGAGAATGTTCCATGCACACTTGAGAAGATAGTTTAATCTGCTGTTTCTAGATGGAATGTCCTATTAATATCAATTAAATCTATCTAGTCTATTGTGTTATTTAAAGCTTCTGTTTCCTTATTTTTTTTCATTTTGGATGATCTGTCCATTGGTGTAAGTGAGGTGTTAAAGTCCCCCACTATTATTGTGTTACTGTCAATTTCCTCTTTTAGAGCTGTTAGCAGTTGCATTATGTATTGAGGTGCTCCTATGTTGGGTACATATATATTTGTAATTGTTATATCTTCTTCTTGGATTGATCCCTTGATCATTATGTAGTGTCCTTCCTTGTCTCTTGTCACATTCTTTACAAAGTCTATTTTATCTGATATGAGTATAGCTACTCCAGCTTTCTTTTGATTTCCATTTGCATGGAATATCTTTTTCCATCCCCTCACTTTCAGTCTGTATGTGTCCCTAGGTCTGAAGTGGGTCTCTTGTAGACAGCATATAGATGGGTCTTGTTTTTGTATCCATTCAGCAAGCCTGTGACTTTTGGTTGGAGCATTTAATCCAGTCACGTTTAAGGTAATTATTGATATGTATGTTCCTACGACCTTTTTCTTAATTGTTTTGGGTTTGTTTTTGTAGGTCCTTTTCTTCTCTTGTGTTTCCCACTTAGAGAAGTTCCTTTAGCATTTGTTGTAGAGCTGGTTTGGTGGTGCTGAATTCTGTTAGCTTTTGCTTGTCTGTAAAGCTTTTGATTTCTCCATTGAATCTGAATGAGATCCTTGCTGGGTAGAGTAACCTTGGTTGTAGTTTCTTCCCTTTCATCACTTTAAGTACATCATGCCACTCCCTTCTGGCCTGTAGAGTTTCTGCTGAGATATCAGCTGTTAACCTTATGGGAGTTCCCTTGTATGTTATTTGTCGTTTTTCCCTTGCTGCTTTCAATAATTTTTCTTTGTGTTTAATTTTTACGAATTTGATGACTATTTGTCTCGGCATGTTTCTCCTTGGGTTTATCCTGTATGGGAGTCTCTGCGCTTCCTGGACTTGGGTGGCTATTTCCTTTCCCATGTTAGCGAAGTTTTCGACTATAATCTCTTCAAATATTTTCTCAGGTCCTGTCTCTCTGTCTTCTCCTTCTGGGACCCCTTTAATGCGAATGTTGTTGCGTTTAATGTGTTCCAGAGGTCTCTTAGGCTGTCTTCATTTCTTTTCATTCTTTGTTCTTTATTCTGTTCCACGGCAGTGAATTCCACCATTCTGTCTTCCAGGTCACTTATCTGTTCTTCTGCCTCAGTTATTCTGCTATTGATTTCTTCTAGTGTAGTTTTCATTTCAGTTATTGTATTGTTCATCTCTGTTTGTTTGCTTTTTAATTCTTCTAGGTCTTTGTTAAACATTTCTTGCATCTTCTCGATCTTTGCCTCCAATCTTTTTTTGAGGTCCTGGATCATCTTCACTATGATTATTCTGAATTCTTTTTCTGGAAGGTTGCCTATCTCCACTTCATTTAGTTGTTTTTCTGGGGTTTTATCTTGTTCCTTCATCTGGTACATAGCCCTCTGCCTTTGCATCTTGTCTATCTTTCTGTGAATGTGGCTTTTTGTTCCACAGGCTGCAGCATTGTAGTTTTTCTTGCTTCTGCTGTCTGCCCTCTGGTGGATGAAGCTATCTAAGAGGCTTGTGCAAGTTTCCTGATGGGAGGGACTGGTGAGTAGAGCTGACTGTTGCTCTGGTGGGCAGAGCTCAGTAAAATTTTAATCAGCTTCACTGCTGATGGGATGGGTGGGGCTGTGTTCCCTTCCTGTAGGTTGTTTGGCCTGAGGCAACCCAACACTGGAGCCTACTTGGGCTCTTTTGTGGGGCTAATGGCAGACTCTGGGAGGGCTCATGCCAAGGAGTACTTCCCAGAACTTCTGCGGCCAGTGTTCTTGTCCGCACGGTGAGCCACAGCCTCCCCCCGCCTCTGCAGGAGACCCTCCAACACTAGCAGGTAGGTCCCGTTCAGTCTCCCCTGGGGTCACTGCTCCTTCCCCTGGGTCCCAATGCGCACACTACTTTGTGTGTGCCCTCCAAGAGTGGAGTCTCTGTTTCCCCCTGTCCTGTCAAAGTCCTGCAGTCAAATCCCACTAGCCTTCAAAGTCTGATTCTCTAGGAATTCCTCCTCCCGTTGCTGGACCCCTAGGTTGGGAAGCCTGACGTGGGGCTCAGAACCTTCACTCCAGTGGGTGGACTTCTGTGGTATAAGTGTTCTCCAGTCTGTGAGTCACCCACCCACCAGTTATGGGATTTGATTTTACTGTGGTTGTGCCCCTCCTTCCCTCTCATTGTGGCCTCTCCTTTGTCTTTGGATGTGGGGTGTCTTTTTTGGGGTGTTAGAGTGTCTTCCTATCGATGACTGTCCAGCAGCTAGTTGTTATTCTGGTGTTCTCACAAGAGGGAGGGACAGCATGTCCTTCTACTCCGTCATCTTAGTTCCTAATCCCCAGGTCATTCTTACTAGCAGGAAAGTTTGGGAAAAACATGCCAGGATCCCTCCTTCCACAGGACTTTCCAAATGCTCTTCATTCTCCTTGGAAGTCTCCTCCTCCCTTCCCCTTCCCGCCATACCAGATTTACTCATCTCCCAACTTTCTACTCGGGCATGACATCAGCAGGAAAGCCTTTCTTCACAACCCCACCCCACCAACACCATGTTCAGGAAGTCTCCTTTGCCCTATGCTCTGATAGGACCACATTTCTTCCCTTCAACATACTCATCCAAGTTTAACATCATGCACTCACTGTATGATTAGTTGGTCATTGTCCCTCCTCTCTCTCTACCAGATTGTGATATTAGGTGCCATGTCTGTTGTCATTTATCATTGTTCCTACAATGTCTAGGCAGTAACTTGGTATCCATGAGAATTCCTCAATAGTAATTAATACCTGAATGAATGTGGAATGAATTAATGAATGAATTGGCTCTTAAAATTGACAGGAGATTTTGGAGGTTAACAAATTATAAACTTGACAGAGTTATTTAGCCTCTACCTGGATATTTTTAGTGCTGGGCAATCTGTTCCACTGCTGGATAGTGTCTATTAAATTCAAAACTGCCCCCTTGTACCTTCCTACCAATGCTTACAGTACAGCCTTGTTGGAAACACAATCAGCCTGTTTCCCCTTAATGATATTCCCTTCTAATATTTGAATACTTTAAGCATGTGTCCCCTCTCTTTTCTTCTCCAACGTGAGTAAACACATTTGCTTGATTTGAGATAGTTCTCAGACTTAACTATCCCCTCCTCAGTTTGAGCACACTCTAATGAACACAGAAATAAGACAGAAACGACAGAGCCATGAAACTCTCACGTCTTCAGCACAGTAGCTTTAAATCATTACTTTGAGAAGATGAAATTGTTTTCTTCCTTCTACCAGTTACAGTTTAAATTACAAAGTCATTGAACAACCAAACAGCAGTATCTCCAAGAAGGATTGTACCTACCAGGCAATGAATCCACAGGGCACACGGGATTTATTACAAGTGCTTTTATTGGAGCAATTTGTTGACAAATGCCCAAGAAGGAGTATAGAGTGATCAGTAATAATAAAACCTTATGGAGATCATTTCCCCAAATGCCGTCTGGGAGAGAAACTGAGCCAGATTCCTTAACCAAAGGTAGGTTTTCTGTACATTTCCACTGGCAGTTTTTATATGTCGTCTCTGGAGAAATTTCAGGTGTTTCAAATCTAAACCTGTATCAAAGCTGTTATTTATAAAAATAGCAAAAGAGTTCTATTTATCTCTATTCACTAATCCTAGCCAGCAGCTGAAAAGAATTGGGAGTTTAAATCCTATTACTCTCTCATAGCCCCTATCCCCCAGGCTACAATGTCAAACTGATACAATTACTTGTGGAATGAGTGAGGAGGCTGTCACACTGACCAACTGTTTCCACTGCTAGGGAGAAGGAGACAGGAGAATTACATGTCCTTCTAATAGCTGGAAACCTTTCCAAGGGTCACTTTTACAGGTTGCCCCAAAAACCAGAGGCAGAAGGACCATGTCACTGCTTGGCTTTGGGCCCAGGAGGTCAAGTGTCACTTAAGACAGAGTATTAAGAGCTACTTAAGAGTGTGTTTTAAGACAGTGATGCTTAACTTACAGTGAAATATGGCAGTAAATGACAGCCTGCAATTTGTACATAATCAAATTGCTCATGGGGTCAGGACAGTGCAGGATAATACTGACCCAGTATTTTTAAGCTGAGAAAATTAGGGACAGAGCTGAGGCACTGGCTATAGGAATAAAAGGAAAGTATTTATAATAAAAAGAATCCACAATCAGAATTGAAAAATATTGGAATTGGAAATACTTGATATCTATCTACCTATCTAATCTATCTTGCTTTTTATTTAGAAAATTTTAAACATTTACATAATTAAAAAGTCAAAACTAAATACAAAGTTATTTTCAAAGAGTTCCCACTTTTATCCCATTTCCATCCCTGTATGCCTACTCACCTCCCATAATCATTTTCATTTGTTTCTGTTTATACTTCTGTGTAACCTCTTACCAAAAAATTATACATATATATATACATATAAAATTTATATTTCACTTATCAATATATCCTGGAAATCACTATCACTTCATTATTTTTCACAGCTGCACAACTGCATGGTACTACGTTGTGTGAAACTACCATAGTTTATTCAATTAGTCTCTTAAGAATGAACATTTATGTTGTTTCCAATATTTTGTTTATACAAATAATGCCACAGTGATGAATCTTCTGCATGTGTTTTCATTTTTGTTTTTCATGTTTGTGGAGTGTATCTTCTGGGTAAAATTCCCAGCAGAGAAGTGCTTTGTAAAAAGGCAAAAAAAAAAAAAAAAGGTATAGATGATCTTATTTGCAAAGCAGAAATAGAGACACAGACGTAGAGAACAAACATGGATACCAAGGGGGAAGGTGGGGGGGGGTGGGGATGATTGGGAGATTGGGACTGACATATATACACTATTGATACTATGCATAAAATAGATAACTAATGAGAACCTACTGTATCGCACAGGGAACTCTACTCAATGCTCTGCGGTGACCTAAGTGGGAAGGAAATCCAAAAAAGAGCAGATATATGTATACTTATAGCTCATTCACTTTGCTGTGCAGTAGAAACTAACACAACATTGTAAAGCAACTATACTCCAATAAAAATTTAAAAAAATAAATAAAAAGGCAAATGCATGAGAAGTTGTGTTAGGTATTGCCAAATTTTTCTCCATGAGGTTGCACCACTTTGCACTCGAGAGAGGAAATGGTTTTGAGTGGCAGAGTGTGGGAAGGAGGCAAAGGAAGAGAACTCTTTTCTAATGTCCCTACAAACCTCTTTGCCCTGTCCAGGCTTGCCCTGTGATTAAACCTCTATTGTCAAGAATGTTTTCCCCTAAATTTGCCATTTTACATTAGGAAGCCACTGATAACTAGACCTGAAAAACTGGTGAGCCCACCACTGTTCTACACTTCCAGGACTCTTCTCTCCAACTGCAGCCTCTTCCCAGGCTAGGCCAACACAGAGACGAGGAAAAGCTCCTTAGAGCCATCGCCATCATGAATACCTATCTTTACTGGCCAGTCACTACATGCCACACCCTGTGCTAAGCCCTCTGTTTGTGTTCCAGACTCTAACCTTCCTCTGCTTCTCAAGGACTTTCCTTTCTCTCAGTTCCGTCTTTTATGTTTTATAACAGCAACTTCTGCACCGTGACTCTGCCACCCACACTCCTACTCCACTGGCTATTTACTATCAATTCTATACAACACCTCCATCTTTAAAAAGGAAAGCCTTATCTGTCTCAAGTTACTATTTTTTGCTCTCTTCTTGGCCCAATTTTCCAGAAGTGTTATCTCCACTCCCTCATCCCCTACAGCACAACTTAATCCACTGCAGAATGGATTCCTCCTCCAATATGTCACTCAATCTTCTCTGACCAGCAAACATCACGTTGCCTGTTCCTGTGGATGTTTTTCTCTCATCTCCATTATTCTTTGGCAATTTTCAACACTTCTGGGCCCCCTCATTCTTGAACTGCTCTTCTTTGGTAGCTTCTAACAGCACAATGTCTTTATGCCCTCTTCCCTCTTTGACTGTTTTTGATAGTTTTTCCTATGGGACCTGTTCTTATGATTTCCAAATAGGCGAGTTCCTTAGAGCTCAGAACCATTTTTGTCTCTCCGCTCTCTAGTGATCATTTTTGTCTCTCCGCTCTCTAGTGATCTCATCTACTCTTGAGGCCTTTCCTCATGATGTGCCCATATTTACTTTTCTCCATCCCAGTCCTCTTCTACGAGCTTTAGACTCACATATCTTACTGACGACTTGCCAGCTCTACTCTGTCTCTTTAGCAGCATCTCAATACAGCATGTCCAAAATGGAACTCCTGATTCTCCTCCCTAAACCTATGTCCCCAACACTAGAGGACAGCCTTAATTTTGCCATTTTCTTAAATTCCCACATGAAATTCATGAGCAAATCTGATTGTTCTGCCTTAAATTGTTTCTGCAGTAGGTTGCATCTCCCCACTTCCCCTGCCTCTCCTGGAGGCCATCTGGCATGATCTCTTGCCTGAACTACTGCAACATGCCTAGTCCTCCCTCCTTCACTGCTGCCCCTCAGTCCATGCTCCACCAAACAGCCAGAAAGCTGTTAAATATAAATTAGGTCAAGTGACTGTTCATATCTTGCCATTACTATCATAAAGTCATATGACTATCATTACTATCAGTAGCTTCCCCCCCCTCCCCGCGCCTACCGGTACACGGGCCTCTCACTGTTGTGGCCTCTCCCGCTGCGGAGCACAGGCTCCGGACGCGCAGGCTCAGCAGCCATGGCTCACGGGCCCAGCTGCTCCGCGGCATGTGGGATCTTCCCGGACCGGGACACGAACCCGTGTCCCCTGCATCGGCAGGCGGACTCTCAACCACTGCGCCACCGGGGAAACCCTATCTGTAGCTTTTAATTGAACTCAGAATAAGCAAACTCTTAAGGCCTTTGCATGTCTGGCCTTTGAATATTTCTCCAATGGTCATCTCATCCTACTTCTACCAGCTACATTGATTTTCTTTTTGTTACTCAGATGCACTTAGGTTCTTCTCTTCATAGTTAGTTTCTTATTCTCCTTTAAGAGTCAGCATAAAAAAAAAAAAAAAAAAAAAAGAGTCAGCATAAATGCCACTTTTATAAGGAAGGCTTCTCTGACCTCCTTATAAAGGACATAGCTCCTGCCTTGTCCTCTCATTTTCATGTTTGTTTCCATCATAGTACCTATTGCTGTTTGCTGAGGCTTTTTGGCCACCTGCCTCCACGCTACGAATATCTTCTGATGTATCCCCAGCACCCACCACATTGCCTGATAAATGGTAGGCACTCAATAATACTTGTTGAATGAACGAATGAATTAATGGATGAATGTAAACTCTACAAGAGCAGGGACCATTTCCGCCACATCCACACTAGTGCCCTCACTGCCTTGCACAAAAGAGAAACTCAATAAATATGTGCTGAAATAATTATTTAACCCCTATCTTAGAGCCAAGCAAACTGAGATTTACAGAGTTTAAGCAACCTCTCCCTGATCACACAGGGAGTAAAGAGACAAAGCCAGGACTTAAACCCGAATGTCTGACAACTCAATCCTTGAAATATTAGCGCTGGAAGGGACTTTGGAGAGTATCTTGTCTAACAGCTTGATTTTACAACTGAAGAAAATGAAGTTCAGGATGGTTTACAAGAAAATGAATAACCCTACATTTCTGTGGGTTTCACTTTATTTAAACTGCTGGTGAAAAGTGACTTATATTGCAGGAAGACAAACCATTCTTATTTACACTCAAAATGTCAAATCCCATTTGCACTCAGAATACCATCACCTTGCAAAAGCTCTATCAACTTAACCTGCACAGAAAATAAAAGCTAAAAGCAGAATATGAGGAGACCTGGAATATTAAATCCACTGTCTTTTCTCTGCAGCCTTGATCAAACACCCTGATTTGTTGCAACCATTCCAAGATGGAAGTGTTTTGAATTCTAAAATAGCTTAACACCAAATGTGTCATAATTATCTGAAACTATATTTAGAATGACGAAGTTTGCCATGAAATCTAAAATATGCTTCAAATGTCAGTCTTCTTTTTAATTAATATGCCAATCCACCTTTGCAATAATCAAGCTTTACAGGCTCCCAGTGTTGGATAACTTGGATGCTAGCTGTGTGTGTCTTTTTAATCTCACAATTATGATAATGTAGTTCTCCCACAGATCCTTCCTTCTCCTACAGATTGTCAAAGGAAATGTGATTTCATCCCAGTGGTATATTTTGTCTAGAAAACCAATGATTTGAAATGAAGTGTCTTGTCGTACTGGCCACAAGTTAACAAAATCATTTTAACAGCACCACATTTACCATTCTTATGATCTGAAATTTGTTGTTAGAGGGCAATATGTTATAGTGCTTTAGTCCACCTCTTTCTTTATATTTAAATTCTAGGGTAATAGAAATGGAAGCCCCAGATTTTAAACAAATATGCATTTTATTTTTTAAAGTGGATAATGAGTTTTAAAACATTGGCCAAATATAAAATGCTTCACTCATTTCATACTCTTTAGGTATCTTCTGTGTTTTCCACTGAATTTTTAATATTTAATATTTGATAGAAAAAATGTTAAATAGTCATGTGGAGCCCCATAACACTCCTGTTACCTTCTCAAATTGCACTGTATGAACAGAAAGCTTATCTGCTGATATTGACTTTCGTACCTTTACAGACTCATTTGGTGAGAGAGACAACAATTTGCTGGGGGTTTCACACACAATACGTGTGAGCTGAACTGGTGTCTTGAGACTTTTCTGCCATTGCAAATAGTAAGATATCAGTTGTAGATTAAGTAAGGTTGCCACGAGAAACAAGAAAAGTACACAACTGAGAGTGTTTAGAAACTTTTCTTAGCAACTTGACATAGTAGTTTTGTTCCACCTATAAAAACTTAGGCGTGTATTTTGTGTATTTTTGTTTACTAGTAATTTACTTTTATTGTATCTTAAAACGGTATTCCTCAACAGTTTGGAAATTCAAAAACTGCTACTTCCCCAGTGATGGTTTGAAAATCACTGTCACAGACAAATGTCTTAGTTTACTTGTTACAAAGAACCATGTCACTAGGAATAGAGGCTACAAACAAACCCAAAGAAACCTTCAGTGCGTGTGAGAAGCCACTGGTGTATGTTGTCAGGCCAATGATACTCACTTGGTTCTTGCTCAGCTGACCTGAAATAAAACAGGCAACCTTCGGACTCAGGTCTCCTGTAGCATCATGGTGTTGCCAAGAACAGGAACTCCAAGCAGTCATTTGGTAACAATCCTCATGATTATAAAGCTGAAAGGCATTGTTCTGTCCTCAGGGCATAATGTAGACTTCAGATCTCTCATCTGATGCGGCTGAATATCTGTTCACCCTTTATGACCTTTAAGGAGACAATAACACAGTCTGTATTAGAAGAGTATAGAATGCTTTTAAATACTTTTAAAAGCACCTGTTGGGGTGTTTGCTTATAAATTTATCAGTAAATATCCAATGCATACACCTCATATGTGCCAGATAAGACACTAGGTGCAAAAACCTTGCCCTCCTGGACCCTGCTGTCTAATAGAGAAATCAGATACTAAGCAAGCAATTACATAAATAAATTGAAGATTAAAACTGTGATAAATGCTGTGCAAATTTTAGGGAAATTATACTATGAAATTTATAGCAGATGGAATCTGACCTTTAAAGGATTGGGAAAGACTTGCCCAGAGGATATGTTCTTTAGCTGGGACCTGAGGAAGACTAGGAAAGCAGTGAAGAGTGACAGGGAGAGCTGTCCAGGCAGAGGAAAACTAGGTCACTTCTTGCTTCCATAGAGCCTGTTTTATTGTGTGTGTATTCACTTAATGGAAAACACTGGACCCACATAATTATACAGTTGAACCCTGAACAACACAGGTTTGAACTGCATGGGGCCACTTATACGTGGATTTTTTTCAATAGTAAATACTATCGCACTACCACACTACACTATAATCTAAGGTTGGTTGAATCCACGGATATAGAGGAACCTCCAATAGAGAGGGCCAATGACGATAAGTTAAACATGGACTCTTTCGACTGCGTGGAGAGTGGATGCCCCTAACTCCATGTTGTTCAAGGATCAACTGTACTTTAAACATTAAAATCTTGCTCTTAGCTTCCACATATCCCCTGAACTCTTTTTCTGATATTTCCCCCATCAACGTCCATCCAGCCCTAAAATGCTACTTAGAGTAGTGCTATACCAGCAAGCATGGGCAGGACTCGGGTTTTCCTTTCATCTATACAGCTTCTAAAACCTGTGCTTCCACAAACTCTCTTTGCTCCAGCTTTCAGTCGCTGCCTCTCAAATCCCTGCCCCCAGTAAGATTCATAACGTGCAATGAACTTCAGCCTGACAGTTCCCATATCTCAAGCTCTTGCTCCATTTGGCCTGGGTGGGATCATTTCTAGTTACAGAGGTGGATCACATGACCCAGGCTAGGCCATTTGAGCAGTGCACTTTCCTGATGCATTGTGGCAGGCTTATGAGAACCAACAAAAAAGATGAACGTTTCCAATACAGTAGAAAAATGTATGAGAGATGGAGAGAAACAATTTTTGATTATGTTGTTTCAATCTCCTACACAGACTTTCTTTTTTCTTGAAATATATTTGACATATAATGTTGTAAAAATTTAAGATATACAACATGTTGATACAATACATTTATATATTGTAGCATGATTGCCATCGTAGTGATAATTACCACCTCCATCACATCACATAATTATCATTTCTTTTTAGTGGTTGGAATAATTATGATCTAGTATCTTAGAAAGTTTGATGATTATAATATAATACTGTGGTCTATATTTACTATACTGCACATTAGATCTCTAGGACTTGTTTATTACTCATTGCAATTTGTACCCTTAAACAATACCTCTCATATCCCCCCTCCCAGCCCCCGGTAACCACCATTTTACTCTCTATTTTTACAAGTTTGGCTTTTTTAGATTCCACATATAAGTGATATTATACAGTATTTGCCATTCTTTGTCTGATTTATCTCACTTAGCCTAATGTCCTCAAAGTCCATCCATGTTGCAAATGGCAGGATGTCCTTTAATACAGACTTTCTCGAAGCCAGATGTATCCCTGGAATTTTTCATTAAATGAGATAATGACTCTCCTCCCCCTTTTTTTTTCTTAGTGAGTTTTCGGGTTAGGTTTTCTTTCATTTGCAAATCAGAGTCCTAACTTTCATGTATCTATAGCCTATGTCAGTCTTCTGATTCAGGTATTAGCAGCAGGTGTGTGAAAAGCAATGACCAAAGTCCTGAAGTGTCCAACAGAAGGCTATCACACTTCAGGAACAGTGAGGTGTCAATTCACTCCAGCCAAAGGCTACCAGGTACACATCCGTGGATGAACAAGTTGGGGGTTTATTAGCAAAGGAGAACACCCACCACAAGGAACTGTGGGTATCTCAATAAGAGAGTATTAGAAAGGACTTATGGTATTTTGAGGCAGGGTCTAAGGAAGTAGGGGCTCTCTCTGGATTGAAGGCTGTCTGAAACAATTCTCAATTGGCAACAATTCTCAATAAATTGTACCTATAAATAAGGCAGACTAGAGTGAGCTGTAATTGGAAAAGAAGTAGCAGTCCTTCATATTAGCCAAGAAAGGGGATGTTTGGTACTCTGTGGATTACACGGTGATTTTTTTTTCTCTCTGTGCTCAACAAAATTATGAAGTGGGCTCGAGTTTTCTCATTTTATCACGGGCTGAGAGCGCTCTTGCCTGATGCTTGTGTTCTGTGAGATTGTTTATGTCCAACAGGAGAATAGCATGTCCAGCTGTGAGCACCAGCCCAGCTTCTAACAACACTGAGGACTGGCTGTGAGTATCAGACCAGCTCCTGGATGCCAGGGTCTGCTGTTCTTCTCTTTCTTGTAAGGTAAGAGACGCAGAATCACAGTGTAAGGCGTCTAGACCCCTTTTAGGTTGAAGTCGGCACTTCTGTTCCCAGCAGCCACTCTTTGCACAGGCAGAATAGGAAGCTTTCCTCCTCATTTTGTTTGCAGAGGGCTAAGAAGGCTTTGGTAAAACACCTCAATTTTTCTGCAGCTGAATAATAATGACAGAATTCCCATTAACAAGGATCAAATTTTCTCACTGCTTAATGAGAGAAATGTCATAAAATTCAAATTCTCCCAGTAAAGGCAACACGTTATTTAACTCTGGCATCTCCCAGTAAAGAGATGGTGATCCACAAGACAGACAGCATTTTGATGATTACTCCAGAAGGAAGTATGAAGGAATCTCATTCCTTGACTCAGCATAGCACGCATGGAGGAATCCTAAGTTCTTCTTTCCCACACAGGGGGTGACCTCATTTCCCTTGATGATTCCCCATTCTTCTCTCCCACCTACCACACAAGGGACCACCCGGAGGTTAAAGACAGAGAGAAAGGGCAGTTTTAAGCCCAGAGTAGCTCACCTAGGAACCAGGAGGCCGAGCTTCCACCTCAAGGAAATGCAGCTCCATACTTCGTGACCTGCACTGCAGAGCTGTCAGCAAATGCGACAGGTTTGCCAAACCCAGTCTTTCTCCCACAAAGTTTAGGGGCCTGTACAGCTACTCCTGTATATATTGCAAACATATCTCTAACTTCCACTAAGCACTTTGACTTCTTTCCTTCCTGCTGTAGAACACATCATAATGCCACAGTAATTTCCCTTCTGAATAGTCCTTTGCCCTCAATAATGACATCAGGCCAGAACACATGGGAAAGTATTGGAATAATTTGATTTCTACCAGAAGGTTCTATCCCTCTCCTGTCACCTCTCATTTTCCTTCTGCTCCTGAAACAGGTTATCAACTCTTCTTAGCCATATTTCTTCCCACTTACCCTACGAAGAAAAGACTGGGGTTGGAAGACCCAAGTGTGATTTATTTTCTTTCTTTTATTGCCAGAAAGATCTATTCATACTGTATGACCCATTTCATCCTCTTTAATCTTTCTTTCTAATTAGTCTCCACACACTGGAAAGTAAAGGATTCACTCATTCATTTATTCATTCAACAACAAACATTTATTGCTAGGCACTCAGTGAATGAGACTGATATCAGATAGTTTCTTGATAAATAAAGGGAATAGAAAGGCGTCTGTGAGCCCTGGACATAACAGGTGGTGGGTTGGAGGTCCTCATGAAGGGAGACAAGGGGCAAAGAAAGGAGATTATTGTCTTTCATTACCTTCCCAATCATGCCCTTTTGGGATGCTCAGTCCCAGCACTTCCAGTCGCGTCACTGTGAGCCAGTGAATGCAACACTTTTAGGGAAGAGACTTAACTCATGATCCTTAGGCATATGAAGACTCTGGTTCCAGCCACTACTGAAGTGACCTGGAGAATTTCAACATTTTCATTTGAGAACATGGGACAGTTAATGTGCTACTGTGGAAATCAAAACTAAACACTAAAAAATGCAGCTCTGAAATAGTGTAGTCCAAGAAACTCTGAGGTTTGGACGGAGATATGTTTGTTGTAGGATAAGAATAGGTATGTTAATCTCATGCAATTTTATCCTTTGGGTTTCTCTGGCATTTTTAAGTGAAGTGATCTTATTTTCAATAACCTTAATAAAATGTGAGTTTGAGAGAGGCATAAAAAAATCCATATTTCATCCCAGGTCAGTGTTCTGCTCTATTTTAATTTTTAAGGCAGTGTGAAGAAAAGAGGTTCAAAAAATAAAACAAAGAACATTTCTGCTAATGGTGAAAACTGATGTGCAGTGGGGTATGTATTTTGAAGCACATGAACTTCCAACATAAATGAGACTTTTGTAGCTTGCCCCTAGGTGGTAAAAAGGTTACTGTAAAAATTGTTTAAGCTGTCCTCAAAATTATAATATATTTAGAAAGAAAAAATGAAACTTGTACTATAAACTTTTGGGGGCTCAGTTGTTGGTATGTGATCATATGTGTGCTTTTTTTCAGTTTTATATTCTTTATTTATACAGAAAATTATAGCATTGTAGGTATCTGAAAGGGAGAAACCACAGAGAGCTACAGTAAGAAATACCCAGCTATGTAAATCAGTTTCAATCTGCCTCTTGCCTATATCTGCCACATTTTAGTCTGCCCGTGTTTCTGCTATTCATCTACTGTTGGGGAAAACTCCCACTGGTATCTTACACAATGTCCACAGGTATTATAAATATCCTTTCATTTTTCTCCACTGAGGGATAAAGCACGGGGTCAATTCAAAGTCAATCTGAAATTTTTAAGGCAGGCATGTATATCATTTGCATACAGAGTAGCAAGCTGTCCTTTACTTAGGGAAAGATTTACAGATACTTTAAAATCAGGCCTAATCTATAAAACAAACAAGCACAAAGCTAAAAGTAAGCCGAGAGAAAGAAACACAGAGAGAGAGGACAGATCAAATTGTAACAGCTTTGAATGTTTGTCACAGAAGAAAATTCTTTCTGTAAGTTGCTTTTGGTTGAGAATCCAAAAGCCCCAAGTGAACTAAATTGGGGACCATGATGTGGGAGTGCTCAGGAGTGACTCTGAGCTGCTTGGCATCATTTAATTGTAACTTAAGTTACCACCATAAAATGTAGGTTTCAGGAACTGATTGGTTGGGAGGTTTTGTTGTTGTTACTTAAATAAAATCTTTTCAATTATCTTTGGCTGGATCATTGCACATTTGCAGTTTGTTTCGCTCAAACAGAACTTATCTGTAAATGTCATCCTCTGAAAGTCATTCTTCTTCTGCTCACCCTGAGGAAAAATTGCAGTATCCTAGGAGAAGCCAGAGCAGATGACCAGGACACTGGCGCATGCCCTGCTCCCAGGACTTAGTCATGGAGATCACTCTCTCAGACCCCCTAAGGGAGCTGCCTGCTTGGCCAGAAATCAGAATGAAAGAGCTACAAAAACAAACCACACTTAGTCAAAGTGAGTCAGTGGCTGAGTGAACACAGTTTTGGTGCCGCCAGACCCTGGAGACACCAGAACTGGCTGTTACTCTTCCCAGGACTTTCTCTACCTGCATCCTCACCCCTCCGTCCACCAATGGCCATGCTGAGGTTGAGCCTTTAACTCTTCTCAGGACATTTCATGGCCTCTCACACTAGTCCTGATTTAAACCCATTTTGCAAAAAGAATCAGCTTTTCACAACTTCTAAGGCCTCGGCCTAAAGGGTAAACTCCTAGAAGCAAACGATTAGTCTTTTAACAACTACCAAAAAATACTTTAAAAAAAAGTTGTCATTATAAATTACAAAAAATATACAATTATTACAATCACAAAAAAACCTCCCATAATTACATAATTACAAAAAAAAAAAAAAAAAAAGGAAAAGAGCCCTGACAGTTTGGTTTCCTACTGGTAGGCATGAGGGAGTCTTCCTAACATCCTCCAAACATTATCTGGGGCATTGTTTCCTAAACATGCTCTGGAAGTGCTGTTTTCCTTGAGCTGTTAGTAGGTATTTCACACACACACGCACACGCACAAACACACACACACACACACACATACACAGGCACAAAGTTTAAAAGTCTAGGGGAAAGAGAATTTCCATGAGGTGTCAATATGTTTATGTGAACTTTGGATCTCTAAAATACAAATAGTATATATAATACATCATTTTCCAAACCTATTTGTCCACAGAAATCTTTTCTGAAGCATGTGCCTACATATAAGCCTTTTCTCTTTGGCCACATCAACTCAGCCATGAGATAATCAGGTACAAGTACGTTTTCAGCATCACTGCTTTAATTTTTTCAAGACACTTCCTTGAACACCACATCACATGCCCTTCCATTCCTACCTCTTGTCCATCATCCTCCTAATCCCACTCGAATCATTTCAGCTGGCTCCCTCTGTTTTCAAGACTTCACTCAGGCATGTTCTCTTCTAGAAGTTTCTCTGACCTTTCACAGTTTCCACCCTGTATTAGTTTATAGGCTACTGTAATAAATGACCAACAACTGAGTGGCTTATAACAACATAAATTTTTTTTTTTTTTGCGGTACGCGTGCCTCTCACCGCTGTGGCCTCTCCCGTGGCGGAGCACAGGCTCCGGACGTGCAGGCTCAGCGGCCATGGCTCACGGGCCCAGCCGCTCCGCGGCATGTGGGATCTTCCCGGACCGGGGCACGAACCCGCGTCCCCTGCATCGGCAGGCGGACTCCCAACCACTGCGCCACCAGGGAAGCCCGACAACAGAAATGTATTCCCACATGACTCTAGACGTCAGAAGTCTGAAATCACGGTGTTGGTGGAGCCACACTCCCTCTGAAGGCACCAGGGGAGAGGCCTGTCTTGGCTCTGCCAGCTTGGTGGCTGTAAGCATTCCTTAGCTTTTGGCAACAAAACTCTTTCCACCTCCATCCTCACATGGCCTTGTCTTCTATGTCTTTGTCTTCTTTTCTGTCTCTTGCAGGGACACTGCCATAGGATTAAGACCCACCCGAATCCAGAATGATGTCATCTGGAGATCCTTAACTGAATTATATCTGCAAAGACTCTTTTTCCAAATAAGGTCAGGTGTACAGGTTCTGGGTGGACATACCTTTGGGAGAGCCACCATTCGACCCACTAGACAGCCCAGGCTGAGCCCATGTGCCCTTCACCATCCACCGCCCCGCCGCTTCCCCAGGACCTCTGACAGGTCCGTGTCACAGCACTTACCCTGCTGTGTTATAATGACTGTGCCCCCTCCCTCATCACACCACCCATCCTGTGAGGCCCTGAGCACAGCATCAGTGCTGGATCTGTCTTTCAATTTCCATCACCTGATGCATAGTGGTGTTTCCATAAACGTCTGAATGAACGAATGAACTATCCTTCCTGCACCGTTAAGGCTGTTGCTATTCAGCCCGCTTCCTTTCCCTGCGTAGTCACTATATGATTACTCAAAGATCGCAAAATCACAGTTGTTCTCAAATAGTTACCTTTTTAAAAATCTTCAAGGGATTGATTCATAGTTTGCCCCCTGGTGGGAAATGCCTGCCCTGTTAGAGAAAGGCAGGCAGTTGTTTTGATAACTGGCCTCATTAGTGCTAATGTACTGAAAGGGCAGAGAAATGTCTTGAAATGTGCAATTGTTGTCCAAAGAGCCAATTACTACACTGTTCACCTGCCATGACTATTATCCACCAACGGCACTGGATTCACAGAGTGCTGGCAAGGTTGGTGGTTGTCTTGTTTTGAAGTGACTAGCACTTTTGCCTATGTGCTTTTGCCTGTGTCCTGCCCTCAACACAGCAGGTCCCGATAGGGTATTTACCCCCATAGTGAGGAAATGCAGACATTTTCAAAGACTGTTCTTTGCCCTTCAGATGCTGATAACTGATCTGGGGTGAAGAGAGATATAAACAACTCTCTTCAGTGCCCTGAGGTATGTGAGAGGCACCACGTGTGGGGTGCGGCCCCTCCTCCACACAGTCCACATTATACAGAGGTTCCGAAAGTGTCCAGAGCAGAGCCTTTGAGACTCTGTGATGCAATTCAAAGCCCTTAGTGGGATGTACACCGGTCTTCCTTTCCTCAGCTCTTCAGCTCACTTCTCTCTCCAGAACATGCTTCAGCCTCACGCATTGTTTGTCGGTTCCCAACGTGCCACGTTGCCTTTCTTCTCCAGGCGTCTGAACATGCTGTGACTCTGCCAATGCCATCATCTGCTGCCTCCTCTCTGCTCCCCTGCCCCCCTCTCCTGTCCACACTATTGGGGTGTCACCTGGCTTATTCATCTTTTGAGTATCAACCTAGATGGTACCTCCCCTACAAAGCCTTCCCTGAACCACCCAGGTCAGAAGTAAATGCCCTTGATTATGCTCTTAGCGCTCTTACATACGACCCTTCAACACTGTGTTGCCATCGCCTGCTTGCTTATCTGTCTCTTCCATTAGACTGGGGGCAACCTGAGAGCACTGCCACGTCTTGGTGCACAGAAGGGATTCCGTACAGACTTGTGGAATGAAGGAAGGAAGTGTCTTCCAGAACTTGCCGAGGGCTTGCTTGTCTGCTTGAACAGGGATCCACCCAGCCCTCCTCAGTCTCTTCTCCTCCTCCCTACAAGTTTGTGCTCACATACAGGTTGACATATCTGGGTTAGTGAAACCCCCAGCAGCACCCAGCAGAACGCACCTGCTCATCTGTTTCTATATGCTTCCAGCCATGGGGAGAGACGATCTGTTTTCTGACTTTGATGCCTGTTGAATTTTAATGGAAAATAAAAATGACATTTCCTTTTCTTACATTAATGCTGAGAGAAGGCTCCTGTATAAGCAGAGTCACCAAACTTCCTTTCCTTCTTTCTTTTCTTTGCCTCCCATACCACGTTTAGATTCCATTACTTGTTGCATCAGAATAAACCATCAGGGCCTGCCCAAATTGAAGCAGCTGCTAGCTTTCCTGGTTTTTCCTGTTGGCGGGATAGGCTCTTTGCGAAAGGGCTCTCATACAGAAGAGGCTGCTTCAAGATACGTTCTAAATGCCCACAGAATGTTGTTATGCCATCTAAATGGGGTCCCTTCACTTGTTTATTGAACAAAAAATGTGTACAATGAATGAATGAATGAATGAATGATGTCTTCCCAAACTGAGTGCCCTCTGTTTATTTGGCCCTCCGGTAATTAGCAATCTGGCCTGGCCCTGTTCTGGAAGAGGTAGAATGAGATATCTATTAATCTTTCTTCATGATCCATCACTTTTAAGACGTAAAACTTAGATAATCACCCTGTTCTTTGACCTTATGAAGACTAGGCAGTATCTGGAGTTAATATCCTTTTGTTTCATAATCAGGTATGTTTTTCATTCTCTAGTCCATAAATTAAACTATAATAGATTTTTAAAAAATAAATGCTGGGTTTATTTATATATTAGGAAAAAAAGGCTTTTTGTTACAGCAGGCTTAGAGTCACAGAAAAATTGAGAAGAGATACAGAGATTTCCCATATACCCCCTATGTATGCGTATGTCCCCACCCAGACATAGCTTTCCTCGTTATCAACATCCCCGACCAGAGGGGTACATTTGTTACAACTGATGAACCTATACCATAATCAATATCCCCCAAACGCCATAGTTTACATTAAGGTTCACTCTTGGTGTTGAACATTCTGTGTTTGGACAAATGTGTAATAACATATATCCACCATTATAGTGTCATATGAAGCAGTTTCACTGCCCTAAAAATCCTCTGTGCTCCTCCTATTCGCCTACCCCTCCTAACACCCCCATCTATCCTCTGGCAACCACTGATCTTTTTACTGTTTCCATAGTTTTGCCTTTTCCAGAATGTCATACAGTTGAAATCATACAGTATTTTGACTTTACAGCTTGGCTTCTTTCATTTAGTAATATGCATTTAAGTTTTCTCTATGTCTTCATGGCTTGATAGTTCATTTCTTCTTAATGCTGAATAGTATTCCATTTTCTGGGTACACAAAAGTTTATCCATTCAACTACTGAAGGACATCTTGGTTGCTTCCAAGTTTCGGCAATTATGAATAAAGCTGCTATAGACATCTGTGTGCAGGTTTTTGTGTGGACATAAGTTTTCAATTCCTCTGGGTAAGTAACAAGAAGCACGGTTGCTGGATCGTATGGTAAGAGGATGCTTAGAGTGTTTTAGAACCTATCCAACTGTCTTCCAAAGTGCCGGTACCATTTTGTACTCCCACCAGCAATGAATGAGAGTTTCTATTGCTGCACATCCTCGCCAGCATTCGGTGCTGTCAGTGCTCCAGATACCGACCATTCTAATATGTGTGTCGTAGTATCTCACTGTTGTTTTAATTTTCATTTTCCTAATGACATATGATGCTATCACAAATTTTTCAAGGAAGATAAGAGCCTTTGTCCTTCCTACTTGGAAACTCTGGAAGGAAGGTTACCTCTTCAATTCTCAGCTGCTTGCTCTATAAGAGTAAATATAGGAAAACAGTGATAATAGGGATTTTAGATATGTTTTTTCAGGTTCATATCCTGATTTATAATTCCCCCAGGAGCAAAATATCCTTTGACAAATGTAATAAAGATTTGTCAGATGATTCTTTCACATTAATAGAAAATTTTTGTTTTAAAATATAAACTTGGGGCTTCCCTGGTGGCGCAGTAGTTGAGAGTCCACCTGCTGATGCAGGGGACGCGGGTTCGTGCTCCACTCCGGGAAGATCCCACATGCCGCAGAGCGGCTGGGCCCGTGAGCCATGGCCGCTGAGCCTGCGCGTCCGGAGCCTGTGCTCTGCAGCGGAAGAGGCCGCAACGGTGAGAGGCCCGCGTACCGCAAAAAATAAATATATAAATAAGTAAGTAAATAAATAAACTTGAAAAAGAAATGTTTTGATATGAGAGAGAATGACTACGAATGACTAAAACAAGATAATTGCCCTCTTTACTGTTGTCTCTGGATAGCTGCCCAGAGAGGAAACATTCCATGAGGCCAGAGCTTCAAATCAGTTTATAGTCCTGGTGGTCCGGAGGGCACAATAGATTTCCTACCTGCTACTTGATCTGTGAAAGCCAGACGGTCTTAATTTAAAGCCAGACTTAATTGAAAATCACTCTAATAGACTAACTCCTGTGATCCCAAGTGAAATGAATTTAGAAGTTGTAGATAAAATGTTTTCTGAGGGACTATGATAATTAAACATCTAATGAAAATGCAATATGACCTACTGTTTTCTGTAGTTTGTGGAAGAAAGGCGTTTATCTAGGTCTTTGGGTAAATGGTACTTTGGGCACTGCTCTTAATTTTGGAGAACTTTATTGAGCACCACTGAAACCTATAACTGCGATAAATAGAATCTGCACCTGCAAGGATACGTTTTCAAGCCTTTAACATTCATTTAAATTAGGATGGGTAAGTTTAGATCACTTAGTTTTACTTTATATTCTTCATGAAATTCTTACCTACTGGCCACTTTTAATGTGGGACTTGCTTTCTACAAAGACAGTCCAGTCCCTCCAGTAGGTTTTCTTTTGGGTGATGATACGATCGCTTCACCTGGATATTACCAGATATCCCTAGCTTTGTCCCAGTGCCACTGTTGCCAATTTTCACACTAGTAGAGAAAATTCCTCTGAACATACAAAGGAGATGCTACAGTGGAGAGGTGACCTCACTAGCCAGCGTTCTTTATAATAAAATATTGGATATTTTCACAAGCTAGGTAAATACTTTCATCCTTATCAGGAACTGACTGACTTAGGTGAAACAGACTAAAAAACAGATAATCCACAATACTGACCATATCATTCTGAAAAGAGGGAGAAAAGAATTTCAGCTTCTGTCATGGGTAAATAAGAGGAGTCTTGTCAAGATAGAATGCTGAACTCCCCAGTTTTTCTCCTGAGGACTGACAATCTCTAACTCAAAGAGGAAAGTCATTAACAACCCCTTAGTCACAGTTCACCAGGAACCAGGCCAAAACCAGTTTTACTTCACTCCCACCCTCCACTGGAGACACAGCCATTTAAGACAAAAAGTTCATCTTTGGCTGTGCTTGAAGAATTTCAGCCTTGTGGATTTTACCATTCTATCATATGCTGGCAGGAAATAGCTGTAATAAGGTTACCAAATAAATAACACAGAAGCTTTTGCAACAAGTTTTAATACAACTCCTACTGACAAGCTATATGGATATAGTCATAGATATGTTCTATCTCTCATTATCAAGGAACTTCCATATGCCAGACACTTAAAGTTGCTGCAAATACAGACATTTTTCCTGCCCTCAAAAAGCTGATATCAATTGGGAATAGGGAGAAGTAGACAAATAATTATAGAATATGATAATCTCTATAGTTGCCCAGAGGAAAGAAGGTTAATGCTTCCTTCTTAGGGAAGGAAGACATTCACCACCAGACTAAAACTCTGCAAACTACACATATCAATAGCAGCCATGACACCCAAACCCTTGCTTCTCAGTGTATGGTGCCCAGGCCAGCAGCAGTGGGATCACCTAGGAGCCTCAGGCCACAGTAGTTTTGTATGCTCAGTAATTTTGAGAAGCACTCCTCTAAAACAGTGCTTCTCAAACTTTAGCGTGCTTCAGATCACCTGCGAGGCTTGTGGAAACAGACTGCCTCGTGTTTCTGACTCGTAAGTCTGAGGAGGGCTCTAGAACATCATGCCTAACAAGTTCCCAGGTGATGCTGCTGCTGCTCTGGGGGCCATTTTGAGAATCACAGGTGTAGGAATCTGAGTCCAGAGAAAGAAGTAAGTATGAAGACTACACGTGTTCAGGCTCAGAAATGTCTCATTGAGGGAATCAGGAAAGACCCTGGTATGCTGCACACTCAGGGGCAAACCTGCTCACTAGTAGATGAAACTTCCATCCTGTGTGCCCTGCCTAGATAAAAGATGTGCATTTCCCTTACTCCCAGTCTCTAGAACAGCGTGGTGCTCAACAGCATCGTGCCTTTTTCCAATGAGGTAAGTATGGAAGATCCTGTTCTTTGACTGACTCTCCATCCTTGTTTACCGCCACTGGTTGGAAGAGTACACGCTGAGTCTCCTGAACAGTCCACCTGCTCCAGCACAACTTGTCAGAAAAGCCAGGCAGTGAGAGGACACTGAGCACTTAGCCAGCTATTAAGAAAATAACCCCAGGTTTCCTATGTGGCTGTTGCTTTCTTTTTTTTTTTTTGCGGTACGCGGGCCTCTCTCTGTTGTGGCCTCTCCCATTGCGGAGCACAGGCTCCGGACGCGCAGGCTCAGCGGCCATGGCTCACGGGCCCAGCCGCTCCGCGGCATGTGGGATCTTCCCGGACCGGGGCACGAACCCGTGTCCCCTGCATCGGCAGGTGGACTCTCAACCACTGCGCCACCAGGGAAGCCCAGTGTTGCTTCTTGTGAGTACACATCTAACACACACCAAGAGAGAGTATGCTAGGAGTTAATCATGAAAAGCCATCTCAAATGCCTAACAGTCAAACCACATTAGTCCATATTCACAGAGCTATTCAGAGTAAACAAATTGCCAAGGATTCGATTCCACTACGTAGAGTGGCGCCTCAAAAGCTCTAGAAACTGAACATCTCCTATGGATGTTTAACTTGAATTTCCAGGCCAACCACACTGTCTAGTGGCAGATTACAACGGTCTATGTACAGAGAGAAGCTAAGGGGGCTTTTCCCACGTGCTCCATAGATTAAGACCATGCCTTCTGAGGGTAAAGCACCCTATGTTAATTTGTTTTACTGAAAATTTCAAAAAGGATACAAATCATGACTCCTTGCATATGACATTACCTCACTGATGTTTCTTCACTGATCCTATTTATCCTGATTTGTTTTCTCCATTTCCACTGCCTGTTCTAGTCCACACAAGCTCCCAGAAGTAAAAGGCCGGGTTGGAAGGCTTCTGCCTGGCATTCTGGTCATGTCTGCTTTGATTATTATTCAACAATTCCAACCAGCTGTGTATAATGTAGTATGATTTATGGCATGTGAAGTGATGGTTATCCGCACTCACATGAAGTAAATCCATTACTCTAAGTACTGTATGTATTTCCATACACCCTGAAGATAGAGTCCCTCTTCCTTATTTTGTTGAAATGCAAAAGTGGTTACTTTTTCCCTTTTCAAAATATTCCAGAATTGTCAGTTACAGTGCTAAGCTTCTAAAAACTTAAGTAATGAGGGAGCTATGAACTCTGCTAATACTTAGTTATTCAAAATAATTGGGAAAAGCAACTGGCTTTTATTCACATATCTTACCGATCCTCCAGAATCACCATCTTTGAAGGAGGTGCTGTTGTCTTAATGTCCTGGGGGAGAAGAGAACTAAAACTGCTCCAGCTACAACTCTAGAATGCACTGCTGACACAGCATGTCACCACTAACTCCCTTCTTCCAATATTGGTAGGGAAATGGGTGTGAAAAGTGAGGGGGATTGTATATGAGATGCTCAGCTTGGCCATTACAAATGTTTAGACTACCCAACCTACCCCTAATATTACAACAGCAATAGGACTAGGCGTGCTCTGTGAATATGAGAATACACACACATACATATATATTACTTATACACACACACACACACACACACACACGACACTCAAGCAATATAGATCTTTGTGCAAAGGAAAAGTTATGAACCAACGTTTATCTTTTTTTCCTAAAGGAAGAAAGCAGGGGCAGAAGAGAGCCTTTACATCATCCATATAATTACCTAACTTGCCCCCTTCATTTTGCCTGGGCAGAATAAGCTGTGTAAAACTAAAGGATGAAACAGGACCTTAAAGGTTTAATTAGTATCATAGTGCCAGAGTTGCTGTTAGCTGTGAAATGTTATTGCACTTTCCTTCTCCTAAGGACATTTTCTTTTCTACCACTGCTAATTGCCAAGGTAAGTTTTCTCTAACGATGCACCTTTGTCTTTCACCTTACTCAACAGTGTGAAGAAGATAAGATGAAGACCCATTGAAAACAGGAGAAACATTGTAGGCTGAGGTTGGTGATACAGAACCAATTACAGTCATTTCAATTCTTCCATGGCCGTTGTGGTACGTTTTACGCAAAGAGTAATAAACAGAAATATCTCTGAGAAATTTCCCAAACTTCTTGTCTTATATACATAGACATTTTATTATGATATTATTAAGGTTGGGAGAGGATGGAGAAGATTCAAAGAGGTCTAATTTCCAGGAAGTGTCCTTATAATAGAATCCATGTGGCAACTTAGCAAACAGATATCTTTACTCAGACCCAAAAAGGTCTGGATTGCGGTAAATTCTGTTCTATGGGTACAGTATTTGAATGAGCTTCCAAAGTATGCTTTTCGCACAAATTTACGGATGTAAGGCTGCAAGGATCTGAGCAAATTCAAGTCTTTCTTGGCCCTTCTGTCTTCAGAAATGTTCCTAGGAATTATATATTTTCACTGTAAAATATGTAATTTTCACCTATTTGGCCACCTGCCTCCAGTTATGCAAAAACGGTATTTAAAACTTGCCCCTCAACTCAGTCTGCAGGCTTTACCTGCCTCTTGTTTTCTCAATGTGGGGAGAAGGAGGAACTAGAAAGACTTGGAATGACTGGGAAATGCCTGCAAAGGAACAGGCTGAAGTTCACAAGAATTGACACTGGATTCATACCCTGCTTCAAGGCAACAAGTGATGCGTGGAATGCAGACAGGGATAGGTCCTAACCCTCCAACCAAAACTTGGTCTGTAATCTCAGATACTTTCTTATTCCCAGTAGAGCCACGGTGCTGCAGGGATTACAGCAAAGACCTGTGGTGACCCTGTTGCATCACTGAGGGATACTCTCTTCACCTAGAAAAGGAAATTAATTTTACTTACCCTAACTAGGCAATTGTAAGGTTCAAAATATTTCATGGATGTGAATGTGCTATCCATGGTACTATCAATGCACTGAAGTAAACTTTTGGAATGCAGAGATTTGCAAAGGTTTCCTTTTCTCTCTGAGACTTTCCTCAGAGAAAATAAAGGTAGATAATAAATGCATTGTGTTCAGTAGCAATAAAGCAGACCTTCAATAAAATCAACTTTTATCGCTACAAAAGCTATACTAGGCTATCTCTACTCTTAAAAAACTACAACCAACAAACACAAGAATTCAGATAGGAAAAAAAGTCATCTCTGGACCCTAGCATACATATTACTTTTGAAATGTAAAAGGCCTATGAAAATTTAAGGCAGTGAGCTAAGGCACATATTGGTTCTCAAACACTCAGATTTCCAAGAACTCTCTCTGGACCTTATGCTTTACTCATTCATTCATTACAAAAAAAAAAAAAAAATATATGGTATTGCACACCACTGTAACTGCTCTGGAGATTGTCTTTATTTGATGTGTGAAGAAGAAAAATTGATCATTGATACAGGTTTCTTTTGTCCATTTCCTCTCATGTAATGCAATCCCTAAAAAGGCCTTGCAATGTTCAGTGGTGTCATTTTACATCTTATTTATGCCCTGTTATAGAAAGGAATTCAGGTAATGTGATGTGTGTTGAGCAAAGTGACAAAACTATCAGCTTTATACAATAATTCCAGTGTCTAAGGAATATATATCAAGGTATTTTGTCCCTATGAATTACAGTGCCAAGGCCCCCCATGTGGGCTTTTCTTTGTAGTGGGCTTGTTCATAATGCCTAAGCTGTTTGTGTTTGTAGAGGAGAGGAGATGAATGAGATATTAGAGCTGTGTGGGAAAATTCTCACTCTCAGCCTATTTATAGGATAATCGTAAAGGATGAGGTATTTTTCATTCTGACCTTTAGTGATACAAGAAAAAAATCAATGTAGATGGTTTTTCACAGAGGAAAGTGTAGATTTTCACTTTGGTAGCAACTGGGAGTTGTGTTTGCATCTTTTCTTATTAGAATGAGTTAAGGACAATGAGTCTCTAGTTTGATTTTTGTACCATGTCCTTACCCACTTCCTCAATTCCTTTTACCAGAGGATGTCACTCAAGTCACCTTGAGATCTTGGCAATGAAAACATAGTACAGGTCCTTCAAAGGCACTGGGCCAAGTTTCCCCAGGTCAGAACACAATGTATCACTCTCTAACGAGAGCAGAAAGCTAAGAAGACTGTTTTCTTCCTGATCAAACACGGTACACTCAGGACCTAGTTTAGGTGTTCAGGCAGGAGAAAGCAGAACGCATAAGTGATATAAATTAGAAGATTAGTTTGTTTATTTGTTTAATGTATCTCATACTATTTCTAAAGTGAATTATCATTCCACTTAGCAATGAAATAAAAATAAAGAACTCACACTCAGATAGTACTGTAATCTGCTAAACTGACCCAACTACTTCAGAATCCTAGGTAATTACCACTGCTGGTGAGTTTGTGCGGAGAAAGGCAGAGGCTCGTTCACCGCCAAGGCAGCAGCACTTGGGACGGTCTTTTATGCCTCTTTTACCCACTTCTAGGAATTTATCCTATGAAAGTGATTCAAAGTGAGGCATAAAGCTATAAGCATTAAAATATTTATTGCCATATGACCTATGACTGTAGAAGAGTTTAAATGAACTTGTGATTCCAACAATAGAGGAATAGCTACATCGATTTAGTGGGTTGACTGCATTGAATATTATAAAGTCATTAAAAATAATTATGGATACCATGTAACAGTGTGAAAAATATTTATGATATGCTATTAATGGAAAAAGCAAAATATAAAGTTACTATGATTGCTATGATTACAACTACATAAAATATGTATGTGTTCAAAGACAAAGAAAACATAGAAAAATGATAAAATCTTTTGTGGTGGTCATAGTAAAGGTGAAATTTTCAACATTATTATTATTTTAGTGCCTTTAAAGTTATTAAAAAATTTTTGAGTTGGGGGGAAAGATCTGAGTCGGCTAAATGAGCCTTGGATGAAATCAAGCAGTTACTTGACCTAAAGAAACATGCGCTCTCTCTCTCTCTCTCTCTCTCTTTAAATTTCCATTTTCTGGAGCAAAACTATCTGCATTCAAAACCAGACTCCGTCCTTGTAGGAAGAGATATTGGGTGAATTATTTATCCTATCAGGTCCTCAGTTTCCCATTTTTAAAACAGAAATAACCATACCTATCTCATAAAATTACTGTGAGGCTTAATCATCTTATACAAGTATATAGCCTGACACTTAGTAACTGCTTAATACTGGTTAACTATTACAATAATTTCAATAGAGCTAAAATGCCTTTGAAAATTTGGGACTAAGGTTACTGTAGGAAGCTGCTTAACTTAATTTTAAATTACAAATACGCCTTTATTTAGAGTGGTGGGATGCAGTAGGAAGTAAAAAAAGAGGGTAATTAAATGGAGCTGTCATTTGTGTAACGTCAGCAGTTTCTTACACATCTGTAAACCAAAGCAGTTTCTTACACATCTGTAAACCAAAGATGGTTTACACATAGACACCTGTAAACCAAAGATATTTTGATGGACCAAAATACTGAAGAAAACTTTTTGTAGGCTAATTTAACCAAAAGCATGATCTATGACAAGATAAACAAAAATGGAAGGAAATCTCTTCATATTCCATCTGGGAGCTGCTGAATAAAATTACAGAAGCAAATTACGCTCACAGACAGAAAATGCACGAATCCATTCTGGTTTGTCTCATTGCACTGCCTCTCTCTCCTCAAATCACTGTAATATGCAACCTTTCTTGATGACATTGATTAGCCTCACCTTACAATGTACAGCTCTGTTGATAGAAAGAGATTCCCGTCAAACGTTTATCATCAAAGCAACTGGACAGTGTCGCAGAATTACGTATGGGAGATTGTTCTTTCTCAGTGATTTACAACCTAGTACTTTCCAGTAGTGTTCTACTTCTTCCTGAATTTATAGGACACAATGCTTAGGTCTGGGTGGATCATGTCATTTAGCCCCTAGTCTCCAAAGAGTGGGCTTCAGACAATTAGGCTTTTCTTTTCTCCTGAAAGAGCAAGATACTATACTATCTTCTTAGGTCAGTGACCCCCTTCACTTATTCACTTAACAGAAACCTTTAGTGGAAAAGGGTGTGTGTGTGTTTGTGTGTGTGTGTGTGTGTGTGTGTCTGTGTGTTGGGGGAAAGGGGTGAGGGGGAGGATGACACTGATATATAAGCAATTACATAAATCCATATATAATTTACCTCTTGGACTGGCAAAATTGTAGACATTTGATGACATGCTCTGTTGCCAAGACAGTGGCAAATGGGCACATATATTTCTGGTGTGAATATAAATTTGTACATCCTATATGGAGGGCTTTCAGCAATGGCCACAAAAATTATAAATGCGTGTACCCTTTCAGTCAGACATGCCATTAAAGAAAATTTATTCTACAAGGAAACTTGCAACCTTGCAAAAGTTATTCTTTGAAGCATTGTTGATAATACAAAAGATGAGGAAACAAATGTCCATCATTACTATGCAACTTGGTAATAAAGAATGAGGGCACAAATAATAAGGAAAGATTTTTAACATCTGTTATCAGGTGGAAAAGTAGCATGCAAAACAATAAATATAACATGACATTTCTTGTAGAAAAGGAGGGAGGATAAGAAAATATGTTTGAATTTGCTTACTTTTACATTAAAAACTCTGGAAAATACTTAAGGACTTAATAAAAAATTTTTACTTGGGGTGGCAGAGGCTGGGGGCAGAATTGAATAGATGAAGGACAGGAGTGGGAGGAGGAACAATATAACTAGATTAGAAATTTTAATAGCACTATTCAGAAAATAAATAATATTTATATGTAGAATTTACTCTCAAGTATGTAATGTCTCCTAAAAAAGTATCTTAAGTCACTATTCATTTGCTGCCCTATATTATTTTTATGAGCTCAAGGATTCAGTCCTTCACTGGTTTCTTTAGACATTCCTTATTAAGTGTCTATTATTTGTCTTGCACTGTGTGTGATGTGACACATGAACCAGGAAATAATGGATATCCCCTTCCTAGCACCAAAGCACACTCAGATTCTGGTGCAAACTTCACTTGGTCCCTGACCTGATCTCACCAGAGGCCTCTCTTGGTGGTGGTGGGGGGGACCCTGCAAGCAGCACGTGTAGGCTGCTGGACTCTTTCCTCTTCCTTGATGTCCAGGAGCACCGGGAGAGAAGAGTCATAAACAGAGGGGATTTCTGCATTTAGGAAGAGAACAAAAAGGAACCATTTCCAAAACTCCTGAGGTTAGGCTACCAAGTGAAGTCTGGGAACACCTTAGAGTCACTTGTAAACAAGCAGGACACCACAGTTGTCCAATCCTTCAAGAGCAAGGAAGACAAATGAGAGCAGGTGCACAGGCCATGGCAGCCCCGCCATGCCCATGGGCACCCGGGGTAGCAGACAAGGAGCCAGCTCTTCTAGGGTTCCCTTGCCTGCACGAGTCTGTGACGGTCCTCACTGCTTGTGGCTCTTCCCCATTAGAGTCCCTTCTCCCTTATCATAGGACCATCTCATGGCCCTCAGTCCTAACGCAGGCTAAGGGATCCCCACTCCTTCCCTGCCTGGAACCTGCCCACTCCACGATCATGCTACAGCTCAGCTGACACCCCACCAGTTACCACCCCACATCTGCCCCAGATACAGCCTAGACCCAGCTTCAATCCTCTTTCTTTCTTACTTGTCCTACTTCTACTCCATTGCTGATTAGGACCTGTGGAGTACCCTTCTATATAGCACTAGATGAGGTATGTCTATCACTCCCACTAAAATTGAACATCTTAACTGGTTCTTGTTGCAAAAGAAGTTGTCCGTGGAGTTTATTCCCTTTTGTCCAGTTTGTCCCTTTTGTCAGTAATCCTTGAGTCCTCCCACTCCCAAGATTCCTCAGTACTACCTTGCCTTCTAAACCTGTTTGCTGGTTTCCATCTTCCTGGACATTTTACAACAAGTAGGGCTGGGAAGCACCTAGAGCACCACCTTTAAAAGAGACATATTTAACACTGGTGGGACCTGGATCATAGGACCCTAGCATCCCTGACCCTGGCGTACCTTTAGGGTGAATCACTAGGGACATCTCAGCCAAAGGGCAGATTGTACCCTCAAAGCCTTCTGAGTTTAAGAGCCAGAGCAACAAGGATCTTGGGGAGACTGAATTGTCACCCAGGAAGCTTCTGTGTGAGGGGCCCAGCAAAGATTCTTCCAAGGAAGGACATGTGGAAGGGTCTCAGGCATGGCCTGGAGAAAAGCCTCAAAAATAACATAGTAAGGGGTTCTAAATACTACCTGGTGATGGGTCTGGGGGCTTCCCTGAGAAGGAGGCAAGTAACTGGTGAGTCACTCAAGGGAAGACTCAGGGAGTGAATTCTCAAGGGGCAAAGGTAGAACCAAGACCAGAGGCAACTGGGTGACACCCAAGAGTCCATGTGGCAAGAGGCTGGGCAGATCCATCAGGGATGGGTCCCTGTGCTGAGCCTTCTCATGGCTTGCTGCCCACTCTACACTGGCCTCCAGGGAGCCTTGCCAGGAACCGAAGGACACCATCTCCATCTTTGGAGAGGTGTGTTTTATAGTCAACCAGAAAGTTCTCCTCCAACCACTCCTGAGATGAAAATTTTGCTCAAAGAAATGTTTCCATCCAGTCTCAGCAACTCCATTAATTTTCAGAAGGGCACATCCTTAGATGAGGATAGTCTCCAGTTTTTGTAATCGATGTTTACCTTCTCAGTTACATTTGTTTCTTCTAATAGGAAAGTGGCATCTTCTGTCTGTGTATTAATTTGGGTTGAGGTTTGCATTATCCCTGGGGCTTGGGCTTTGAGAAGAAAGGGTCATCTTCAGCTTTACCTGAGTGCCTGCCCTGATTTCTAAAGTCTAGCCAGGTGCATGGAGGGAGGTTGAGAAGGGCTTGGCATACCCATCACCATCCAGGATATTTTCATTTCTACCTGCTCACATGACGTTTGAGAATTTTCATCTAAAAATTCCACTAACCATGGAAACCTGAGCCAAAATAAGCCTGCTCTTTTCCTGTGGCCACAAAACCAGGTTTGGGTTTCTTTAGGAATGCCAAAGGGCACCTAGGAGACTTGTGGCAGCTGCCTCCCCTACCTCCCCTGAGCTCTGTTCCTTCCTTCTGTTAGAGAGGCTTGGGAGGGTGCTGATTCTTCAGGTTCTTCAGCCTGGAATGGAGCTTAAGGTGACTGATAGGACATGGCTGTTTCTCTCTATAGGTTGATTTCTTTCTTTTTTTTTTTTTAACATCTTTATTGGAGTATAATTGCTTTACAATGGTGTGTTAGTTTCTGCTTTATAACAAAGTGAATCAGCTATACATATACATATATCCCCATATCTCCTCCCTCTTGCATCTCCCTCCCACCCTCCCTATCCCACCCCTCTAGATGGTCACAAAGCACAGAGCTTATCTCCCTGTGCTATGCAGCTGCTTCTCACTAGCTATCTATTTCACATTTGGTAGTGTATATATGTCCATGCCACTCTCACTTCGTCCCAGCTTACCCTTCCCTCTCACCTTGTCCTCAAGTCCATTCTCTATGTCTGTGTCTTTATTCCTGTCTATAGGTTGATTTCTTATCTACCTTAACTTGTTTTAGATAATTTACATTTGTCACAGGGTAATTTACCAAGCTATTAATTGCTGTTCCGACTCCCTGCAGAGGGGACTCCAGAAGAATGAAGAGTTAACTTTTTCTTTTCAATTTCTAGAAAGTATTGGGCTTCTGGCTTCAAGGATTGTTCATGGTTTTTATTTCTTCTGGTCCTAAACAAATTGTTAGGCACTTGTTATACATCCCCATCCAGGCTGTCTCATAAGAGAGGAATTAGCTGGGGGTACCTGACAGGAAGGCAATGGAATCTGGTGGGGATTGCTGGGTTAGAAGAAGGGATGATACCTGAAGGTAGCAGAGGCTCCAGGGACTTGAGGAAGGAATGTGGAAAGGAGTTCCACAGGGGGAAGGGACCTACAACCAAGATTACTCTACCCAGCAAGGATCTCATTCAGATCCGATGGAGAAATCAAAAGCTTTACAGACAAGCAAAAGCTAACAGAATTCGGCACCACCAAACCAGCTCTACAACAAATGCTAAAGGAACTTCTCTAAGTGGGAAACACAAGAGAAGAAAAGGACCTACAAAAACAAACCCAAAACAATTAAGAAAATGGTCATAGGGACATATATATCAATAATTACCTTAAACGTGAATGGATTAAATGCTCCAACCGAAAGTCACAGGCTTGCTGAATGGATACAAAAACAAGACCCACCTATATGCTGTCTACAAGAGATCCACTTCAGACCTAGGGACACATAGAGACTGAAAGTGAGGGGATGGAAAAAGATATTCCATGCAAATGGAAATCAAAAGAAAGCTAGAGTAGCAATACTCATATCACATAAAATAGACTTTAAAATAAAGAATGTTACAAGAGACAAGGAAGGACACTACATAATGATCAAGGGATCAATCCAAGAAGAAGATATAACAATTATAAATATGTATGCACCCAACACAGGAGCACCTCAATACATAAGGCAACTGCTAACAGCTCTAAAAGAGGAAATTGACAGTAACACAATAATAGTGGGGGACTTTAACACCTCACTTACACCAATGGACAGATCATCCAAAATGAAAATAAATAAGGAAACAGAAGCTTTAAATGACACAACAGACCAGATAGATTTAATTAATATTTATAGTACATTCCATCTAGAAACAGCAGATTACACTTTCTTCTCAAGTGCACACAGAACATTCTGCAGGATAGATCACACCTTGGGTCACAAATCAAGTCACAGTAAATTTAAGAAAACTGAAACCATATCAAGCATCTTTTCTGACCTCAACACTATGAGATTAGCAATCAATTACAGGGAAAAAAATGTAAAAAACACAAACACATGGAAGCTAAACAATATGTTACTAAAAAACCAAGAGATCACTGAAGAAATCAAAGAGGAAATCAAAAAATACCTAGAGACAAATGACACTGAAAACACGATGATCCAAAACCTATGGGATGCAGCACAAGCAGTTCTAAGAGGGAAGTTTATAGCTATACAAGCCTACCTCAAGAAACAAGAAAAATCTCAAATAAACAATCTAACCTTATACCTAAAGAAACTAGAGAAAGAAGAACAAACAAAACCGAAAGTTAGCAGAAGGAAAGAAATCATAAATATCAGAGCAGAAATAAATGAAATAGAAACAAAGAAAACAATAGCCAACATCAATAAAACTAAAATCTGGTTCTCTGAGAAGATAAACAAAATTGAATAAACCATTAGCCAGACTCATCAAGAAAAAGAGGAAGAGGACTCAAATCAATAAAATTAGAAATGAAAAAGGAGAAGTTACAACAGACACCACAGAAATACAAAGCATCCTAAGAGAGTACTACAAGCAACTCTGTGCCAATAAAATGGAGAACCTGGAAGAAATGGACAAATTCTTAGAAAGGTATAACCTTCCAAGACTGAACCAGGAGGAAATAGAAAATATGAACAGACCAATCACAAGTAATGAAATTGAAACTGTGATTAAAAATCTTCCAACAAACAAAAGTCCAGGAACAGATGGCTTCACAGGTGAATTCTATCAAACATTTAGAGAAGAGCTAACACCCATCCTTCTCAAACTCTTCCAAACAATTGCAGAGGAAGGAACACTCCCAAACTCATTCTATGAGGCCACCATCACCCTGATACCAAAACCAGACAAAGATACTGCAAAAAAGAAAATTACAGATCAATATCACTGATGAATATAGATGCAAAAATCCTCAACAAAATACTAGCAAACAGAATCCAACAACACATTAAAAGGATCATACACCACGATTAAGTGGGGTTTATCCCAGGGATGCAAGGATTCCTCAATATATGCAAATCTATCAATGTGATACACCATATTAACAAACTGAACAAGAAAAACCATATGATCATCTCAATGGATGCAGAGAAAGCTTTTTACAAAATTCAACACCCATTTATAATAAAAACTCTCCAGAAAGTGGGCATAGAGGGAAACTACCTCAACATAATAAAGGCCATACACAACAAACCCACAGCAAACATCATTCTCAATGGTGAAAAACTGAAAAACTGAAAGCATTTCCTCTAAGATTAGGAACAAGACAAGGATGTCCACTCTCACCACTATTATTCAACATAGTTTTGGAAGTCCTAGCCACAGCAATCAGAGAAGAAAAAGAAATAAAAGGAATACAAATTGGAAAAGAAGAAGTAAAGATGTCACTGTTTGCAGATACATGATACTATACATAGAGAATCCGAAAGATGCCACCAGAAAACTACCAGAGCTAATCAATGAATTTGGTAAAGTTGCAGGATACAAAATTAATGCACAGAAATCTCTTGCATTCCTATATACTAATGATGAAAAATCTGAAAGAAAAATTAAGGAAACACTCCCATTTACCATTGCAACAAAAAGAATAAAATACCTAGGAATAAACCTACCTAATGAGACAAAAGACCTGTATGCAGAAAGCTATAAGACACTGAAAAAAGAAATTAAAGATGATACCAACAGGTGGAGAGATATACCATGTTCTTGATTTGGAAGAATCAACATTGTGAAAATGACTATACTATCCAAAACAATCTACAGATTCAATGCAATCCCTATCAAATTACCAATGGCATTTTTTATGAAACTAGAACAAAAAACCTTAAATTTGTATGGAGACACAAAAGACCCTGAATAGCCAAAGCAGTCTTGAGGGAAAAAAACAGAGCTGGAGGAATCGGACTCCCTGGCTTCAGAGTATACTACAAAACTACAGTAATCAAGACGATATGGTACTGGCACAAAAAACAGAAACATAGATCAATGGAACAAGATAGAAAGCCCAGATATAAACCCACGCACCTATGGTCAACTAATCTATGACAATGGAGGCAAGGATATACAATGGAGAAAAGACAGTCTCTTCAATAAGTGGTGCTGGGAAAACTGGACAGCTACATGTAAAAGAATGAAATTAGAACACTCCCTAACACCATACACAAAAATAAACTCAAAATGGGTTAGAGATCTAATGTAAGACTGGACACTCTAGAACTCTTAGAGGAAAACATAGGAAGAACACTCTTTGACATAAATCACAGCAAGATCTTTTTTGACCCACCTCCTAGAGCAACGGAAATAAAAACAAAAATAAACAACTGGGACCTAATGAAACTTCAAAGCTTTTGCACAGCAAAGGAAACCATAAACAAGACGAAAAGACAACCCTCAGAATGGGAGAAAATATTTGCCAACGAATCAACGGACAGAGGATTGATCTCTAAAATATATAAACAGCTCATGCAGCTCAATAATAAAAAAAAAACAACCCAATCCAAAAATGGGCAGAAGACCTAAATAGACATTTCTCCAAAGAAGACATACAGATGGCCAAGAAGCACATGAAAAGCTGCTCAACATCACTAATTATTAGAAAAATGCAAATCAAAACTACAATGAGATATCACCTCACACCAGTTAGAATGGGCATCATCAGAGAATGTACAAACAACAAATGCTGGAGAGGGTGTGGAGAAAAGGGAACCCTCTTGCACTGTTGGTGGGAATATAAGTTGATACAGCCACTCTGGAGAACAGTATGGAGGTTCCTTAAAAAACTAAAAACAGAATTACCATATGATCCAGCAATCCCACTACTGGGCATATACCCAGAGAAAACCATAATTCCAAAAGACACATGCACCCCAATGTTCATTGCAGCACTATTTACAATAGCCAGGTCATGGAGGCAACCTAACTGCCCATTGACAGACGAATGGATAAAGAAGATGTGGTACCTATATACAATGGAATATTACTCAGCCATAAAACGGAACGAAATTGGGTCATTTGTAGAGACGCGGATGGATCTAGAGACTGTCATACAGAGTGAAGTAAGTCAGAAAGGGAAAAACAAATATCGTATACTAACGCATATATGTGGAACCTAGAAAAATGGTACAGATGAACTGGTTTGCAGGGCAGAAATTGAGACACAGATGTAGAGAACAAACCTATGGACACCAAGGGGGAAAAGTGGCGGGGAGGTGGGGGTGGTGGTGAGATGAATTGGGCGACTGGGATTGACATGTATACACTGATGTGTATAAAAGTGATGACAAATAAGAACCTGCTGTATAAAAAAATAAAGTAAATAAAATACAAAAATTAAAAAAGAAACATTTAACTACATAACTTTTCTAATGCATGGCCAAAAAAAATCTAGAAGCAAGTCAAAAAAAAAATGACAAATTTAGAAAAAATGTTTGAAATATATATCATAAAAACATACCCCAAATGTATAAAAATTAAGAGGAAAAATAACAAAAATGATATAACTATGAACAAAAGACATGTACAGACAACACAAAGCCCACGTACCACAATTAGAGAGATGCCTGCACACCACGAGAGATCCCACATGCCACAAAGAAGATCCCGTGTACTGTAACAAAATATAAATAAATAAAGAAACAAAGAAATAAAATCCCTGCTTGGCTTTCTACCAAAAAAAAAAGAAAAGATACTCAATTTTACTCATAATGAGAGAAATTCAAACTATACTTAGACACTATTTCTCACCCACCAGATTAGCAAAAATTTTAAATATTGACAATGAAGAGCCTATGGATAATAAGCACTTTTATGCATTGATGGTAGAAATGAAAAATAGCACAATTCCTATGGAGAGAATTTAACAAAACTACAAAACTGCATATGCATTTACCTTTTGACCCAGAAATCCTATTTCTTAGGATTTATTCTGAAGACACACCTTAAACAGTATGGAAATACATATTGACACATGATTATTCACTGCAACATTATTTGTAATTGCAAAATATTGAAAAGTACCTAAATATCCAAATAGGAGATGGATTGAATAAATGATGATGTGTATATATATATATATATACACACACACACATACATTGATATACTATGCAGGTGTTTAAAAAAAAGAATGAGGAAAATATTCACCAATTGTTAGGGGTGTTTTCCAGGCTAGATTACTAAGTGAAAAAAGCAAAGTGGAAAATATTTTAAAGGAAAGAAAATAGAAAAAAACTTATACATCTGCTTAGTTTTTGCAGACAGCAACACAGGAAGACTGAAAAGAAATAAGTGAAATTGGTTGCCTATAGTGGTAATTGTAATGAGTTGAATTGTGTTTCCCCAAAATTCATATGTTGAAGCTCTAATCCCCAGTATCTCAGAATGTGACTATTTGGAGATAGGGTCTTTGCAGAGGTAACTGAAGTTAAAATGAAGTCATCATGATGGGCCTTAATCCAGTATGACTGGTATAACTATAAGGAGAAATTTAGACACAGAGATACACATAGAGGGGAGACAATGGGAAGAGACATGAAAAGAAGATGGCCATCTACAAGCCAAGGAGAGATGCCTGGAACAGAGCCTTCCCTCACAGTCCTCAAAAGGAACCAACCCTGCCTACACCTTGATTTTGAATTTCTAGCCTCCAGAACTGTGAGGCAATAAATTTGTTGTTTAAGCCATCCAGTCTGCAGTACTGTATCATGGCAGCCCTAGTATAGTGATGATGGTGGTGGCAGGGAGTACAGCATATATTCCAGGTTATTTATTCCTTCTTGACAAACAATCTCCAAATTAGTGGAGTAAAGCAACAACTCTTCGATTTGAGAATCAAGAATTCCTACAGGGAATAGAGGGCAAAAAGCTCATCTCTCTTCCATGATATCTGTGGCCTCAGCTGGGGTGGCATGAATGGCTGGAGGGCTGGGACAACCTCACTGAGGCAATATGTCTGGACTGTTCTTCCAGTGGCATCTGCTGGAGCTGGAATATCCAAGATGGCTTCTTCACTCACAGATCTGGCACCTAAAAGTGGATGACCGGATAACTGGGGACTGAAAGCGTTGTTTTCTCTTTACGTGGCTAGCTTGAACTTCCTCACAATGGGGTGATCTCAAGGTACACATTACATGTGACAGGGTTCCCTCAGAATAAGCATTCCACCATATTATACTGGTCAAAGAAATCACAGAATCAACCTAGATTCAAGGGGATAGAGAAGTGTATTCCACTTCTTGATGAGTGAGTAGCAACGTGGCATTGCAGAAGGCCATGTGGGATGGAAGATAGTGTTGTGATCATGTTTGGAAAATATAAGAAGCCACTGGGTGGGAGACTTAGGGGAAGGAGTGACATCTCTGTGAGCATACTTTAAAAAAAAAAATAGTTTAACTTTGGAAAGCATTTAGTGTTCCAGAACAGGATTGGCAAACAACAGCCCACAGGCCAAATCCATCCTGCTCTCTGTTTCTGTAAATAAAATTTTATTGGAACTCAGCAACGCCCATTTGTTTATGGCCTATGGGTGCTTTCACACTAAACCAGCAGATTTGAGTAGTTGCGACAAAGACTGTATGGTCCACAAAGCATAAAATATTTACTGTCTGGTTTTTACAGAAAAATTTTGCTGATCCCTGTTCTAGAAGGTAAAAATAAATTAATTAATTTAATTTAATCCACAGAGAGAGAGAGAAAAACACTAAAACTGAATGCAAACAGCAACAAATGAACCCAAGCTGTATCTGAAATGAACAACATACTACACTGCAAGAGAGAAAAAAAACTAAAGTACCTATTGAACTTAATAATATGACTGTATACCTTCAGCCTAGAGAGAAAATAACATTGCAATCAGATCTTGAACTCTTTTGTAGGTTTGTGTTTTATAGTGATATTGGTGCAGAAGTTCTGAATCTAATTTTTGTGTATTGTGAAATTGAACAAGTGATTGAGAAAGTGTTGCTGATGTTAGAAGTTCCAGGTTATCTCTATAGAAGGAGAAGGATACAAAATGAAGTGGAGGAAGGCAAAGAAGCGCCCACTGGAGTTGGATCAAAGCCGTAAAAAGCCATATGAATCTACATCTAACCTGTATCTCCTAAATCTCTGCTGAAAAGGCCTAGAATCAATGACATTCCAGCATCAATAATCCTATTTAATGCCCACACATTAGTTTCTAAATGCCATCTATATTAAAGGGAACAGAGGCTTTTTGGAGAAATGTCAAATTCCAGGGAAGTAACAAAAGGAACCAGAAACATCTTCTTGTGCCAAAAAGTAAGGTAGTGCTCAACGAAATAAATAATTGGACATGTCAAAAGGACACAGGACAGTACTCTTCAAAACTGCCTTATCAAAAACAAGGTAAATCTGAGAAACTCACTGAGCAGAGAGGCTAAGGAGACATGACGTGGTATCCTGAATGGGATCCTGGAATAGAAAAGGAACATTAGGGAAAAAAACTAGTGAAATTTAAATAAAGTGTGGAGTTTGGTTAATAGTAATGTACCATTGTTGGTTCTGTAGTTGCTACAATTGAGCCACAGTAATATAAGATGCTACAACAGGGGAATATGAGTGAGCAGTATGCAGGAATTCTTTGTGTTACATTTGCATCTTTTCTATAAAATTATTCTAAAACTAAAAGTTTTTTTTTTTAATGTCCCTTGAAAAAACAAAAACAACACACACACATACATGCACACCACACAGGAGCTATCTTGAAGAGGCTCCCACTGGCCAAATATACAAAAATTTGAGCATAAAAACCAAGCATAGTAATGGATTAAGACCCATTGAATAAAATAGGGATACAGGAGTCCACAGCAATAATCAATAAATATTCTTAGTGGCAAAAGTAGGGCTCTTCCTTGCAGTAGAATGCCAATGAACAAGTGCAGAAGGAGTGCCCGAATTGGAAAGTCACTATTTTGCAACTGTAAGAGTCAAGATTGTTTCAGGTGAGAATCATCAATGGATGCTAGATCTACTGAGAGAAGGTGGAAGTGGAGTTTGATGAATATCATTATACTTACATGACCTTAAGTGTCTCTCCAGAGATTGCTTATGATTTTCAAGGTGGAAAAATAATAATTTTACAATGGAAAAAAACAAACAATATCTTAGCCTGGTGATCAAAATGAGCATCCCCAAGGAGGGGCAGATGGACATACTGTGCCTCCAGATGTGACAGCCTGGTAAAAACACATGTACTTCTGACCAGGGATGTACATCTAAATCTAATCAGGAGGAAATACTAAAAAATAAAAATAAAAAAAAATTTAAACCTCAAACTGAGGAACAGTCTATAAAATAACTGCCTTGTATTCTTAAAATATGTCAAAGTCATGAAAGACAAAAAAAAAAAAAAAAACAACCTAAAGAACTATTCCTGACAAAGGAGACGGAAGCAATTCAGCAATACTAGACCCTGGGCTGATGGAACAAAGATGCTACAAAATACATTACTGGGCCCATTGATAAAAATGGGAACATGGATTGTAAATTCAATTAAAATATTGTATCAATGTCAAATTTCCTGAATATTATAACTGTACTATGGATATATATGAGAATATCCTTGTTTTTAGGAAAAACACATGCAAGGTTAACTATTGAAGATTAAACTATTGAAGGCTAAAGGAATAGTAGGCACGCAACGCACTCTCAATGGGCTCAGAAAAAAATATATTAAAGTGAAAGAGGGAGAGAAAATTATAAAGCAAATTTATGAGCTAGGTGAATCTGGGTGAAGGGTATTTGGAAGTTCTCTGTGAAACTTTTTAGGTTTGAAATTATTTTAAAGTAGAAAGTTAAAAAATATTTTAAAAGATATATATAAAAATATATATATTTACCTAGCACAAAGTAGGAGTATATATATACCTAGCACAAAGTAGGAATAGATATATACCTAGCACAAAGCAGGAATAGATATATACCTAGCACAAAGCAGGAATAGATATATACCTAGCACAAAGTAGGAACAGATATATACCTAGCACAAAGTAGGAATTCAACAAATGTCAGTTCCTTTGTTTCCTCCCTCTCTAATTAGGTTAACTGAAGTTCACTGTATAATGTGACCATACTGGAGAAAATATAACTGTCAAAATTTTATGAGTTTAGAAGGTAAGGAAAACAAATACACGATATCCCAGTTTTTCCCCCCAAAGAAAGGAATATAAATATTTGAGGATTTGGAACATAAATCATGCCTATATTGGCTTCTTTTCCTTGGTAGCTACCAGCTTAAACATCTTTAGAAAGATATATAACAAGGAAGTTTGTGGTTTCTTAAATGAATGTACCGAATAAATGGATTACTCAAAACATGTACAGATTGATAGACTGATGGGTAAAGGGAATTAAATGCTGTTTTAGAACAACCTATGACTTTGATGCAAAAGAATGCTTCATCCGCATTTCTAATACATGCATAATCTGTATTAGAACTCACCTTCCCCTTTACCTGCTGAGAAATAACAGGAAAAATTGCTGGTAAATGTCAGGCAACCTTCCTTTCCTTTCCTTTCCTAAGAAATTTTACATTATTCTCTTTAAGCACACCAGTTTATCTGAGCTCAGATGAGACAGCACAAATCCACTTCCACTTGAAAGGTGGAACAGGATCTGTGAAGCGGAAAAAATCTCAGCTGAGACAAAAGTTTACAGCTGGGTTGATGTGGATCATACATTCTAGATGAGTGAGTCTTTAATAATCCCTCTACACCAAATTACTCTTGCAGAACATCCTTAAGTAAATATCAGTTTAATTAGTTACTGTTTTTCTGTTTTGGTCCTGTGCAAATTAATGGGACTTCTCTAGCTCTAAACAAGGTGTCATGACTATTAAACTCATAAGATTAAGAAAAAACATAAGAATTTTCTTTTTTCCCATAAACATTGATCGGGTGATACAATGCTAGGCTCTCAGTCTTCATCATCACATCCATGTCACTATTCCTAGGTTTGGGGGTCTTCTTAAAAGATATAGCCCTAGAGTTCCATTTCAATGTCCTTTTATTTTGCAAACGCTGTGTCAGTAGTAAACACCACCTAAGAACCACACTTGGCACGGTCAAATGTCATTTTTGTACAGCTTTATTTTACTCACGCCAAGCATGTTCCAGTAGGATCTACATTTCTACTGACGCAGCCCTACTCCAAACCACCACCGCCTCTCACCTGGGCTCATATGACAGTCTCCAAACGGATCTCTGTGGTTCCATACTGCCCTGCTTATCATCCATGCCTCACACGGTAGCCACGGTTATCATTTTGAAATATAAATCACTTTTCTGCATTATCCCTCCAGTGGCTTCTTATTTCTTTTTTACCGTTTTTTAAAATTTAAGTATAGTTAATTTACAGTGTTGCGTTAGTTTCAGGTATACAGCAAAGTGATTCAGTTTATATATATGTAATTTTTCAGATTCTTTTCCATTATAGGTTATTACAAGATACTGAATATAGTTCCCTGTGCTACACAGTAGGCCCTTGTTGTTTACCTATTTTGTAAATAGTAGTGTGTATATGTGTGGCTTCTTATTTGAATAAAAGCCAAACTTGCAGCCTCCCTACAATGACCTAGAAACCCCGGCCCCTCCCTGCCTCCCCAACTTCTCCTAAAACTCCCTCCCTCCTTCATGATACGCTAGTCACACTGTCATTCTTGCTGTCTTTCAGACATGGCAAACTTATTCTGACACAGGGCCTTTGCACTAGCTGCTCCTCCTACCTGGAATGCCACTCTGCTGTATCTGTGAATGGCTGCCTCACGCTCATCATTTAGCTCTCATCTTGAGTGTCACCCCTCAAGGAAGTTTTCCCTGAACACACTCCATATAAAGCAGACCTCCCTCTATTTCAAGCTCACAGTCCTAATTTTGTTTCTTTCAAAACTATCTAAAATTATTTTTTTACATGTTTATTTTCTTTCTCTCATTCACTACTGTCAGCTCCATGAGAGCAAGGAACTCATAGGAATGTTTACCATCGTATCCCCAGTATCTAGAACTGTAAGCATTCAATATATACTTGCTGAAAAAACATACAATTGATAGGCGATCACAAATAAAGCAATAATCTGCTAATGCCCGTTATTCTGGTTTCTAGAAAATGGGCCCATTCTTGCCTAGATATTTCTCTACCTGGTTATCAAAAAAGTTTGCAATCACTTTAGGTTCTTGCTCTCTTTCTTCTCCTCAATTTAATGCAGCATCGTTCAACTTCCTGGAGTTCCCAGAAAGCAGGTAGATTGGTTGAGTCCCTAGGAGCTATTCCTTTTTTCAGCCCAACTGGCTAACTGTAAGTCTTCTTCTTGGTTTCCATATTCTCTTGAACTTTCAGTTCTGCCTTGAGTTTTTTCTTTTGTTTACTGTATCTTCATCTAAGCACTTGTTTCCTCCTTTTCTTTCTTTTTTAAAAGGCATCTTACTTTACATCCAATTACATATTAGGTATTTTTATGTTTAATTTTAACATACAGGAAATAATGTTATACCACTCTGGGTGTGCTCTTTGTGTGAATTAAATATCGGTATGACACTGATAGTTATAATTGAGGCCCATACTGAGACACCATATTGCTTCCCCCAACCAGCATTATTCCACGGTATTCCAGACAATTACGCCCCTTGTAATTATTCAGCATGGTTTTGCTGTACGATACCTTGACTGAGCAGAACACCAAAGGAAGAAGCAACTCCCCTTAGATCTGAGAAGTCCCTGAGGCTGAACAAATTGTCAGATGCCTGTAGCTGAGTGGAGAGGAGAGCAGATCACCACCCACAGCAGAAGAGGGGACAGGCCAGGCTTGGAGCCAGTGATGTAATCAAGCCTCATCTTTCCTGCACTAGACAGCAAGATGGGAAGCCCAGGCAGGCTGTCAGGGGCCTGCCAGGGTTCAGTGTGCCTGTCAACATCACTAGCCTCTGCCACAGGATTAAGGCAGCAGCTCTAGAAGAAACAGAAACCAGCAAAGGGGGGTGTCCAAAGTTGCAAGGGTTTCATATGAGTGGTTTGCAGTCTCACACCTGGCAAATGCTGTAAGCATGTGACCAGGACTGATAAACAAATCACTCTAGGCTTCCTTGAAAAAGGAAAAGGAAACCTAGGAAAAAGATATGGATCCCAAGCTAAGTTGGCAGATGAGTTCTCCAAATCATTAAAGTGTGGGTGTTAAATGAAATATTGCCTTCTTTGTAGTCACAGGCTGGTAAGACAAAGATTTGGGGACTGGAAGTTCCCTGGTGGTTCAGTGGTTACAACTCAGCCCTTTCACTGCCATGGCCCCAGGTTCAATCCCTGGTCGGGGAACTAAGATCCCGCAAGCCCTGCAGCATAGCCAAAAAAAAAAAAAAAAGATTTGGGGACTTCCCCTGTATTTAATAAGAGTATATTCCTGATGAAAGTCAAGGACACAGGAGAAATGATTCTTTTTTTAAACATCTTTATTGGAGTCTAATTGCTTTACATTGTTGTGTTAGTTTCTACTGTATAACAAAGTGAATCAGCTATACATATACATACATCCCCATATCCCTTCTCTCTTGCGTCTCCCTCCCTCCCACCCTCCCTATCCCACCCCTCTAGGTGGTCACAAAGCACTGACCTGATCTGCCTGTGCTATGCAGTTGCTTCCCACTAGCTATCTATTTTACATTTGGTAGTATATGTATGTCCATGCCACTCTCTCACTTCGTCCCAGCTTACCCTTCCCCCTCCCTGTGTCCTCAAGTCCATTCTCTACCTCTGCATCTTTATTCCTGTCCTGCCCCTAGGTTCTTCAGAACCATTTTTTTTTTTTTAGATTCCATATATATGTGTTAGCCTACAGTATTTGTTTTTCTCTTTCTGACTTAACTTCACTCTGTATGACAGACTGTAGGTCCATCCACCTCACTACAAATAACTTAATTTCGCTTCTTTTTATGGCTGAGTAATATTCCATTGTATATATGTGCCATATCTTCTTTATCCATTCATCTGTCGATGGACACTTAGGTTGCTTCCATGTCCTGGCTATTGTAAATAGAGCTGCAATGAACACTGTAGTACACGACTCTTTTCGAATTATGGTTTTCTCAGGGTATATGTCCAGTAGTGGGATTCCTGGGTCATATGGTAGTTCTATTTTTAGTTTCTTAAGGAACCTCCATACTGTTCTCCATAGTGGCTCTATCAATTTACATTCCCACCAACAGTGCAAGAGGGTCCCCTTTAGGAGAACTGATTCTTATTGAACACATGAATTGCACTTCTAAAAATTATATACACTGAAAATGCATAAAATGAGAAATGTAATGCATAACTAATTTTTAAATAGTGGGAACATTTTTAAGTAATAGAAACATTTCTTGCAGAGAAGCCCATTCTCCTCCCCTTCCCCCACCCCCAATTTATCTTTATTTAAATCCTCATGTCCAAGTTATCAGTAGCCATACAGTGAGATTTCATAATTCTGATAACTCAGAGATTTACAGTGAATTAAGCACTCTTGAAAACTGAATTGCCACTATCATGAATTGTTCTCTCAGAAATTCATTCACTCCTATTGTTTTGAAACGCTTGTTATCTCATCCTTTAACAAAGTGACTTAGCCCTCCTAGAGTAAGATATTCAAGATCTTTCTAAATTTCATCTTTCCCACTGCTACTTCCACTTTAGTTTCCCTTATTTTAAAATTTGTAACTATATTTTTACATATGCAAATAACAAACTACAAACATTCAAAAAACACAGGCACGGCTGTACTGGCTTCAACATACTCTGCCTCGAGCAAAATCTGGAATGAGAAAGAAATTTCTATATTTGTGAGCTATAAACTGGCATTGTATTTGCTCTCTTTTGAAATCAATTTTTTTGCAACCTTTATATCTAAATTTGAATATGCCCAATACATAAAATTAAAACATTTTTTGCAAGAGTAAACTTCAAATAGATTGGAAACAAGTCATGGGTGAGATAGGATTGAGCAGATTAGCATGGGTGCAGCAATGGGCCAAAAGTATAATAGAAGAGACTGGGTTATATAGTTGGTTAAGTGATTATATTTTTATAGCAAGCAACAGGTAACCATGAGACTTTCTTGAGCTGGTTAAAAAGAAAACAAAAAAAATCCTGGTGAAATTGAGCTTAGCATGTAAGAGGAAATTACATTTTATTGCGTAGAACAGAAAGTTCAAAGTAACGGTGGCTTAGAGACATATGGGTTTATTTTTCTCTCATATGAAAGAAATCTGAAGGAAGGCACTCCAGGGATATCATCAGGGACCCAAGTTCCATCTCTCTTTCTGATCTACCATATTCAGCACTGATGTCTATCCTAAAGGTTACCTTGTGTTTCAAGATAACTGCTGGAACTCCAGTTAATCATGACTACATTCCAGACAGCTGGTTACAAGAAAAGGGTAAGAGCCTTTGAAGACATTTTCCAGAAATCTTCAGCATATATATCATTGGCCTAGGTGAAGAAACATCATTGATCTTCTTATCATTTTCCCCAGCTGGCACGTTGCCCAGGGAGAAGGGGAAAATGGATATTGGGTAAGCAGTTAGCTCTCTCTACTCAGTTAGAAATGGTAAATTTAGCTGAATAAATGACAAAATACATCTACTATGATAGACTCATGGAACTGATTTTTATAGGTGGAAATACAAATGTTACTGACCTTACCAGATGAAATTAAAGTAAGGTATTACACATTCCTTGAATTATATAAATAGGTTTTGATTTGCAGACAATTAGAAAATTGCATACTAAGAAGACTATCAAAGCTAATTAATATAAATAAGCCAAGTAAATTGTTTCAACATTTCTTTAGATCTTTAACCCAGAGTTGCTTACTAAGAATATTATTAAAATAGTTTAAAATTATCAAAGAAAACATTTTGTTTCTTTGCTGTTTTATAAAAGAAGAAAAGGGCTTTGTTCGTCTTTAATCTATAAATTCTTGGTTGCATAATTGTCATGCCTCAGAAGACAATGATGAGATCTGCCTACAGTCCAAAGCCATCCCCCTACATGAGATGAAACTCAAATAATGTCCGTAACTAAATCAAGCAAAAAATAAACACACATACGCACTGGAACTTACACATCCAAATGAAAGTCATCTTTCAAAATAAACCTAGAAAGCTGGACATTTTCTTCTAGTGATGCAGTTATTATTTTAAAGGTTTTTGCTACTCTCTTCTTCTAGAATTGGGTTGTTAGGGCAGGTAGAGAAGGCAGGGCAGGGATTGTCTCAGTGGCTGGTATGAGCTTCATGAAAATTTTTGCCTTAAGAATATTATTTAACTTGATCAATGATTTTTTCCTCAGACCTAGCCCCAGATGACTTTCCTTTGTTTCCAATAAAGATTTGCCATACTGACATGGACAAGCTAGGGCAAATCGGTTCACCTATCAGTTCTTGTTTCTTCAACTGAAAAATGATGAGGAAGAATCAGATCGACAACTGATTTCTAGGTCCCCTTTCAGAATGACAATCTGTGGTTCTATAATCGCTTGTACTAATCCTATACTTTAGGTCCTACATCTAGAAAATTTAGGGTTTATTATTTAAAATCTTAATTTATTTGATTTTAATTAAATATATAGATTACCAAAATTCCACATTAATATATCAACAATATATACACATACATACAATGTGTGTGTATAAAACTAGTGATTTATATTAAAAATATATGGGAATTTGGAAAGATCTACTAGTCGAAATGCAAGTTAACTCAGTTTATTTATGTTACTTCCCTGCTGGCTTTTCTAAAATCAAAACCTCTAAGGGGCAGGGAACTGGGGATAGAAATTAACCTGTATTGAAAACCTACCAAGAGTCAGGCAATTAGTAACAACTGTTGATTGTAAACCACCTTAGTTGGCAAAAGCTCCTGAAGTTAAAAAGCCTACTAATTACCTCTCAAACAAAACAAATGACTGTCTTTAAAGCAACTTTTAAACACAACTTCACTATTACCAACTTACTGCCCACTCTGTTCCACTTCACTTTCCCTCCTAATGCTTACTCTTAGTTTCCAGAGTTCAATAGACGTACGTACCTATTCCCAGAGTTTTATGGGTATCAAGTACCAAGAAACACAGCTCCCACTCTGTTATGTGACCCCCACCCAACATGCCTTATCTGCAGAGGGATAAGTGTACACAAATACATGTATCCTTTATAAATTCTAAGTTATTGTATTCCAAATACTTCTTTCCCTTTTCCACTGAATTACGAACTTCATACGCACAGATATGTCAACTAACCAGGTCTGTAGTACAGTGTTACTCTAGCCCAAAGCTCTATATTCTGAACACAAAAATCTTTAATCCTTGAGGTAAGTAATAAATTTATCTGAGAAGTTTCCATTTTAAACCAAATCAGTGTTTCATTTCTCATTTGCTGGATTTTTCAAATTGTTTACCAATGAAAGGAACGCTGTGAGCATTGAGCCATTCAATCCATTTTGGTCGGATGTATGATATTTTCCTTTCTAACAAAAGTGCCTGTAAATCCCAGTGCAGCTCCATGCTGCTTCTTCCTTAATGTAAATTACCCCTGTGGGCTGCTGCTTTAAAAGTTCAGTCAATAGATAAATTTCCTAGGTCCTCTCCAGTCTTTCTGAGGGTAATTTCTCCAATCTAGCCAAACCAGCTAGTTGTAAACCAGATTTCTATGTTTAAAACAAAACAGAACAAAACATACAAACAAGCTGATTTACACTGAAAACTGTGACACTCCTAGGGAATTACAGGCAGCTGAGCTGATGACGCTAGGGAGAAGGAGTTGTTGGTACAAAGTTGCACACGTCCAGTTTTTTTATCTCTGAATTCCTGCTGGTGATAACAGAGGACGAACAAAGAGGAAAAAAAGATGGAGAAATATTGGGTTGCTATGTAACTCCACACGGGCCGATCAGAAGGAAAAAGGAAAGATGTCAATGAGTCTAACAGATATGATTGAACAAATATTTGACCCTTGAGGAAATGTGCAAAAAAAGCACACAGAATCATCATAGGTTCATATAATCCTAGTGGAAGTGAACACTAGCTCTCTGCAATATTAAGAGACATAGTTGCCCTGTCCATGTCAGAACTTGTTAGGACAGTGGCGGCGTCCATGATAAAACTGAGAATGTTTAGAAACGTGCTTGGCTCGTCATTCACAATCACGATGTCCATTTCTGCTTTAGGAGACACGACTTTTTCTAACGTACTTGCACCTCTTCTTAGAAATCTATTTTCAATGACAAAGTCAATGAAAGCAAAGCAAGGGGAATTAACATTTCTTAAAAGCCAAGTAAGAGGCATTTCATTAGCAATTTTTGTTTGTAAATCACGTTAGTCTACTTCAACTGTTTATGTAAAATGTAATCTGCCCTCCCCCAATAAAAGGAAGGGTTAAAAAGAAAAGGCACCATGTGAACACCCTCTAGCCAGGACTTAACATGTTGTCCCTCACTTCCAGTTAGCTTTCCTTCCAAATGCACAGCCTTAATCTGAAACACTCAGCTGAGGGCAATAGACGTGCCTATTTTTGGCTCAGGAAATTTATGAATCTATCCCATAGAATTTCAGATTAACAGAAGCAACTACTAACAGGTGAAGTAGGAGAGTGCTTGAGAGAAGAAGAAACAGACAGATGTTGTTATGGATTGAATTGTGTCTCCTCTCATCCTCAAGTTCACATGCAGATGTTGTTATGGATTGAATTGTGTCTCCTCTCATCCTCAAATTCACATGTTGAAGCCCTAACTCTGAACGTGTATTTGAGATAGGGCTTTTTAAGAATGTAATTAAGCTTAAATGAGGTCATAAGGTTGGGGCCCTAATCCAGTAAGACCAGTGTCCTTCCAAGAAGAGAGACACCAGTGATGTGCTGGTGTGGAGAAAAGACTATGTGGACACAGTGAGAAGGCGGCTCTCCACAAGCCAAGGAGAGAGACCTCAGCAGAAAGGAACCCTGCCAGCACCTTGATCTTACACTTTTCAGCCTCCAGAACTCTGAAAAAATAAATTTATGTTGTTTAAGCCAGTCTGTGGTATTTTGTTATGGCAGCCCTACTAGACTAATACTGATGACAAAAAAACCCAAAAACCAAAAAAGGATGAACAAGAGGGAAAAAAATAGAACTTGTGTTTTAAATGACTGAATGTGCTACAATAAACAAGAATGGATATAAATTGATGACCAATTTTGATACCACTCTGAAGAACTGGCTTCTTATAGAAGACAGATCAGAAACCCCAGGGATTAGAAACCTTTCCTTGTTCCTGTACCTATAACAAAAAAAGCAGATAACTTCCTACTCCTGAACACAGCACCCCGAGTTGCAAAGACAGAATGTTCCAGTGGAGACAATTCACCTTTCACTCTCTCTTTCCTCTGTTGAAACTCCTGCTGCAGTTTGGGAAGTCTTGGTAGTTGGTGCTCTTAGAAATGGCCTGAAGTTTGTCCATTCACTTCTTTAAATCAATGAACAGCTATTGGGAGATAACAGAACCTGACAAATTGATGGATTCTAATAAAGCCCACTCTGGAAATAAAACTGATTTAGTTATCAGTCAAGTGTGTACAGGTGAGATATGTTCAAGTTATCCTATAGGATTTTAGGAGTATGTCAGAATTCATCTTCTCAGAGGGGGAAAAAAAATATTACCAATTTGGCTTAAAATACTTTATTATAATTGTAATATCCTTCTTTATAACTTTATATACAGTTTATATGCTATGGGGCATGTCATATTTATCCTTACCCTGTCCTCCCAAAGCCCAACACATCACTTAGTACCAGTAGTCCCTCAATTAAAGTTGTTTAAATGAGTGGGTAGGTCTATCAAACAATCACATTTAAGGAGAACATCTCTGTGACAGGATGCACACCTAAGCCTTCCATTTCTTCCAGCCAAAGGTGAATTGTTTGGCTGCTCTGGGTTCATCAGTTTAGCCAGCAAACCTATAAAGGTGGGATTCATATGTAGCTAAGGCTTACCAGTTAGAATACATTTATTAGCCCACCATTTAATTTCACACCGATATGGCTTTTTTTCCTGCCATTCATTGATTTTGTACTGAAGTATAGTTGATTTACAATACTATGTAGTTTCAGGTGTACAGCAAAGTGATTCAGTTATATATGTATTTGTTTTCAGATTATTTTTCATTATAGGTTATTACAAGATATTGAATATAGTTCCCTGTGTTATACAGTAGGTCCTTGTTGTTTTGTCTTCTTGTATTTTCTAACTGATTAGATGATTAGACAGATATGTAGGTAGGTAGGTAGATAGATAGATGGATAGACAGATAGATAGATAGAATGATATGCTATGGCCAAAAACATACCCAATGGTTACACACACTATCCAGATATTTCTTACTTTGACCAACCTGATACGACAATATAGAAAATTTTCTTTAAAAATTTTGGAATCTAGTCAATCACAGCATTGCTAGGCTCTAATGGCCAAGGCAGTGGGTTGAATTTCTTTTATCTGAGTGGTGATATTTGTAATGTCACTGGGTTAACATTGTCCTCCTTATTCCTACAACAAACCTTCACCAATCTAAGCAAAAGGTCTCTCCTGTCTACTTGTATCCTCACTCTTTTAGCCCAACCCTCAAAAAATAAAGTCACTAAAACGTAAAATTGCTTCCCCAATTGGTGGTTTTACATTTCTCAGGCTCTCTTGAAGTTAGGTTGTATATGTGACTAAATTCTAGTCTCCAGAACATGGGTAGAAATGAGGAATTCCACTTCCAGGCTTTGCCTTGAAGATTTTCCACATGATTTTAAGCTCTCTCTCTCTCTCTCTCTCTCTCCCATCCATGTAACAGGAATCAGAACATTCCCAGAGGATACATACATACAATGGAAGAAGCCCCAAAACTTGAATTATCACCTGGGGAAAGAGCTGCCCAGAAAAACCATCCAGCTTGATGCAAATAAAGACTTGAGCAAGAAACAACTTTACCCTGTGAATCCACAGAGATCTGGGGGGGGTTGTTACTGCAGCTTTGATTAGCCTACATTTTCTAACAGAAAAAAGAAAGACAAATATTTTTCCTAAGGGACAGTCTAGAATCCTGTTATTTTTTTCATACACAGGGCTTTACCAGGACCTAATTACTTACCTAAAGGTGGTATAAAGAGCCTGAGATTCAGTAAAGTTTCCCCTGGAAACTTTTATGGCAGTCAGTTTAGAAAAGGATCATCAATGTCACTCTGAACAATAGGGTTGCTTTAACCCAGGAGGCACATAGCATTATGTAATAAGATTTGACATTGATTTCTTGGTTATTAAGTCTAAAGAGATAAAAGTTTTCTTGACATGCAGAAAATCTGATGCAAAATAGGTTATTTCCCCACATGACTAAAGCTAGAAACTCATAGGAAAGTACAGGGCTTAGCACGTGATATTTAGATGTTTACAATTTTTACTATATGAATCTTCACCTGCATCTCGGTCCCAAGGTGATTATTTAGCTGGAGCTTTTTACTTCTTCATTACTTTTAAACAACTCTCCTTCTACCATTAAATATAAAATATAAGTACCATTAATTGCTTGCCTTGGACAACTTACCAAGTGGATGCAAAAATGCAGTTCTTTTAAGTTCAGTCATAGAATAATGTAAAGTAAAACCACAAGCCATAAATGAAAGAATCATCACTTCTAGGGTATAACAATATATGATTCTTGCCCTTCGACTCGTCAGCCTAGTTTCAGAAAAAGCACTGGAGGCTGCTTTTCTGCCAGTTCCTAGTAGGACATTGTCTGTTTTACAGAGTATCTGTGCAACAAGCCTGCAGATCATCTGCCCAATCAATTATTTTTGAAGGTTCCCAGCATTGACTTATTTTGAGCCTGACATTAACACCTTCAAAAACGAATGGCTAATTTGGAAGTAGCTTGATGATAACCAGCTGTGAATAATAATAATAACAATCGTCAAGTCATCTTAAAGCAGAACTCTCAGGCATTTTTCTAAAAGCCTGACTTTTTTTTCCAAATAGTATGTTTTCTCACCTCTACATGTTCTATTTCTGATCAGAGTCTGATATTCAACATCATTTAGAAGTCTGATTTGGTACAACCATACTACTGTGACTAGATACAGATAACTCAACTCTCAATTTGCAATGTGGCCTTACAAATGATTTAATTTCCAAATTTTAGTATCTGCAGCCAAAGAATGGTTAATAGCACCTAATGACAGCTTGCCAAAGTGAAGTAACTGGCTTTGTATTATGTGAAAGTAATTCAGATTTCAGCTCTGCCATCTACTGGCTGTGTGGCCTTGAGCAAGCTACTTAATAGCACCTAATGACAGCTTGCCAAAGTGAAGTAACTGGCTTTGTATTATGTGAAAGTAATTCAGATTTCAGCTCTGCCATCTACTGGCTGTGTGGCCTTGAGCAAGCTACTTAATAGCACCTAATGACAGCTTGCCAAAGTGAAGTAACTGGCTTTGTATTATGTGAAAGTAATTCAGATTTCAGCTCTGCCATCTACTGGCTGTGTGGCCTTGAGCAAGCTACTTAACCTCTCTGAATCTTGGATTTTACACAGTGTTATTGTGAAGTTTAGGACTTAAGAGGTGATATATGAGGTCACTGACTCAGTGCCTGGCACACTGCAGACACTCCACAAGTATTCTTCAACAAGTTCTCTATAAAGCACCGGAAACTAGCAAGCACTGGCCTGGAAGTACTAAATACATGACTACAAGGAAAGATCACTGAGAGTTCTCAGCAGACCACATTTATCCAAAAAGTTCACAGAGGTGGCTGGGGTCACTGATGAGTTTACCCTACGGAAAAAGAGGCAGAGTGTACAGAAAACACTTTTATCTCTGGGTTTACAACCCTGACGTATTTCCAGTGGTTATCTTTGCTGTGCATCAAAACGGCTGCTCATGTCTGTCAGATAGAGGGGGCCACAGTGCTGAGATGAGAGGATGCAACAGGTCCTGCTTTAAAAGAGCCTGGAAAGGGGAAAGAAGACTCCCAACACACAGACTGTCTAATAGCAACACAATGCAGCCTTTAGCAGTCATGTAAACCTCACCGGTCCGGGAAGCAAGTGTTTACTCCAAGCTCAAGACTGCTGAACTTTCTTGGGTTTGGTTCCTGCAAAATGAAATCCTTCCAGCTGTGAATCTTCAGAAGTGCAGGTTAATTCCTTACACTTGGCAGAATCATTAGGCGGCAAGCTCGAATGGGGGAAAGAGCTAGCACTGAAAGTTTAAGATGCAGCCCAAGAGGGATTTGAGTTGATGCCATCTCTTATTTTTATCCTTGCTCCAATCTCAGTTGTAAGTACACTTAAAGCATGGATGTAGGATTGTGTGGGATTGTGTTTTCTGCCCCGTCACATCCTATTACTAACTTTGGAAGCCCATATAAATGTCACTTTCTCCATTAAACTTCTCAGATCCTTCCAAATGAATTATCTTTGTCTTCTCTGAACTTCTCTTTACGTCACACATATGTTTCCTTACTTACAAGAGGTATGGTATAGTAAGGAAGAGCTAGGACCAAGAAGTCCGATAGTTCTGAGTTCAAATTCTGCCTCTACCATTACTTGCTATATGGTTCAAGATTGCTGAACCTTAATTACATCATCTCTAAAATGTGAGAGGAGACATCACAGACACAGAGTTATTATGAGCATTAAATAAAATCATGCATGTAAAATACTTAGCAGACCCATAGGGAATCCTCAAAATATTGTGGTGGTTATATTATCAAGGTTGTTGTTATCATTATCATTCTTATCTCTCCTACCATGACGTAAGCACACAGAGAACAGGGACAAAGTTTTATCCTGCATTGCTTTCCTTGGAGAATTTTGCTCAAAATACCTACTCAAAAATTGCTGAATGAATTTAAACTGAATATTTATGGCCATTTGTTCTAGTCGGTATGCTTTTTTTTTTTTTTTTTTTTGCGGTATGCGGGCCTCTCACTGTTGTGGCCTCTCCCGTTGCGGAGCACAGGCTCCAGACACGCAGGCTCAGCGGCCATGGCTCACGGGCCCAGCCGCTCTGCGGCATGTGGGATCCTCCCAGACCGGGGCACGAACCCGTGTCCCCTGCATCGGCAGGCAGACTCTCAACCACTGCGCCACCAGGGAAGCCCGTCAGTATGCTTTTGATTGTACCTGACAGAGACCATAATCAAACTAACTTAGGCAAATGGGAAATTTATGTAAACAGTACTGAATATATCTCACAGAACTGAAGGGTATCTGAACAATCAAAACCTGAGCAAGGCAGAAATGCACCTGGGTTTCAGGAACAATTGTAACCAAGCACTTGAATGTGACAGTGACTTGCTCTGAATCCCCCCCCTTCCCTCTCTCTGAGCGTCCACTATAATTTCAACAGCCAATAATTGGCTTCCTTCACATAGAGAGGAAGTGGCCGCCAAGGGAACCTGAGTTTTATAAACTGTGGTTCCCATCTCCAGAGAGAAGCTGACTCTCTTCCTCTCTCCCTTTCACAGAAGTCCCAGGAGAGAATTCTTTTCGTCTAAGCTTTGGCCATGACCACTGTCTGGTCTTATGGTCAGAGTGAGGCAGCGTCGTGGAATAGGAAGGCAGCTCCTGAGGAACCACATGGTTGGAGTGGGGAAAAAGCAATGCCCAAGAGAAGGAGAATGTTTTGCTGGAGGAGTGAAGGGTACAAGACAGAAGAGACCACCTAGATCACTGAACTATGATCACAGGGTACCACAGTATTCTCTAAACAAACTAAAGTTAATTCTGATATACTTTAATTAGTTTCATGTCTTCACCCACGCAGTATTTAGAGGAGTGAGGTAAAGGCTCAAGACTAATGCACCTCTAAAAAGACAGGAGCATGCAACAATAGTACTTTTCAGAGAAATAACAGTATGTGCTGAAACTTTTAACATATGATATTATCATACACATAAATCAAATAAGGCAACTTGAATGGATTGATCATTTGACTAGAACAATATGTCTGTACATGAGCTGATCCACATAACCCTGTCACCAAAATTTATAAAATAGTACAATGTTTTATACTGATAAACATTGAAAACTCACTACATTTTTCTTTTCCTTCTTATTTTTCAGAGTACGCATATCTGAATGACAGACCCGTGCCCTAGGTTTAAGCAATAGATAATTAAGAAGGAAAGGAAAGTGCAGACAAGGAAAGAAGAGGGAAAAGGATTTGATTTTTTCATAATAACAAAAGTAGTACCTCATTTTTTATTCCACCCAAAATAAATATATCAAATAAACCATACTACGGATCAGACAATAGTACCCATGACCTCCTTTCAATAAATGACTTGGACCTCACCACATAATCAGGCACTTTTGATATGACATTTTAAGACCGAGCGAAGAGAAACCAACCTTTATCAAGAAAGTAATAGAAACAAAGGAGCACCTGTTGTCATTGAAATTGAATGACATTCTATTCAACAGCTATTTAGCACCTAAAGTTTTGGCTTGTCCTAATTTGTAGGCCAGTGGTAATCCCAGCTTGCCTGGTATATCAGAGTCTTGGCAGGAAAAAGGTGGCACCCTCAAATTGGGATATGTGCAGAAAATTTAATAAATGGACTATTTCCTATTTATAAGCAGGAAATAGAGAAACTATGAGGAAGAATGCAGTAACCCAGGGCTGGTGATAACAGTGTACTGTCACTCCCCTAGGTAGGCCTGAAGGGGTGGGGGGAAGTGTTGCTATTGGAACCAAATGCTGTGTGGGACAGGCACCTAACAGAGCTATGACCTCCCATTGGCCACCCTGCAGGGAGACAACTAGAGAAACACTTTTCCCCACTCCTCCCTCCATGGATCGCCTGCTGGGACTCCCACTGGGCCATGTGACTTGAAGCCAGACTGTAAGAGAGCCAGTGGATATTGTCCTTACAGATCAGCCTCCCAGGGCCTGGAGCAGGGCAAAGAAGGGGGGACAGTGGAAAGCAGCCCATCAGGGAATGGTCCCCATATACACAATGTACACACAGCCCTCTGACTGGGTCACATCAACATTTTAATTCTCACTCATTCCGATCACCCCAGCCATGCAGTAAGTGATTTTCCAGGAACTCAGAACCTCACATAACAATATGCTCCAAGTGCTAGGAGACAGTTGCAAACACTCCCTGCTTCAGCTCAGTGACTCAGCAAGAACTGTTTGGCTCTCGCCTTCCCTGGAGATCTGGGCCATCCACTGAGCATCGTTAGTGCAGCACCAGCGGCCAGGGTGCTGGGCAGCTGGCTGCTTCTGACAGCTCTTCAGGACAACGGCTTTTGCAGTATCAGGGGCAGATCCTACCCAGCCTGTGTGTTCTAGCCCCGCGTTATGGTACAAGTTTAACTGCACAGCTTCCAGGGATCAAGTCCTAACCCCTGCTCCCGGGGCGTGAGGTGTTGACAGAATTATGGCCTCTCTGCTCAGGGTTTCTGAAAATTCCCACAAGGGAACCGACCAGATTACAAATCAGGGAGTGCAGATGGGTTGTCTTACGAGTCTCAGTGTCTCCTTGCTCGGACTCCAGAGTGCCTTTTCGGAATATGAAATTAAAGCTGCGTGCCCAACATAAATTTTCTTCAGGGGAAACATTTGAATCATTATAGCAAAACTAACACATATGGTGTCAAACTACAGAACAACTTGCCTCGAGCATCAGTATTTGCTTCATTTTGTAAGAATCTAGAATCAGCTTTGCTTCCCTCCCTTCCAGCAACCTTGTCAGCTGAATTCACACTAAACGTTAAGAGATCAGAATATTCATTTCCAAATGAACATTATGGATAACTCAACAATAAAGTCAGTTCACCACTGGGGTCACAATTCAGATAAAACACTCTACTCAAAAAGAAAGAAAAAAAGACAAGGAAACACACATCTGACTATGATTCACAAAGCATGCAGTCTGGTTTCTTCACCCCTCACAGCGATCACGTGAGGCAGCAGCCAGGTGTTATTATCGTTCCCATTTTAAGGCGAGATTAATTGACACTTGTCAGCATCATGGGGTTTTCAAGTGGCAGTGCCTCACTTGGAGCCCAGGTGTTTGACTGTGAATGTCGTGATCTGTCGGCTGTCTCTGCTGCTTTTTATGGATTTAGAACTATTCACACTAATGCAGCATCTCCTTGGGGCAGCAGTAGCACCAAAGCCAACTCATAAATAAACAAATAAATTATTTGAGCAAATTTATGCCTTCATTGTTTAGACCTGTTTACTACTTAATATCACCAAAACAAAATAAAAATGCTTTATACCCTCTGAATATTTTGCCTCTATTATACTGAACATTCTGATATTTGAGAACAGGCATCCATGGTTACTAATACCAGGTGGATAATACATTTCAATGGTATAGTGGAGTATGTTTTATTCTTTGCCTTTGTCAGAGAATGACTTAATAAGAGAGCTCAGTTTGATTGCAGTTGTGTGATTTTCCTCAATGATGTGGGCATTGAATTTTTCAGCATAGTCAGAACTTCCAACCCTTGAAAACCCTAACCAAGAGTCCTAGAGAAACTTCAGGGTTTGCTCAGACTCTGAGAATGTAATTCCAATGCGCATTACTGGATGAGAAAATATGTATGTTATCACCTGCACAGTGCCTGCAACAAAGAAGGCCCTTAGCTGGAAATGAATCTGAATACTGTATCAGGGTTTTCTTGGCTGGTCAACATACTATTTTGCATCATATCCAGAGAAGAGAAAAAATAGTGCTTTATTCTTTATCTCTGTACTTTAAAAGGCTATCATCTTTATTAAGATATAGTGGCTTGGGAAGGGAATATATGTTTCAATAATAATATAATAACAAAATGAATAACAACAGCAATGTGTGGGCAAAGCACAAATTCAGTAGAGGTAGATTCATCTTTCAGGATTGCTTCTTATTCCTTATAAATTTATCAGACACTAAAGCGTCTGAATTTATGAGTAAATGTGTGATTTAGTCTGCACATAATTTAGAATGAAGAAAATGTTACTTTACAATCTTTCCTCAATGATGAGGGTTCAACAGGGGAACTGGCTCATTTTGTTACACAATTCTATTTCTATAATGATACCAGTCGTGCCTCTATGATCAATGCTGAAGTCTCTTTCTTGGTCTTCTCCCTTGTGGTTCAAGGCACGTGCTATAACTCAGAATATAAATATATACACACACACACACACGTAATGCTGTAAGATTACGTGACTTAAGCACATGAGCTCTAAGAGAAATCATTGATCCTGTTTCACTCTGTGAGAAATTTAGAGACCCATGACAGTCCTATTTTTCATAACCCTCTCCTTTCTGCTGGTTGAACAGGCCTGCACAGTTTTGTTTTGTTTTGTTTTTTTCCAGTAGCCTTTTGGCACCATGCTCTGTGAAGGTGAAATATCCCTACATGTCCTTCAAAGAAAATTCTTTTCCCAATAATTTCCTATTGAAATTGATTGGCTCCTTAAGTTGGCTTATTGCATTTTTCTTTCTAGGGTTTTTTTTCAATTCAAGCTCTGCACCCCTTCACATTTTGTTTTCCATCTTATTTTTGTAACTGCTCCACTGTTTCCAACCTTATCTGCTTGCTAAATAGGCTGATCTTTTCTACTTGGAAGGAAAGAGTATGAGGAAAAAAAATTCAATGGGAAATGGTATCCCAGACAATAAACAGAAGCAATTAATTGAGGTAATCAATTATACTAGTATTTTGATCCTTGAAAAATAGTGGGGTTTAACTGATAGTCACCCACATGGACCAAACAGGCAGGACAACAGGTCTTCCCATCCTATTTCTGCCAGAACCAGTCTGTTTTAGCTGTTACCCACGGCTTCAAAAAGTTAGCACATTTAGGGCTTCCCTGGTGGCGCAGTGGTTGAGAGTCCGCCTGCCGATGCAGGGGACGCGGGTTTGTGCCCCGGTCCGGGAGGGTCCCACATGCCACGGAGCGGCTGGGCCCGTGAGCCATGGCTGCTGGGCCTGCGCGTCTGGAGCCTGTGCTCTGCAACGGGAGAGGCCACAACAGTGAGAGGCCCGCGTACCGCCAAAAAAAAAAAAAAGTTAGCACATTTAGAAAATATACACAACAAATGGCTGATCTACAGTAGGTCGCATCACTATCACTTGCACATGGTCTCTTCATCCATCTCCTCTTCCTCCTTCTCACCCAGGACCTCCAGTATTCCACATCTCGGTAAGTGGCACCATTGCCCATCCAGCCAGAATTCTCGGAGTCATCCCTGACCTCTCATAGCCCTCCCCCCATCACCATCTAATCACCAAGCCCTATGCATGCTGCTTCTTTTATATCTTTTCAAAATGTCCAGTTTTCTCCACTACTATCACCTAAGTCTGAGTGGGCACCATCCTCTCGTGACTAGACTATGGTAGTAGCTGCATCCACAGCTGCCCCCTTGTTTTCTAGTAATGGTCTAAAGCAAAATTCTTGACACACTGCTCCCATGCTTAAAACCCTTAAACAGCCTTTTTACCCTCTTTCTCCATTGTCACTTGCAATTTGAAAACAAAAAACAAAGAAGGAGGATTTGTACTTGTTTCAGAAATTGGAGGTGAACTGAGTAAATATGAATTGGTATGGTAGGTATATTGGGCCAGAAGAGACAGAAATCCTGTTAAGAAGGAGGAGGGTGAGGCAGCATAAAAATGAATCAAGAAGCTGAATTCAAGGCTGAGAAGAAGAAAAAAAGGCATCCAGAATTCAGTCTGGACCCAGAAGTCCGGATTAACGGAGAAGAACGGAGGGCTCCAGAAAGCACATCACAAAGACAGAAAATGGAATAGATGGATTATCCAAAACGTATGACCATGTTGAAAGCTCTGAGGAAGAAATAGTAATAGCTTTTTAAAGAAAACAGCAAAATGAAGCAGTTGTTGATACTGGGAAGAACAGCATTATGCAAAAATTAAATGCAACTGTAAAACAATATTATGTTTCAGATGTAAACAACATGAAATACTCATGAGATAAAAACTCTGAATAATGATTTAACCAAGAATTGTGACTGTCCATAGTAGGAGGATGGGTGAACAGATGTAGGTGAATAGGCCCTCATCCACCATACTTGGAAATCAGTAGATAATGCCCCAAAAGAAAAAAATTTTAAATTATATTTTAAATATGGTATTTTAAAATATGAAAGTAAATATGGAACAGAAAACTGAAAATAATTTTATTTGCCTCTGGAGGATTGTGGTTGGGGGATGGGAAGAAAAAGGACTTCAGGATTTCGTTGAACATTGTGGCACAATTTGGGTTTTTAAATTGTGGTCATATATCATTTTTAAGGAAATGTTTATATATATTTACAATGCTAGAAATAGTAGAACACACCACTAAAACATTAACCAAAGAAATCAATACTAATATCAGGCAAAACAGAGTTTTAGGAAAAAAATATTATTAGAAAAAGGAAAGTCTTATTCAATGATAAAAGGAACAAATTTATTAGAATTCTGTACTTGTATCCCTCTAATAACATTCATTCAGGATGTAGACAGTGAAATTTGACAGAATTACATGAAGAAATAAAAATCTACAAGCAAAGGGGGAACTTCAAGTTGGCGGAGGAGTGAGTAAGACATGGAGATCACCTTCCTCCCCACAAATACATCTACATGTGGAACAACTCCTGCAGAACACCTACTGAATGCTGGCAGAAGACCTCAGACCTCCCAAAAGGCAAGAAACTCCCCACGTACCTGGGTAGGGGAAAAGAAAAGACAGAGACAAAAGAATAGGGATGGGACCTGCACCAGTGGGAGGGAGCTGTGAGGAGGAAAGGTTTCCACACACTAGGAAGGCCCTTCGCGGGCTGAGACTGCGGGTGGTGGAGGGGGGAGCTTCGGAGCCGCGGAGAATAGTGCAGAAACAGGGGTGCGAAGGGCAAAGCGGGGAGATTCCCGCACAGAGAATCGGGGCCGACCGGCACTCACCAGCCTGAGGGGCTTGTCTGCTCACCCGCCGGGGTGGGCGGGGGCTGGGAGCTGAGGCTCGGGCTTCAGAGGTCAGACCCCAGGGAGAGGACTGGGGTTGGCTGCGTAAACACGGCCTGAAGGGGGATAGTGCGCCACAGCTAGCCAGGAGGGAGTTGGAGGAAAAGTCTGGACCTGCCGAAGAGGCAAGAGACTTTTTCTTCCCTCTTTGTTTCCTGGTGCGTGAGGAGAGGGATTCAGAGCACTGCCTAAACGAGCTCCAAAGATGGGCGCGAGCCGCGGCTATCAGCGCGGACCCCAGAGACGGGCATGAGATGCTAAGGCTGCTGCTGCCGCCACCAAGAAGCCTGTGTGCGAGCACAGGTCACTATCCACACCTCCCCTCCCGGGAGCCTGTGCAGTGTGCCACTGCCAGGGTCCCGGGATCCAGGGACAACTCCCCGGGGAGAACGCACGGTGCCCTGAGGCGCACGTCATGCTGGCCTCTGCCGCCACAGGCTCACCCCGCATTCCGTGCCCCTCCCTCCCCCCCGGGCTGAGTGAGCCAAAGCCCCCAAATCAGCTGCTCCTTTAACCCCCTCCTGTCTGGGCGAAGAACAGATGCCCTCAGGCAACCTACATGCAGAGGCAGGGCCAAATCCAAAGCTGAACCCCAGGAGCTGTGCAAACAAAGAGAAAGGGAAATTTCTCCGTGCAGCCTCAGGAAGGGGATTAAGTCTCCATAATCAACTTGATGTACCCTGCATCTGTGGAATACATGAATAGACAACGAATCATCCCAAAATTGAGGTGGTGGACTTTGGGAGCAACTGTAGACTTGGGGTTTGCTTTCTGCATCTAATTTGTTTCTGGTTTTATGTTTATCTTAGTTTAGTATTTAAAGCTTATTATCATTGGTAGATTTGCTTATTGATTTGGTTGCTCTCTTCCTTTTTTTATACATACATATATATTTTTTTCCTTTTTCTCTTTCTGTGAGTATGTATGCTTCTTTGTGTGATTTTGTCTATATAGCTTTGCTTTTAACATTTGTCCTAGGGTTCTGTCTGTCCTTTTTTTTTTTAGCATAGTTTTTTAGTGCTTGTTATCATTGGTGGATTTGTTTATTGATTTGGTTGCTCTCTTCTTTCTTTTTTTTTATTTTAATAACATGTGGTTTTATTTTTTATTTTAATAACTTTTTTCTTTTTTTTTCTCCCTTTTCTTCTGACCCGTGTGGCTGACAGGGTGTCGGTGCTTCAGCCGGGTGTCAGGCTTGAGCCTCTGAGGTGGGAGAGCTGAGTTCAGGACATTGGACCACCAGAGACCTCCCGGCCCCATGTAAAATCAGTCGGCGAGAGATCTCGCAGAGATCTCCGTCTCAACGCTAACACCCAGCTCCACTCAACGACCAGCAAGCTCAAGTGCTAGACACCCCATGCCAAACAACTAGCAAGACAGGAATATACACCCACCCATTAGCAGAGAGGCTGCCTAAAATCATAATAAGTTCACAGACACCCCAAAACACAATACCGGACTTGGTCCTTGCCACCAGAAGGACAAGATCCAGCCTTATGGACCAGAACACAGGCACCAGTCCCCTCCACCAGGAAGTCTACACAGCCCACTGAACCAACCTTACCCACTGGGGGCAGACACCAAAAACAATGGGAACTATGAACCTACAGCCTGTGAAAAGGAGACACCAAACACAGTAAGTTAAGCAAAATGAGAAGACAGAGAAATATGCAGCAGATGAAGGAGCAAGGTAAAAACCCACCAGACCAAACAAATGAAGAGGAAATAGGCAGTCTACCTGAAAAAGAATTCAGAGGAATGATAGTAAAGATGATCCAAAATCTTGGAAATAGAATGGAGAAAATACAGGAAACGTTTAACAAGGAGAACTAGAAGAACTAAAGAGCAAACAAACAATGATGAACAACACAGTAAATGAAATTTACAATTCCCTAGAAGGAATCAATAGCAGAATAACTGAGGCAGAAGAATGGATAAGTGACCTGGAAGATAAAATAGTGGAAATAACTACCACAGAGCAGAATGAACCAAAAACAATGAAAAGAATTGAGGACAGTCTCAGAGACCTCTGGGACAACATTAAATGCACCAACATTCATATTACAGGGGTCCCAGAAGAAAAAGAGAAAAAGTAAAGGTCTGAGAAAATATTTGGAGATTATAGTTGAAAACTACCCTAATAAGGGACAGGAGATAGTCAATCGAGTCCAGGAAGGGCAGAGAGTCCCATACAGGATAAATCCAAGGAGAAACATGCCAAGACACATATTAATCAAACTATCAAAAATTAAATACAAAGAAAAAATATTAAAAGCAGCAAGGGAAAGGCAACAAATAACATACATGAGAATTTCCATAAGGTTAACAGCTCATCTTTCAGCAGAAACTCTGCAAGCCAGAAGGGTGTGGCAGGACATATGTAAAGTGATGAAAGGGAAAAAGCTACAACCAAGATTACTCTACCCAGCATGGATCTCATTCAGATTCGACTGAGAAATTAAAACCTTTACAGACAAGCAAAAGCTAAGAGAATTCAGCACCACCAAACCAGCTTTACAACAAATGCTAAAGGAACTTCTCTAGGCACGAAACACAAGAGAAGGAAAAGACCTACAATAACGAACACAAAACAATTAAGAAAATGGTCATAGGGACATACATATTGATAATTAACTTAAATTACCGTAAATGGATTAAATGCTCCAACCAAAAGACAGACTGGCTGAATGGACACAAAAACAAGACCCGTATATATGCTGTCTACAAGAAACTCACTCAGACCTAGGGACACATAGAGACTGAAAGTGAGGGGATGGAAAAAGATATTCCATGCCAATGGAAATCAAAAGAAAGCTGGAATAGCATTACTCATATCAGATAAAAAAGACTTTAAAATAAAGACTGTTATAAGAGACAAGGAAGGACACTACAAAATGATCAAGGGATCAATCCAAGAAGAAGATACAACAATGGTAAATATTTATGTACCCAACATTGGTGTACCTCAGTACATAAGGCAAATGCTAGCAGCCATAAAAGGGGAAATCAACAGTAACACAATACTAGTAGGGGACTTTAACACCCCACTTTCACCAATGGACAGATCTTCCAAAATGAAAATAAGTAAGGAAACACAAGCTTTAAATGATACATTACACAAGATGGACTTAATGGATATTTATAGGACATTCCATCCAAAAACAACAGAATACACTTTCTTCTCAATTGCTCATGGAACATTCTCCAGGATAGATTATGCCTTGGGTCACAAATCAAGCCTTGGTAAATTTAAGAAAATTGAAAACGTATCAAGTATCTTTTCTGACCACAACGCTGTAAGACTAGATCAATTACAGGAAAAAAACTGTAAAAAATACAAACATATGGAGGCTAAACAATACACTACTAAATAACCAAGAGATCGCTGAGGAAATCAAAAATACCTAGAAACAAATGACAATGAAAACACAACGGCCCAAAACCTATGCGATGCAGCAAAAGCAGTTCTAAGAGGGAAGTTTAGAGCAACACAATCCTACCTCAAGAAACAAGAAACATATCAAACAACCTAACCTTGCACCTAAAGCAATTAGAGAGAGAAGAACAAAAAAACCCAAAGTTAGCAGAAGGAAAGAAATCATAAAAATCAGATCAGAAATAAATGAAAAATAAATGAAGGAAATGACAGCAAACATCAGTAAAACCAAAAGCTTGTTCTTTGAGAAGATAAACAAAATTGATAAACCATTAGCCAGACTCATCAAGCAAAAAAGGGAGAAGACTCAAATCAGTAGAATTAGAAATGAAAAAGGAGAAGTAAAAAATGACACTGCAGAAATACAAGGGTTCATGAGAGACTACTACAAGCAACTATATGCCAATAAAATGGACAACCTGGAAGAAATGGACAAATTCTTAGAAAAGATAAACCTTCCAAGACCGAACCAGGAAGAAATAGAAAATATTAAGCGACCCATCACAAGCACTGAAATTGAAACTGTGATTAAAAATCTTCCAACAAAATAAAGCCCAGGACCAGATGGCTTCACAGGTGAATTCCATCAAATATTTAGAGAAGAGCTATCACCTATCCTTCTCAAACTCTTCCAAAATATAGCAGAGGGAGGAATACTCCCAAACTGATTCTACGAGGCCACCATCACCCTGATACCAAAACCTGACAAGGATGTCACAAAGAAAGAAAACTACAGGCCAATATCACTGATGAACATAGATGCAAAAATCCTCAACAAAATACTAGCAAACAGAATCCAACAGCACATTAAAAGGATCATACACCACGATCAAGTGGGGTTTATCACAGGAACGCAAGGATTCTTCAGTATACACAAATCAATCAATGTGATAAACCATATTAACAAACTGAAGAATAAAAACCATATGATCATCTCAATAGATGCTGAAAAAGTTTTCGACAAAATTCAACACCCATTTATGATAAAACCCCTCCAGAAAGTAGGCACACAGGGAACTTACCTCAACATAATAAAGGCCATATATGACAAACCCACAGCTAATATCATTCTCAACGGTGAAAAACTGAAACCATTTCCACTAAGAGCAGGAACAAGACAAGATTGCCCACTCTCACCACTATTATTCAACATAGTGTTGGAAGTTTTAGCCACAGCAATCATAGAAGAAAAAGAAATAAAAGGAATCCAAATCTGAAAAGAAAATGTAAAGCTGTCACTGTTTTCAGTTGACATGATACTGCACACAGAGAATCCTAAAGATGCGACCATAAAACTACTAGGAGGAATCAATGAATTTGGTAAAGTAGCAGGATACAAAATTAATGCACAGAAATTTCTCACATTCCTATACACTAATGATGGAAAATCTGAAAGAGAAATTAAGGAAACATTCTCATTTACCACTGCAACAAAAGGAATAAAATACCTAGGAATAAACCTACCTAAGGAGAAAAAAGACCTGTATGCAGCAAACTATAAGTCACTGGTGAAAGAAATTAAAGATGATACAAACAGATGGAGAGATATACCGTGTTCTTGGATTGGAAGACTCAACATTGTGAAAATGATTATACTACCCAAAGCAATCTACAGATTCAATGCAATCCCTATCAAACTACCAATGGCATTTTTCACAGAACTAGAACAAAAAATTTCACAATTTGTTTGGAAACACAAAAGACCCCGAATAGCCAAAGCAATATTGAGAAAGAAAAACGGAGCTGGAGGAATCAGGCTCCCAGACTTCAGACTATACTACAAAGCTACAGTAATCAAGACAGTATGGTACTGGCACAAACACAGAAATAGAGATCAATGGAACAGGACAGAAAGCCCAGAGATAAACCCACACACTTATGGTCACCTTCTCTTTGATAAAGAAGGCAAGAATATACAATGGAGAAAAGACAGTCTATTCAATAAGTGGTGCTGGGAAAACTTTACAGCTACATGTAAAAGAATGAAATTAGAACACTCCCTAACACCATACACAAAAATAAATTCAAAATGGATTAGAGACCTAAATGTAAGGCCAGACACTATAAAACTCTTAGAAGAAAACAGAGGCAGAACACTTTATGACATTAATCACAGCAAGATCCTTTTTGACCCATCTCCTAGAGAAATGGAAATAAAAACAAAAATAAACAAATGGGACCTAATGAAACGTAAAATCTTTTGCACAGGAAAGAAACCATAAACATGACAAAAAGACAACCCTCAGAATGGGAGAAGATGTTTGCAAATGAAGCAACTGACAAAGGATTAATCTCCAAAATTTACAAGCAGCTCATGCAGCTCAATATTAAAAAAAGAAACAACCCAATCCAAACATGGGCAGAAAACCTAAATAGACATTTCTTCAAAGAAGATATACAGATTGCCAACGAACACATGAAAGGATGCTCAATATCACTAGTCATTAGAGAAACGCAAATCAAGACTACAATGAGGTATCACCTCACACCGGTAAGAATGGGCATCATCAGAAAATGTATAAACAACAAATGCTGGAGAGGGTGTGGAGAAAAGGGAACCCTCTTGCACTGTTGGTGGGAATGTAAATTGATACAGCCACTATGGAGAACAGTATGGAGGTTCCTTAAAAAACTAAAAATAGAACTACCATACGACCCAGCAATCCCACTACTGGGCATCTACCCTGAGAAAACCATAATTCAAAAAGAGTCATGTACCACAATGTTCACTGCAGCTGTATTTACAATAGCCAGGACATGGAAGCAACCTAAGTGTCCATCGACAGATGAATGGATAAAGAAGATGTGGTACATATATACAATGGAATATTAGCCATAAAAAGAAATGAAATTGAATTATTTGTAGTGAGGTGGATGGACCTAGAGTCACACATAGTGAAGTAAGTCAGAAAGAGAAAAACAAATACCATATGCCGACACATATATATGGAATCTAAAAAAAAAAAACCAGAAAGGTTCTGAAGAACCTAGCAGCAGGACAGGAATAAAGATGCAGACGTAGAGAATGCTCTTGAGGACACGGGGAGGGGTAAGGGTAAACTGGGACAAAGTGAGAGAGTGGCATGGATATGTATATACTACCAAATGTAAAATAGATGGCTAGTGGGAAGCAGCCGCAACGCACAGGGAGATCAGCTCAGTGCTCTGACCACCTATAGGGGTGGGATAGGGAGGGTCGGTGGGAGATTCAAGAGGGAGGAGATATGGGATTATATGTATATGTATAGATGATTCACTTTGTTATAAAGCAGAAACTAACACACCACTGTAAAGCAATTATACTCCAATAAAGATGTTAAAAAAAAAATCTACAAGCACTTTGGAAGAGGAAAGGGGCAAAGAAATGTGTACAGTTAGCTTGCAATCCAGCAGTTTTAGTCCAGAGTATTTACCTGTGAGAAATGTTTTATAAATGATTACCCACATTATACTTACTTATGTTAGCCAAAAATTAGAAAAAGGCCAATGTCCATCCATCAACGAGTGGATAAACAAATTGTGGTATAGTCATAAATGGAAACAAAATGGAGGTAACTACTGACCACTTTACATTAATAAACTAAAAAATCATTCTTAGTAAAAAAAACAAAAACAAAAATATCACATAGTTTATAATACATTTACTTGAGATTATAGAATGAACGAAATTAATCTATAGTAACAGAAAGCATATTACTGGTTTCCTGGAAACGCAGTGGAGGTGGGAAGACGAAGCACTGACAGCAAAGGGACACAGGGGAATTTGGGGGTGACAGAAATGTTCTATGGCTTGACTGGAATGGTTACAGAGGTATATACATTCGTCGAGATTCATTCATATACCTAGATCCCTTTTTATAACATAAATTATGGTTCAATAAATGTGGCTTTTAAGTATTTAAAGGAAGAGCTGTGTCTTTCTATAGCAGTTTGGGCTGTTGTAACAAAACACCATGCACTGGATGGCTTAAACAACAAACATTTGTTTCTCACAGTTCTAGTGGCTGAAAAGTCCAAGATCAAGGTGCTAGCAGATTTAATGTCTGGTGAAGGCCATCTTCCTGGTTTGCAGAGACAGCCTCCAGCCATCTTGCTGTATATTTTTACTTGGTGGGAGGGAGAGAGAGAGAGAGAGAGAGAGAGCAAAAGCTCTCTGGCCTCTTCTTATAAAGGCACTAATCCCATCATGGAGGCTCCACCCTTCATGACTTCATCTAAACCTAATTGTCTCCCAAAGGTTCCACCTCCAAATACTATCGCATTGCAGATTAGTGCCTCAACCCGAATTTGAGGGGACACAAACATTCAGTCCACAGCAACAGGAGGCCTTTCAAAGGGCCTCCAACCTAGGGCCTGGGAACCTGTACCACATTTGTTGGCAGTGGGGATGCTGCTTTGCAAAATCAGTGAAAAAAGTGTAAGTGCCAACAGAAAGGGAGAGAACACTTTCTTCCTGTGAGTGGTGGCAACCTGAGAGTGGTGATGACACAAAATCCACCCATGTGATCTTGCTGAGATGAGAGAAGCAGCAGGAGCCAGTCAAGGCCACCAAGCAGTGCATGTTGGCACCAGCAGCAAGAGTAAAATTTAATTAGCTTCTGAAAGTGTTGCCGGAGGTTCCACTGAATTAGTTATATTTTATTACTATAATGAATATAATATAAACCTTTAATATTCTCTCCCCCATCCTAAAGCTGACATGTTCCGGGGAAAGTGAATGTACATTTATTTTACGGTGTTGTAACAGTACCAGGAAAACACATGAATGACTGTAGAGACTTAACTGCTCTTAACCTCAGTTCTTTTTTAAAAATGAAAACATTAGTCTAGGTGATTTCCAAGGTCTCTTTTAATTTTATATTCTAAGGCATAGTTCTTTTCCTTAAAACCATGGGAGGAAATGACATAAAACACTTATAATAATAAAAAATAAGTAAATCATCAGTACTTACATACACAGAAAACTCAAGATAATCAATTTTAACTATTAAAATAATATATCAAATTATTATTAATAAATAATATAATAATATATTAAATGATATGAGATTTCAATAGATAATTATATTTATCTATCTCATCTCTCTATCTAAGAAATCTATATGATTCTTGTACACCAGCAACAGCAGTATAGTAACTATGAGGTCATAAGAATTTTAAAATTATATTTAAAATAAGAGAAAAAAGTATCAGTTAGCCAGGAACAACCATAACAAGAAATTCGCAAAATCACACAGAGAGCTGTAAACTTACCAGAGAACTACAGAAAATTTGAGAAAATAGAAGGAGAGTCATAAAAATATTCCTGGATGGAAAGACTGATTTGCACTGTTCTCACATCTCCTTTTAGCTATCACTCTCTTCTGTTCTTCGCTTAACAGTCATAATTTTTAGAGTTGTCAACAGTGTCCATCTCCATTTCCTTCCTTCCCATTTACTCTCCAGTTCACTACAATCTGTCTTGTGCCCTCTATCTAGGCCACCAAAACTGTTCCCTTCAAGGCAACATACTTGTTGCTAAAGCCAAGGACAATTTTACAGTCTTTATCACAGGATGTTACTGATTATCACAGGAGTATCTGACAATATCATCAGTCCCCTTTTCTAAGAAACAATCTTCCCTCTACTTCTAAGACACCACACTCTCCCGTTTCTCTGCCCTCCCTCTGGCAGCTTGTTCTGTCTCATTTTGTGGCTCTCCATCCTCTGCTTGCACCTTCAATCTTCATGTTCTTTGGATCCTCTGCTATTTTCACTCTGTGGACCCTGCCTGGGAGATCACATTCAGTCTTATAGCTTAATCCACTCTTTAAGTACTGAAGACACCCAAATCTGCACTCCAGATCATCTCACTCTAATCCAGACTTCAACAGCCTATTGGGCATGTATTTTGGGTGTACCACACACATCTCAAACTTGACATATACAAAAAATATCATCTCCCATGTCTTACTCATCTTTCTTGCATTCTCTCTCAGTGAATGGAATCAATGTGTACCCAATGGCCCTGTGGTGTCAGCTCTGATTCTTCCCACCTTCTTATTTTACATGTCTAATCAATTACCAAATTCTGTTAATTTTACCTCCCAAATATCATCCAAATATACCACCTTTGTCAAATCCATCCAAATCTTTTTATTTGTGGTGCCAATATCCTAGCTCATACCTGCATCATTTTTCTTCTGATTTATTAGAACAACTGATTTTCCTGCCACAATTTTTTTGCATCCACTCCAACTGATCCTCCATATTGCAGCCAGACAGATCTTACTTGTATGTGAATCTGGTGAAGTCACTCTTTTTTTTTTTAATTAATTAATTTACTTTTGGCTGCGTTGGGTCTTTGTTGCTGTGCGTGGGCTTTCTTTTTAGTTGCGGTGAGCGGGGGCTACTCTTCATTGCCATGCGCGGGCCTCCATTGCAGTGGCCTCTCTCGTCTTGGAGCACCAGCTCTAGGTGCGCGGGCTCTAGAGTGCAGGCTCAGTAGTTGTGGCACACAGGCCTAGCTGCTCTGCAGCACGTGGGATCTTCCTGAACCAGGGCTCCAACCCATGTCCCCTGCATTGGCAGGTGGATTCCTAACCATTGCGCCACCAGGGAAGCCCCAAGTCACTCTTACCTACACCTTTTCGATGATTCCTAATGACCGTCAGGTTAAAGGCCATGCTCCTTAATGTGGTTTGCTCCCTGTTGACCAGTCAGTCCCCTGTCCAGAACCAACCTTCTGCACTCCGTTCTAGGCACACAGAAGTACTTTCAATTTCTCAAATGCATCAGGCTCTCTATTGACCTTTGGGCTTTCTAGCTGCTGTTCCATTCATCTTCAACTTCTCTCTTATATATGTGACTGCCTACTATAAACCTCAGGACTAAACTTAGATGTTCCTCCTCGAGGAGGCCTCACTGACTTCAAGGCTGGGGTAGACCCTTACCATATGTTCTCTCAATACCTTGTGCCTCTCTTCTCATTGCTCATGTTTCATTGGGTTGACATGTAAAATGTCAGTTACTCTCCAGTTTCCTGCACTAGAAACCATGAATGTGAGGGCAGGAACTATGTCCACCGAGTGCACTGCTGTATCCCCATGTCAAGCACAGTTTCTGACGTTCAACAGATGTTGAACGTAGATGTTCAATAATTAGATTTTCAGTAATTACGGGATGAAATAATTTATTAATTGTAATCTATAATAATGAAGGTAATAATATTGATACAAGAATGAAAAGATAAATGAGACTGAACGAAAGCCCAAAACAGATCCCTGGGAGACAGGAAATTTAATAGAATTTAATGAAAGTATTACTGTTAACAAGTGGAGAAAAGTGAGAATTTCTGAGTTACTAACAGTTAGCTTTGGGGGTGAGGGGCGGAGAAAGATTTTCTAAAGTTAAAATATATGAAAAGTGCCAGAAAAAATGCATTTGATTCCATAATCATTTACATGGCTTTTAATCAAAACTATCATGAGCCAAATTAAAAGGCAAACTGAAAACTGGGGGAGGGACTTCCCTGGTGGTGCAGTGGTTAAGAATCTGCCTGCCGGTGCAGGGGACATGGGTTCAAGCCCTGGTCTGGGAAGATCCCGCATGCCGTGGAGCAACTAAGCCCGTGAGCCACAACTACTGAGCCTGCGCTCTAGAGCCCATGAGCCACAACTACTGAGCCCATGTGCCACAACTACTGAGCCCATGTGCCACAACTACTGAAGCCCACACCTAGAGCCTGTGCTCCACAATAGAAGTCACCGCAATGAGAAGCCCACACACCGCAATGAAGAGTAGCCCCCACTCACCGTAACTAGAGAAAGCCCACGTGCAGGAACGAAGACCCAACACAGCCAAAAACAAATAAATAAATTTATATTTTAAAAAAAGAAAAAGAAAACTGGGGGGAAAATATATTCATTAAATAGGAGAAGCAAAGGGTTAAATTTCTTTTTTAAATTGTTTCCTCAAATGTTAAGAATGATGATCCCAGATAAATCATCAAGGACATAAAGAAACTTAAAAGAAATACAAATTAATAATGAACAGCAAAAATAATTCAACTTCAGTTGTAATCAAAGAAATGCAAATTTTTTTAATGAGACGTTTTTTAACCTTAACATTGGTAAATATTTTTAATACAAAAATTCTAGGCATACAAGAGAGTGGTGAGACATTATTAGGGGAGTGAGGTGTTATAGCTGAGAGATAGACATAAAATTGCATAGGAAGTATGAGATTACCACTGTAAAATTAAGAATATACAAACACACACACAGAGGCTATAAGGAAATAAATATGTTAGATATGCTTCCCTCTAGGTTAAGAGATTGAGAGACTCATTTTTGCCTCTATATGTTTCTGTATTTCCACATTTTCTACAGTATTTATTACTTTTACCATCCAGCAAAAAAAATAAAAATAAAAATTGACTGTGAGAGATTCTGATAAAGCTAACCTGACCGTATAGAAAGCATCAAGACGGATGGAGCCAGGTGTTGATCTCTGCATTGAAAAAGGCCTCTGGGGTATAAATGTGAATGAATCCTGGAGCCCTGAAATGTGACTACAGGATGTCTTGCACTGATCGTTGGCACAATGAGGGCTCAGGAATGCTAGAGAGGCATAGGGGATGTGCCTGAAGCCCTGGTGTGGGGCCTGGAAACCACAGAGAGTGGGAAAGAGAGCACTAGGGAGCATGGAAGGGACATCGAGGGCCCTGGAATCACAGATGGAGATACAGGTTATGGGCCAGTAGACTTAGGGAACATGAGCTTCTAATATCCCACAGAGTTTCTAGAGGACTGGAGGTGAGAGGTCAAATGAGCTAGAGATGAGGCCTCTGGGTCACCATGTTACAAGCCTGTTTCAAAGTAAAAACCTGGTATTCCAGAAAATTCCTTAAAAGGGATGATGCCCCGCTCTGAAAATAAGAACACTGACTAGAGAGGGAGACTGGAGAAGAGGGGGCTTTGAGGAGTCTACGAGAAAAGAAGAGAGAGCCAAAAAGACCTCCATGTGCTCAAGAAATTTGGGGCAATCAATGGCCTTCGCCCATAGCTCTGTATTCCTACACATGACACTAGCATTAAAAAGAGCTTTAGGGAATTCCCTGGCAGTCCAGTGGTTAGGACTCCGTGCTTTCACTGCCGAGGGCCCAAGTTCGATCCCTGGTTGGGGAACTAAGAGCCCACAAAGCCATGTGACACGGTCAAAAAAAAAAAAGCTTTAAAGCATAAGACAGTCGATTTTGTTAGAATTAAGTTCACTATGAATGACAGAAACCCCAAAATAACAATGGTTTAAATACTTTAGATTGTAGAGAAAAACAAATTTCTAAGTCAAAGGGCAGGCATCCAGCGCTGGGCAGCCTATGTCTGTATCAGGGATTCAGGCTCCCTCTACCTAATGCTTCACCAAGCATTAACTCCAAGCACAATGCCACCGAGATAGCTGCCCTAGCTCCAGCCACCTTGTCTCCATGCTGGTCAGCAGTGGAGAGAAAAGGGGCAAAGAATAATAAGGGAGATTTCCAGATGCTGCTACTGGACACTTCTGCTTATAGGTCATTGGCCAGGACTCAGTCACAGGGTCACATCTCAATGCAAGAGAAGCTGAAAAATGTAGTGTTTATTCTGGGGAGCCACATGTCCAGCTCCACATTCAACTAATACTGAAGATGGTTTCTAGAAAGGGGAGATAAATAACAGTTTCCTCCAATGTAAGGTTTTAATCAGTGAAGTAAGAGGAATACAATATCCACAAGAGGGAACACTTTGTGCAAAGTCAAAGAGGGGTGAAGAGCATCGTGTGTCCAGGAAAACAGTGAATACCATCCACCAGATGGGGGCTGCCGAATCAACCATGTGTAAGTGTTATGTTCAACATGCAATGCATATTTGTCTCATGGGGGGTGGGTGAGGGGCCAATGATACCACGACTTACTTACATTACTTTCTAGTCTCCTTATTTTCTGAATTTTGTATAATTTGCAACGGTTTACACACTCATAATGTGTCGGTAGTTTGTTTTTTAAAGTACTTACTGCTACAAGTTTGTTCTCATCTCCAGAGAATTATAAAAATGACTCAAACATGTACAAGGATGCACACTTCAGACTGCTGGATATGTACTTACCCTGGATTTAAAAAAGATAGATTTGTCAGTGTTAGGTACCCACAACCAGAGAGATCTACGCAAACCTGCCTTGCCCAAGTTGGTAATTTTTGTCCTCTGCAATACTGCATCCAAGAATATAAGTAAGACAAGTGTATGACATTCAAAGGTAAGACAACTGAAGAGTCATTACAGCATGCCTGACGATCATGTCTCACAGAGCCAGAAACACAGCATTTTGTGTGAAGTACGATTGCTTCACTGCTTCATTTCCAGTAAACTTGATTTGAAACGGGAGAGATCTTTCCCTTAACCCTGTCCCTAAGCCCTGATTCCAGAAGATAAACATGACGACATTTATCTGGCCCTTGGGTGGGTCTCAAAAATTTTGGACAAATGCCTTTATATTTTGCTGCAATCAAATGTCTTGAGGAAAGTGTGGTCAGCGATGAAGTGGCAGAAAATGCAGCCCACTTGGGTCTGCAGGGTCAAGTGTTCTTATCCATAAAGCGCAGCATCAAGGTGAATTTGTGTTCCCTGTAGTAGAGACTTGGTGCTGGGAACATATTTTTCCTTGAAGAAACTACCAGACAGGCTGCAAAATCGCTATCTTTCACAGTATTCAGCTTAGAGCACCTGGAGCTAATGCTACCTCTGGGGAAAGGCTCTGGCAGAGGAAGATATGGCCAAACAGCTGGAATGAGTTACCTGCTACATGGAAAATGGCCCTGGCCTTGTTCGCACTGCAGACATCTTTACACCCCGAGTTGAAGAAGCATTATCTACAGGGACTATAATTACCGTTCCTCATTGTTGTACTCTGGCATTTTCTTTTAGCACATGAACTTCCTGCATTATAATCTTTGCTCTGGAAACAGCTGGCTCAGCTCAAATAGCTTGAACACGAATGAAACCCCTGCTCACCCCTTTATAAGTTTCGTACTTGAGCATGAAATCATGGGATCAAATCCTCAACAGCCCTGGAACTTTTCTCGAGACAAAGTGTTTCTTATAAAACCCTTCGTCTTCCTTTCATAATTATGATGCAGAGGAAAAGAAGAATCTTCTTTTGAATATTTCAGCAGACATGACTCACACGATCTTCACTCATTCATGTAGCAGCCGCAACATTTCTGCCACATCCAGCTTCCCCCACCCACCCCATACACGTTTAATCGGCAAAAGCAGGGAACAGAACAGTGTGATAATGTGCTACCATTTGGGATTTTAAAAAAATAAAGGAAAACATATGTCATGATTTACATACAACTGTATACCACCTAAGTTTTTTATATGCGATTACGATATTAAAGAACACAGATGCTGGCCGAAGTCAGTTTGAGGTAGCAGGTAGGTGATTTAAGAAACATGATTTTTCTATTTGTATAATGGTGAGGTCACTGACTCATGATTTGGAGTTGAAGGACCCAGATTTGAGTTAGGATTTGCCCTCTAGCTATATGAATATCGTCCAATTTCTAAACTCTGACCCCTAGCTTCCTGAACTAGATAAAATGGTAATAATAACAACAATAATAATCATGATCGATATTATTATTATATTATTCACTCAGGATGTTTTTTAGAATTAACAGAGCATTTTGAAAATTTTAAGGCGATGTTTAACAAATTAACTAATCATACGTGCTTTCACTTTATTGGATTCTTGCCCCAATGATGAGGCAGGTCTGTCCTAGATCACCTGTTAACTTGCCTTTAATGCCTGCAGCAAAACCTCCTGCACTCGGTGGAAGACTGGCTGAGATCCATGGCATCATTTAGAGCAGATGAACAGCTTTTCTTTGCCCCACCTGGAACTTTAACTCCAGACCTTGGCTACCTCCACTAAGGAACAGAGCCAACTAGCCCAGACCACAGTGAAGCTGAAATTTCTGACCCCCTGAAAACATACCCATTTGAAGGTGAATATGCTCAAATTCATAAAGGTTGGCACCTGAGTTGGTTTAAAAATGCTTTGAATCTGGCTAAACATATTTTTGGTGAAAACCTAGTTGCAGACAAAAACACTGCCTATGAGATAAGGAAAACAGGTGAGTCCAAACGTTGTGTCAGGTTGATTGCCTGTAACTTGAATAGAACCGTTTTCCAGAGCTGCTGCAATTTATGGACTTCTTTGCATGGACCTCAGCAAATCAGACTATTGGCATCTTTTTGTTAAATCTGCCTTAGCTTTCCAGAGCAAAAGCCATTAGGAAAAACCATTTCCCCTTTTGTTAGTTTGATTCACGCTCCAGACTCCTCTAAATGAGTAAGGGATAAAAATGTTCATTAACACCATTTTTTCTTTGCAGATCTCTCTGGTGGGTAAGTGAGGCTCTATTCCTTCCCCGACTTCAAGGAAAAAGACAACACAAAGAGCAAAAGGAACAAATGTGGGAGCAAAAGCCATATAATTAGACCTCATTTAATTATTTAACTTCTATTTTGGGAGCAAAATTTTCAGCAACATATCCTGTTTTCACTTAAGGGCAATAGGAAAGTGACAATATAGTGTAAACAGTTGACCAATCTTCAACCATCCATAAATTAGCTTCAATATTTTTGCCACATCTGGGACCTCCAGATAAATGTTTAATAGAAAAAAAGCAATGTGCAGAATAGCATGAATAATATACTGTCAGGTTTAAAAAAACTATCTATAAATACACATACACACACACTATTATGAACTTAATATATCCCTGAAAATACCAGTAAGAAATTGTTTAATGTAGTTGTCTTTGTAGAAAATTTGGGCAATGAAAAGGTAAGGGTATACCTCTTTGTACTTTTGAGTATTGTACCATTTGAATATACTATCTGGTCAATAAAATAAAGTATTTTTATTGTGATATAATTGACATATATCATTACAATGATTTGATATATGTATATTTTATGAAATGATCACTACAATAAGTTTTGTTAACATCCATCACCAGGTACAGTTACAGACTTTTTTCTTGTGATGCAAACTTTTAATATCTACTCTCTTAGCCACTTTCAAATAAGCAATATGGTACTATTAACTATAGTCACCATGTTGTACATTACATACTCAGGACTTATTTACTTTATAACTTCAAGTTTATACCTTTTGACCACCTTAACCCATTTTGCCCTCCCCAACCCCTCTGGCAATCACCAATCTGTTCTCTGTTTCTATGAGTTTGGTATTTTCTTTTTGTTTTTTGTGTTGTTTTAGATTTCAAGTGAGATCATACAGTATATGTCTTTCTCATCTAATTTATTTCACTTAACATAATGTCCTTAAGGTCCATCCAAGTTGTCACAAATGGAAAAAATTCCTTCTTTTTTATGGCTGAAAAATATTGCATTATGTATAGGTATATGTATATGTGTAGTGTGTGTGTGTGTATGTATATATATATATATATATATATATATATATATATATATATATATATATGCCACATCTTCCTTATCCATTCATCCATCAGTGGACACTTAGGCTGTTTCCAAATCTTGGCTATTGTAAATAATGCTGCAATGAACATGGGGGTGCAGATATGTTTTTCAATAAGTCTTCATTTCCTTCAGAAAAATACCCGGCAGTGGAACTGCTGGATCACCATTTTTTTGAGGAACCTCCAGACTGTTTTCCAGTGGCTACCACCCACCAATGGTGAGCGAGGGTCCCCTTTTCTCCACCTCCTCCACAACATTTGTCACTTGTGTTCCTTTTGATGATGGCCATTCTGACTGGTGTGAGATGGTATCTCATTGTGGTTTTGATTTGCATTTCCCTGATGATTAGTGATGTTGAGCATCTTTTCATGCATCTGTTGGCCACCTGTATGTCTTCTTTGGAAAAATGTCTATTCAGATCCTCTGCCCATTTTTTAATCCGACTGTTCATTTTCTGCTATTGAGTTGTATGCGTTCTTTACATATTTTGGATATTAATCCCTTACCAGATATATTATTTGCAAATATGTTCTCCCATTCAGTAGGTTCCTTTTTCATTTTGTTGATGATTTCCTTTGCTGTGCAGAAGTGTTTTAGTTTGATGTAGTCCCACTTGTTTATTTTTAGTTTTGGTGTCAAATCCAAAAAATCATTGCCAAGGCCACTGTCAAGGAGCTTACTGCCTATGTTTTCTTCTAGGAATTTTACAGCTTTGAGTCTTATATTCAAGTCTTTAATCCCTTGTGAGTTAATTTTTGTGTATGGTGTAAGATAATGGTTGAGTTTCACTCTTTTGCATGTGACTATTCAGTTTCCCAAAACCATTTATTGAAGAGACTTGGTTCTTCCATCGTAAGTTAATTGACCACATATACATGGGTTTATTTCTGGCCTCTATATTCTGCTCCATCATTTTAAAATAAAATATTTTAATAAAAAGAAAAGCTTACATTACCACTAATAGAAAGTAACTGTGAAATGGAACTAATACACTGTTGTCCGTATCCTGCTCTGTATTTGTTGAAAGGGGAGATGTGTCAATGTTAAAAGAGACTTTCTCCTTCATGTACTTGGGAGTGTTGAGAAAAGAAACTGATCAAGAGAATGAGAAGACAAGCCAAAAACTGGAGGAAAATATTTGCAAAAAAACACATCGGAAAAAGTACCATTATTCAAAATATACAAAGAACTTGTAAAACTCTATTTAGAAATGAATGAAATGGGCAAAAGACCACAGAAGGTATGCATATGGCAAATACACATATTAACAGATTCTCCACATCATATGTCACCTGGGATATACAAATTAAGACAACAATGAGATACCACTGCATATCTATTAGAATGGCTGAACTTTGGAACACTGACAGCACCACATGCTGGCGAGGATGTGCAGCAACAGGAACTCTCACTCATTGCTGGTAGGAGTGCAAAATGGATACAGCCACTTCGGAAGACAGTTTGGTGATTTCTTAAAAAACTATACATAATCTTACCATATGACCCAGCAATCACACTCCTTGTTATTATCGAAAATGAAGTGAAAACATGCCCACACACACACAAAATTACACACAGATAGTTACAGCAGCTTTTTTCATAACTGCCGAAACTTAGAAGCAATCAAGACACCCTTCAGTAGGTGAATGAATAAATAAACTGTGGTACATCCAGAAAAAGTAGTGTTATTCGTCATTAAAATAAATGAGCTACCAAGCCATGAAAATGCATAGAGGAAAGTTAAGTGTATATTACTAAGTAAAAGAAGCCAATCTGAAAAGGCAACATACTGTATTATGATTCTAACTATATGACACTCTGGGAAAGGAAAAACTATGGAGACAGTGAGAAGATCAGTGGCTGCCAAGGGTTGGAAGGAAGGGAGGAGACACAGGGATGAGTAAGCAGAGCACAGGCGTTTTTTTTTTTTTTTTTTTTTTTTTGCGGTACACAGGCCTCTTACTGTTGTGGCCTCTCCCGTTGTGGAGCACAGGCTCTGGACGCGCAGGCTCAGCGGCCATGGCTCACGGGCCCAGCCGCTCCGCGGCATGTGGGATCTTCCTGGACCGGGGCATGAACCTGTGTCCCCTGCATCGGCAGGCGGACTCTCAACCACTGCGCCACCAGGGAAGCCCCAGAGCACAGGTCTTGGAGGGTAGTGAAACTTTTCTGCAACTATGTATAGTTATAAATATAAATATATACATATATTCTGAAACCCTAATGGGAGATACATGTCACTGTACATTTGTCCAAACACACAGAATGTACAAAACCAAGAGTAAACCCTAATGTAAGTTATGGACTAATATAAACTATGGGTGACAACGATGTGTCGAAGTAAGTTCATCGACTGTAACAAATGTACCACTCTGGTGTGGGATGTCGATAGCTGGAAACTTGTACGTGTGCAGGAACAGAGATTATGTTGGAACTCTGTACTTGCCATTCAATTTTGTTGTAAACCTAAAACTGCCCTAAAACATATATTTTATTAATTTAAAAAAAGGAAGTGAAACATTTCTAACATTCTGACTTTATGACTCAGTGGCATTTAGTCCCATGTTCACGCCCTACTTAAAATACTTAGCCTTTGGGAAACTGGTATCGAAGAAAGGGCATTCAACTTGGGTGCTTATCAGTTTCTAAATCTATTTAATCTAGTGTTAGTTCTTCTCATCCAGATTAAGAACCTTCTTGTCCACCTATCTCTCAAGAATTTAGTGAGATCAAATGTGATAATGCACATAAAAATCCTTGAAAATAATATACAGATAAAAGGAATATTATCTCTGGGATGTCTTAAAGTAAATCGTTCAAATAGTTCTTATGAAGAAAAACATTTTTGTCTCTGCTGAGTTTTTGTTTCCTCTCTTGTATCTTAAAATAAGTACTTCTAGAAGTAGGTTGAGAATGGGGAGAAGCAGAGAGTAGAAAAAGTTGTCCCTATCTCACAATGAACCCACATAGAGAACCCAATGAGTGAACACGTTTCATTCCCTGGCAGAAGCAGAACAAAGAAGGAGGGGAAACATTAAGAAGAAAGAATAGGGACTAGTTCTAGTGGCTTGTGTGACAGGACACAGGAATATCCTTAAATTTGAAAGGAGAGGAAAGGAGGCACTGAGTGCTCTAGCTAAAGAGACACAGGGCTAATCAGACATGGGCCTGAGGCAGGATTCTGGGCTATTGCTCCTCAGGCCTTTGGTGGAGAAACCCTGACTTAAAAAAGACTTATTCTTTTATCATGAACATAATCACATTTTGAGAATCATTGCTCTGTATCCGTACAACACCACGACATATCAGCCGACCATCTCAGATGACGAAAACAACCGGTATGGCAATTTTTTTCTTAGGTTGTGTTTCATGAGATACATAGGTATTCATCAGGAAGAAAATGGAAATCCATGGTCAAATAAGAACTAGAATCTCTAGGTTAAGTAAAGTACTTATTTTATGGAAAAATGTCTCAGAGTATTTAACTAATGCACTACTCCATTTCCTAGAGGGGTATAAGTAAGCAGTGTTTTCCTAACACCTGACCCCGAGTCCCCTCTAGCCCACCAACCCTCCCTCTCCTTTATTTTTTCGTGTACAACTATATTTGCAAAACTTTGAACTAAGTATATTGAGCAACGCAGGCAGGAGCTGCCTTGGGCTATACTGCTCTGCACACCCCCAGCATATTCAATAAACGGTGGAGGAACAGATGAATAATTTGGACAAACCAGGATTAGTTCCTCGTCTACAACTGTTCTCTTAGAGACTATAATCATCGAGGCCCCTTTCAAAAGACTACACAAACACAGATCTATTGTTTCATAAACAACTTTAGGTAACAGTTAGGCAAACACACACACACACACATCATATAAACTCGTTTTCTTCCAAAAAAGAATGCACACACAGAGAGTGTCTCCCACACCAACACCATGATTTTTTTTTTATGTCAGTGCTAAGAAATGTATCATAAGAGTAAGTTAACTCAGAGCACTCCACTGGGATCTTTAGACCTCATTATTTCTCAGCATAATTAAATCTTTATTAGATTAAATTACACTTTTTCTGGACTTCTCAATAAATTTAGTACCCAGCCAACCTTTAATGTGGTATTAGATAAGACCCCAAAAGAAATTTAAAGAAGAATAGCCCTTACCACTGCATTCAAAATTCTCAGTTTTATAGAAGAGTCCCCTCAGACATATGCTACCCACATTATCATGGCATGCCTTTCAAGGTGCTTTTTTCCAAATAAGAAAAGGAAGGAATCAATAGAATTAGCACAAGAAGGCTTTCGGCTGGCAAGGAAGTGAAAGGTAAAAATGGAAAGACTTTAAATGAGGAGGATGTGGTTTTTGACAACCCAGACATACTGGCCCAAATTATGAAGCCAAGCAAAACAGAGGAAAATTCAGCACTGAAATTACAAGACTCTCTTTATGATGCTCAGAAAATAAGTATAATGGCCTAAACGTTGTAGGTTTCTTGTTCGTTCATCAACTACCACATACCCATACCCTCACCCCAGCCCTTCTCTCCTCCAAAATGCTCCCGCAAAGACAACCACCCCTCCTCATGTTAATCCTGTTATGCCACGTCCGAGGGTTTCAGCGCTTGAAGGAGTAACTTAAAATTTACCCAGAATTAGTGAGCACAGAAGGCTGGTGAACACTCAGAGCACATTCTGCCTTCAACCTGACAGGGCATCATCAGGAAACTGGCACTATAGCTTTGTTGGCAAGAAAGAGTACTTTTCAATGCACACAGGTGTGGAAATAAAAGCTGTAACTGTCTCGCCAAACATGTTTCACTTCAACAGCAATGTTAAACCAGCCAAAAACACTGCTGACAACTTTAAAATATGGGAATCAGAAATCAGCAGCGGTTTTCATTCACTGTGCAGCACAGTTGTTGATCCATCTTCCACTTGTCACTAAGTCTATCGAAGGTGATACCAGCACAACCACTTGTAAAGCCCAAATAGTCAGACAACTGGATGTGTGTGTGTAAGGCAGTGAAAATAACTAGTGTTATCTCTCTTTTTTCCTATGAATTGGCAGATGGGCTTTCCTAGTATTCAGTGATCATCCCTGTTGTTGGATTGCCACCTCGTATTGAAATGTGTTTTCTGCACACCACAAACCTCTTGAGGGAGAGGATCGTGTCTTAGTCTTCCCTTGTATCCCCTAAGTACACAGCATAATGCTGGACATGTAATAGAAACTTGGAGAGTATTTGCTGAGCCGACCTAAACTGACCTGAACTTGTTCTTCAAACAGGTAGAAGCAGACCGCCTCTCATGTACGCACCTGGAGGCTCCTTCCAGGAGAAGGTTGTTCCCTGTTTGACAGGGTGCAAGTGATAGGAGATCACAGCTTAGCCTGTTGCATGAGACAACTTGTGACGTCCACGTGCTGGGGATCTACCTAGTAGAGGTCAAGCCCTCAGAGCCTTCTTACAGAAAAAGTCACTCTCAGATTCCACCCCACTACACAAACCCACTTCATCCTCAGTAAACCCTGCCAGTACTTGGCTTTTCTCTAGAAGCAAATTTTACACTGGTTGAGGCAACCAGTGAAACCGCTTGCTGAGCTCTGGCTCATTTTCATATCTGTTCCAAGAGTTTACTGAATAAACTTGCACACCAGTGAGTTGAAAATGATAGCAGTTATGCTTGCAAGACATTCAGTCCTCTTTAGAAGAGAGAAGCTCCTTTCTAAAGGTTGGAATTTTAGAGTTTGATTTTTATATAGTTTGGTACAATTCACTAATGTTCTAGACAGGAGGATGTTTATCCAATCCCAAAGTCTGTCTTTTTTTTTATAACATAAGTACACCTTTTTATCATTTATGGCAACACTTCTAAAACTCAAGAAATGAACAGATTCCCTGTAAAGAAAAAACACATTTCCCCTTAAGCCCCTTGTGTTAGCTTAATTTTATTTGAATGTTACTCAAACGCGTACAACCTTAAACTTAACAGGTATAAAAGCCCTTATGCTCATAGTTCTTGGACAGCTGGAAAATGTTTACAATTAAATACAGACAAAAGTTTGAGCCAGTAAACTTTTAATTAGCAATCTTAATTTGATGTGATGGATAATAGTGTGCTGCTGAGAGTTCATCATTCCTTGCAGTCTGAACTCAGAATCTGTATCTATGGTACAGGTCCTTTCAAGTTTGGCAGGCTTAAAAAGAATAGGTGCCGGGCTTCCCTGGTGGCGCAGTGGTGGAGAGTCCGCCTGCCGATGCAGGGGACACGGGTTCGTGCCCCGGTCCGGGAAGATCCCACATGCCGTGGAGTGGCTGGGCCCGTGAGCCATGGCCGCTGAGCCTGCGCGTCCGGAGCCTGTGCTCCGCAATGGGAGAGGCCACAACAGTGAGAGGCCCGCGTACCGCAGAAAAAAAAAAAAAAGAATAGGTGCCATTTGATGAGTCCCTTCCTTCAACTGGATTTTACTGCAAAACCTTCATTTACAAAATGCGTATTTGCATCATTTACATATTAAATCTGCCTCTATTATTTTCTTATTAGCTCAAGATAATTAAAGTAGCACCAGTTGGCGCTAAAGACACTAGGAACATGAGCACGAACATGGGCACTAAATTCATCCAAATGATCTATATACCTGTCAGGATTTCCTTTAGTTCTAAATTTTTTAAAAAACTCTAACTCAGGGACTTCCCTGGTAGCGCAGTGGTTAAGAATCTGCCTGCCAGTGCAGGGCACACAGGTTCAAGCCCTGGTCCGGGAAGATTCTATATGCCGCAGAGCAACTAAGCCCGTGTGCCACAACTACTGAAGCCAGCGCACCTAGAGCCCATGCTCTGCAACAAGAGAAGCCACCACAATAAGCCCACGCACTGCAAGGAAGAGCAGACCCTGCTCGCCCCAACTAGAGAAAGCACGCACACGGCAACAAAGACCCAACGCAGCCAAAAATAAATTTAAAAACAAAATCTAACTCAAACTGGGTCACAGCTGAAAGAATCTTTGGCAAACACCCCCCACTGGCTCTGACAGGTTACATGCTCATTCCTGAGGCCAATGGAATACAATGCACTGATCACAATCAGAGCTAATGCCAGGAGCTAGCTATGGGGTTACTCTCACCTAAACTGTGTGCCTGAAAGAGAGAAGTGGTTTATAAAGGAAATCAGTGGTACTGTTATCAAGAAAGGATGGGAATAGATGTGTCAAACCACCAACAATAAAGGTCCACGATGCAGCAACCTAGAACATGTTTACATTAACATGTTCGGGTTACTACTAAGATATGAACCCCAAATTTAAAAATTATTGTAAAGAACTCAGACCCTGCAAAAGTGGTCCTTAGACATCCCAGTACTTCTCAGACTCCTGTTCAAGAAACACTAATTTAGGGGGCCACAGAGTTAAAAAAGGGTGAAAAGGAACTCAAAGTTGACCTTAAAAGTTCAAGAAAGCAGGCCCAGATTAATACATGGAATCTGACCAACCAAATACCTAAGTACATCTAGGAGTCTATAAAAGGAAGCCATAATTGTCTTTTAGATAAGATGATTTTGCAGTTTATGTAAATAAAAATAGACTTCCATGGCAATCTTACCACATCAGATGAAATGGCTTTTCACCAGATTTGGAGTTCATATTGGGATGGTCAAGCTTGAACTACAGGCTATATGGCATTGATGAAATCTACTTTGGGAGACTCTGGGAGGCACATTCAAGAGACCACAATCTATCCAGAGAAACAGGGTGACAGAGGTCATGTGACTGCCAATCAGAAAAGAGATGCCATGGATCAAGAAAACAAACAGAAGTTTCAAATATGAGCCTTAAATCAAAAGTTAAAAGAGCAGATACTCTATGTAACAAGTAGTGATTTGCCCTAAGCGCTTCTCTAATGGGTAACACCCTGAAGCATAGTCCCTGACTAAAGCAGTCTATTTATTCAACAATGGCACGTGATTCTTTCGAAGAACGCATAGAGGAAAGCTGACTTGTCACATGAAATAATATGGCCTCAGTGAGAGCACTCATGGCTTTCCCCAGGTAGGTGAATTAACCTGGGCAGGTGTGCACACTGGGACAGAGGTGGGATAAAAGCCCTATTCTCTTTGCCTTTGTTTCTTTGTACTGATATTCTTAGTCTCCTGGAAACTGATCTCGTAGGGAAACTAAGGTTCTCGGCAGCCTGTAGTTGTTAATATGTGAACACAGTTATTACCCACATGAAATAATCTAGGACTTTGATTTTTGTACAAAAGAGGCATGTAGGTCATACTTCTATTCTTTGGCTTCCAGGCAGCAATGTCCCTGAACAACTCCAGATACAAATACAAATGTGCTATTTAAAAGTTTCTGAACACTCTCTCCTTGCAACTTTCAACCACATCCATCGTCAGATGGGAGTCTAGATACTGTTCAGGGTTCTCCTCCTGATTATGCCAGTAGAAATCAGGGTAACTTGGGCCAAGTCACTTAATGCTTTGTGGCTTTATTCCTCTATATGTAAAAAAGAATACTGACACTGTACCCCATTCATATGCTGGAGGGAGAATAAATAAAAGAGATCTTGGATAAGAAAAAGATGTAAAAAATTAACAGCAACAAATAGACATGGGGCTCTATTCAATTATGCAAATATTTCTTGACTATCTACCCACTTCCTAGGATTATTATTGATTCCCCAGTTTTGTCCTATGTTGAGGAGCATATAAATTCAAGTTCACAAGATTGTGCCCGGAAAGGTGGCCAGAACTGGAGCTTTGTGGTAATCTACTGATGTTGACACACATTTCCCGCAAGCAGTATCATAGAAACATATTTTTATATATAGTAAACTGGGGGAAAATCGAACTCACTCTCTATTGTTACAATTACTGCTGCAATATTATTAATTTATTACTATATTTCAATTAAATTCCTCTTACTGGAACTTAAAAACCATGAAAACCCAGACAGACTGAACATAGCAGACCATTAAGTCACCCTCTCCTTACTCATACGATTCCGTTCTAAGGCACAAAGGGACAATATTATAATGTAATTACTACTTTTAGTACCAATGAGTAATACCAACCCATCATGCAAGCACCAGTAATTGACAAGAACATTTTGTTATGATCTGTGGCTGCAGGCTACTTTTTCTCTCCTCACCCAAGACTAAAAATGCAATAATGTCTTTTATAATGGGGGTGATGTGGCTTGAGAAGTATCTGTTTATGATTCATACTAAGGAGGGAGCATAGTCTGCTACACAGCAAGCTCCTTTGCCTCAGAGGAAAACATATTCTATGTTGCATTAACTCAGCTCTGAGGCAAAATAATTATAGCCTGAGTAGGCAGCTCAAACATCAGCTGGCCCTGATATCCCTTCCACACCAGAGACCTCCAAATGAGCTTCCAAATGGCTGTTTGAAAGATGTCCTTGATTCATCATCTCACAGATGAGCTAAATGAAGTAGAGCAATGCAGGGTGGCTTATAGCTTGGTCAGATACTTGCTATTTATATGATAAAGAGTAGGATTCTAGAAACCTAGAGTCTAACTATAAAATTAAGCAGCAAATAAAAGCATCAGCTATGGTTCCATTCTGGGGGTCAGGTTCTCCTCCCAATTAAGTCCGACCCCTAAGGAAATTATGATGTGAACAATTTTCATATCTAGGAATCTTCTGCTCCCCGCCTATTCCATAGCCTGTTTTTCTCTGCCTACCCAGGATCACATCTTTTTACAGGTTTGCTCTCAGACAGCTGCCCCAAACAGAAAACAATCTGATAAATGTATTAGTTGTTCATTCACTTTTTCATTCATAAGAACATTTATTGAGCTACGTTCTAAGCACTGTACTAGACTCTTAGGGTTCAAAGGTCAATACATCAATATCCTCCCTTCAAAAATGCATCGTCTAATGTCATATTTAATAGGCTTGGCAGAGGTCAGGGCTAGACTGGAAGTGCCATATGGGTTGTAGTAGGTGGCACTGAAAAATAGAGCATTTAAGAAGGTGGTGAGGGGGCTTCCCTGGTGGCGCAGTGGTTGAGAGTCTGCCTGCCGATGCAGGGGACGCGGCTTCATGCCCCAGTCCGGGAAGATCCCACATGCCGCGGAGGGGCTGGGCCCGTGAGCCATGGCCACTGAGCCTGCGCGTCCGTAGCCTGTGCTCCACAACGAGAGAGGCCACAACAGTGAGAGGCCCGCGTACAGCAAAAAAAAAAGAAGGTGGTGAGGAATGCTAATGACAAACTTTGACAAGGCCTACCTCCTTCTTGTTCTTTGTTTCCAGTATTTGTCAAATCACCAAATCAACTGTAAGAACCTAAGAGCTTTCCATTCAGATCCTGCCTCCATAACCCTCTTTCAATCATTCAGCGTTATTTGGCACCTACTTAGGGTAGGCACTGTGCTTCAGGAGTACTACCTGGAGCCTGCCCTTGACAGTTCACTGTATACTTGGGGAAACAGTCACTAAACATGAAACTACTCTATCATTAGTGAAGAGCAATCAATATTGGAGATTTGTACAACATGCCATGGGTATGAGAGTGAGTGTGGGCAGTTCATCCTCTCCTTGGGACTTAGGAAATGCTTACCAGAGAAGTTAATATCTGAACAAAGTTTTAAAGAATGAGTAGGAGCCAACTATATCCCAATACAAAATAAAAATTAAATAAAAAAAATAAAAGATGAGTAGGAGTTATACACGTGAATGGGTAGGGACATATTATATGGCAGACATCGGCACTCTCTTTGAAAATCAGAAGATTTGGCATCACCAGGCCCAAATTCTTACATATGGCCATAATTACTGGAACTGAGTGGGGTCTCCCATTGGATGCGGCCTGTGTTGAACTCAACCTACTTCATTTATTTACATGTTTAACCCCTTAAGCAACTGAGTTTGAGATCTCTGGTCTATTGATTCCAGCTTGGGCCCACATGACCATAAAACAGTCAGTGGAGTTAGTCAACTATGTACAACTATCACTGAATTTGGTTTTCTTTTTTTAACAGAATTGCTTATTGGATATTTTGTAACCATTGATTTAACTTAAATAGATATATTTTGACCATATATACTCATTACCCAAAGTGAAGAATTAAATATTGATGATCAAAGCAGTTATTGTTTATTCTATCAATTTAAGAACAAACCAGTCCTAGAGAGAGAGAGACCAAAAGCCTGTCCAAAAGCCCATGTGTTCCATCTACCCCTACATATGTCAAGTGCCACTTTCTCCCATGATATTCCATAGAGTTCTAGTTTAAATGTATGTGAATGTATGTGTGTATAGTAGTACTGAATTAAATTAGGACTCTCAGACCTCCTCATTCTGGTGTGATGCAGTCTGCAGTGATGTGCTGTCTGTGACAGGGCAGAGACAGACTCTCGGCAGCCCAAATTGAAACATCACGCCTCTACCAGCCATGATTCCAACTCTGCAACAGAATGATCCCATAATCCACTGGCAGAATGACCAGACAGCAAGAGGAATCTGGGTTCCAGTTCAATACCATTCCCTGAAGTTAGATCTGAAGTACCATGCATCTGAAAACATTTGAGCAGCTGTCTACAGAGAAAACGGTATGTGTGTGTGTGTGTGTGTGTGTGTGTGTGTGTGTGTGTGTGTGTGTGTGTGTGTGTGTGTATCAGATATATAACTTAGAATTTAGACTGTCTCCTTATAAAAAAAGATCAGATGGATGTGCTAAAAGCACTCCCATAGAACAACATTCCTGTGAAGAAAAAGTTCTAATATCTGAAGAGAGCAGCAAAGCTTGCTAAATTTGGGTTTGCTCGGCTCTGTTTCCTGATGAGGTCTGGCTATACAAACAGTCTGATTTACATGGCTGACGTCAATATACTCTCAGAGTTGAATAACATGCACTAAATCTACTACCACACTTTCATTCCAGAATCAACACAATGAATCTCCTCGTTCCTTGTTGCTTTACTTACTTTAAAAAAAAAAAAAAAAAAAGTAGTTCTTTCATGGAGGAAAAAGATTAGAGGGTGGTTTTTTAGTATTTTCTTTTTATAAGGATATAGAGAGCAAAGCAAAAAGAATGGTAGATTTAGCAGTGAGTTGAATCCAAGTAATGGCTGTGAACAGGTGTCTGGTTTTCTTTTTTAATGGCCCTAAGAATGAACATATAAAGACATAAGAAAATTAAATTAAGACCCTAAAAGACTAATTGTAAATAATGGGTTTCTTAAGGAGCAGTTTTTAAATTTTCAGAAAGGTGAGAATATGTCTGAAAATTAGAGCAATTCCAGCAATTGTGCCTGATTCATTTTTCCCTGAGCTACTTGTTTGTTCCCTGTAATATCAGTCCCAACTATGTGGCTGGTATTGCCCATTTGGATGACTTTATACAGAGCTTCGAACTCTATGGCTGCTAAATTCAACTGAAGATCAAAGTTGGGTCTACATGACCAGAGAGAGTTAGAAAAAAAATCAGCATTTTTCCAAGGCCTGTCTATGTTAGGAGAAGCAGGATCCTAAAATGCAGGCCTCACTGTTCAAGGAATTATCCTAACAATGCAGTGAACAGAACCAACTCAATAGACATCACCGTAAGAGAGACCGAGAAAAAGGTTGATTTGCATCAATTCAAGCCAGAAAAAAGGTCACACCCTGAAATCTAGTTACAGTTATTTGTAATAAAATTTAATAATGATAATAATTATTAGCTATTCCAATATATGGCTACTACTACTAATTTTTAAATTTCATTAAGAAAATAAATCGCAGCTATGGCATTTCTAAGATTTCTTTCCTTTCTAATAAGAATTCTTTAAACTTATACTTTTACATTTATCAGCACAGGCTTCTGTTTAATATTTCTGCCCCTGGTTTACTGTGCGTATTTTTAAGATTAATACTCATTTTCATAGTAGTTTTTGCTGAGCAACATTATTAAGAACTGTGTTCATCTACAGAGTATAAGGCACCTCCCAACAATTCAAGTTATTCATTCGACTTTATTTGAACTTGAGAATCATGACATCCACACTGCAAGAAATCCCCCGATACTACAGCTGTTTTATCAAGAAACACAACTAATTAAGAGGAAAAAAAGACAGAGATCCCATCTGGAAACTAATGGAACTCAAATATTTCCCCCCTACCCCTGACTCACTAAATATAAAGGTAAAAAATATATATGCTTAGGACTTAAAAGAAAAAGCTCTCGTTCTTTTTTTCCCTTTTTCCTCTCTATAATACAATGTTCATTTTACACATGAGACCTTAGATTTATTTACAAAAGCACCATGTGTAATGAATTCTCATCTACTAGGATCTGAGAAGACCATCTGGAAGAAAGGGAGTGTGCATGAGTCAATAGGTCCCAACAGCTGGCACTGATGTGCAAACCTTCTGCCACTCTCCTTTGGATTTTCACTGCTAAGATACTGTATTTCTAAATACACGATGCTTCTTTAAGCTTCCAACTTCTGGCTTTCCAAAACATGTTTGGATTTATTTGTCATATGGCTTCCCAAACAAAAAAAAATGCAAACCCAAAAAAGGAGTGCTAATGAAGTGGAGGAGTTGCAATGTTAAATGATTTTTTAATAAACATTAAATTTCTATATTCTGGAAAGAAGGCAGCCCAGCCCACTGAAAAACCATGGGCTCTGAAGTGAGAAAGATGATGTGTTGATGCCAGTATTTTCTATCCTTGAATTTCTTTTCTGTAAAATTGGGGGATCATGCCTTCCTGAAGGAGTTGTCATGAGCATCAAATGATACAGGAGATGTAACCTGTTAGGGCAGCTCTGAAGGCTTGAGTTACAGTGCCACAGAGAAGTGTATGGAGTGAGCCTTCTTTGAAAGCACAGTTTAAGACAATTCATGAGGGTCTCTATTTCCCTCCAGTTGGCTAAAAGCTCCCATGGCAGCTCTTCTGGGAATCAAGGTGTAGGGGATGGGGGAGCCCATGGCACCATGCATTCAAAGGAGAGTTGAACTTCAGAGCTTAGAAAGAGTCATCTCATTAAGGCTTGGCTGGATCCGTGGGAAGATCTGAATGCCAATGCATCCGGAATGACATCATAGTTTTCTGTGCCTTCTCTGAATACAGAGCTACCCCAGGAGCAGGAGCAAGGACTCTCACATTCTCCACTGCTGAAAGAGGTCCACCCTTACGTACAATAACAGCCTTGGACTCCTGTGGATTCAAAAGGCTTCCAAGTTCCTTTCAGGGAGGTGTGTTCCCACACACCTGCTGAGAGGTCACTCTCACGCAGCAGCTCTGATTGCCTAGAATTTGGATTAGATGAGCCCACTTGCCACTTTTCCCCTTTCTGTTGGACTGGTCATCAACGGAGCCCAACAATGTATACAGCAGAGCCATAGCCAGTGCCCACCATTCTATGGAAGCAACCCAGAAAATCCTGGAGACCCATTACCATGAGAGGAGTTAGCCCAGGGGCCCAGTCCAAGCAAATGGAATGTTTTCTTCATCATTAAAGTCAAGAGGAAAAGGAAACCTAACAGAGATGAGAAGTATTCCTGAGAAACAGAAGCAAATGAGAACCCGAGACTTTCTCATGAGAATAACCAAACCAATAAATGCTTATTGGATGCCAGCTTTATAACAGCACTCTACAGGAAAGAAGGGGCATAAAAAGAATAAGATGCAGTCCCTGCCTTTGAAAACATTATAATAAAGATTATAATCTCATAGAACAAAACTTCCTGAACTATGAAAAATGAACTAACAATATATGATTTATGAAGGGGGAATGATATCACGGAGAATGGGGAGAATGAGAGAGGTGACAGATAGATAGAAAGATAGATAGATACAGATGATAGAGGGAGAGGGACAGAAACAGAGAGAGGTCAATGTAACGCATAGATGGATAGATAGCTAGATGATAGAGGGAGAGAGAAAAGAGAGAGAGGAGAGAGAGGGATGATAGATGGATAGATATGTGGATGGATGGACATGTGGACAGAGAGACAGATAAATTGATAGATATTAGCCATTATGTACCATATACTTTGATGGATACTTTACATACATTTATTATTAATCCTCACAATAACTCAATTAGGTATTTTCCCATTTTATATATTCACAAAAACCAAATCTTGGAGATGCTTAAGCAACTGATTAGGATACATGTCTAGTAAGTGGTAGAGCTGGGATTGAAATCCAGATGTAACTCTAAATACTTTTTCAGAACCTAATGGTGTCATGTTTCTCTTTCCACAGTGCTGACAGGTGGCTCAGTGCCAGGTATTCAGCTCTATTTATCCTTTGTGATTGGCATATTTCTTCTATGTGGTTAATTTTATTGCAACTGTCTTCTTTATGTTTTTGCTGTTCTTTTTTGGAAAGAAGTAGGATCTACATAAACAAATTGGATTAAATTGACTCCAAAGCTCACGTTCTGTCTGGTGTATCATGCCCTGCATTAAAATAACAGGTCTCGGCAACAACCCAAATCCAAAGGCAGAACAAGGTTTGTTAACACTGTTCAGACCAAAAAAAATTCCATTAACAGTCACAAAAGGAAAGACCCTTTCACTCTCACTCTAAGGGATTCAGGAGCATAGAGAAGTGGGATTCCAATGGGACTACTAAAGGCTGAGAAAAGCAGAACAGAAGCAGGGGTGGGCTTACTACGTAATAAAAGTAGAAAAGAAATGAAATGTGGATCAGAACGGAGAGAGAAATTAAACACCAGCAAATAAAAGCAATTCAAGCTTGCTGCATTGTCTTCAAAGTCACTGTTAAGTTTCATTCTTTTTTGCTTTAAAAACAAGGATTAGGGGTCTCTGTTTTGTATTTATTGAATTCAAATCATACCTCCTTTTCCTTTCTTAGGCAACTGATCCTAAAAGTAAAGCAGCAGGTGATCTTGCCACACCCTGGGCAAAAGAATTATAGCAGCGTTCAGACACATCACCCTGAGAGTTTTACCTGTAGAGATACATTTCAAAAATGTCCTTTCCCTTCCATAATCTAGCCTGAGAGTGCTTGAGTTTCCTTTGGAGAATGAGAACACGCTCTCCTTCTCTCTCCTTAAAGCTAGGCTGAGAATTCTCTAAGGCCAGGAAATAAGCAAAACAGTGCTGACAGCCTCACTTTCACCACCTCGTTCTATTTCCAGCTGGACCCTGGGACCTGCAGGTGAGGAAGAGGGGCAGTTGGCACTAACACAGATGTTCCCCCATGTCCCCATGATCCCCAGAGGAGAACAACCCTCAGAGACACGGTCTTTATGGGAAAACTGCTTGCTAAGCCATCAGAGGCAATCTCATGAAAAATCAAGGGCGCTCTCAGCCCAGGCTTTGTAAGCCTGTGTGACCATTCAAATGCCAGAATATTTTTCTCATTTATAAGTTTCATGATCTTAACAGCACAAGCCAACTTCTCTCAAAGGGATTCTTTTCCTCATCATTGCTGTTATCAAGAAGCATTTATTAAACACTCATCTGCAGGTGGTGCTGGGTACAATAAAGCACAACTGCCATTCTCTGTTTGAAGTACAGTTCTGCAGCAACAACTCCCTCACTGTTTTTGCTTCGATCAATTAACAATGAGTCAACTTCTATCACCTACAGAGCAGAGGCCAGAGAGTCAGGAGTCTGCACAGAGACTTTACCAGGGGCCAGGAGAGTTGGGCTCTGTTCTACCTGGCACCTAAAATAGATATGGCACATGAAGATGTTTTTCACTTACAGTTTCAAAGGGCCCATCCTCCAAGATGGGACTGGAGATGCAAGGAAGCAGGCAAAAGTTGTTTCCACAGTCTTTTTCTTCACTTTCTTGCCTTTTTTCACTGACTTTTAAAAACTATGTAACATTTGATATATACTAAAGGATGTATGTAGCAAATATGTGAATTATAAAATAGAGTCATCCCTCGGTATCCACAGGGGATTGGTCTCAGGACATTATACAGTCACCTCCCTCCCCGTACCCAAATCCACAGGTGCTCAAGTCCCTTATATAAAATGGCTATTTGAGTTGGCACTCCATACCCACAGTTTCCGCATGAAAAATTGATCCAAGTTGGTTGAATCAGCAGCTGCGGATCTGCAGATATGGAGGGCCGACTGTATAATAATAAAAAGAACATTATGAGCCTACCAATGAACTTAATAGGTACTAGGGATTTACTCTTAGCAATGAATCCACCTGTGTGCTTTGCTCCGCCCCTACCCTACACCTTTCCCTCCAGAGCTGAACTCTGCACTGAATTTGATGTTAATCACTGACTTGCTGTTTAGTTTTAGTACATATAGAGGTATTTTTTAAATTGAAGTATAGTTGATTTGCAATGTTGTGTTAGTTTCTGGTGTAAACCAAAGTGATTCAGATATATATGTATATATATTCATACATATATTTTTTTTTCATATTCTTTTCCATTATGGTTTATCACAGGCTACTGAATACAGCTCCTTGTGCTATACAGTAGGATCTTGTTGATTTATTCCTCTTCCACTCCCTTTCCCGCTTAGGAACCATCGTTTGTTTTCTATGTCTAGCACATGTATTTATAAATGCACAATATATTATTTACTCTTGACTGGTTTTGAACTTTATAAAAAGGGGTCTCAGTTTACATCCCCTGCTTACAAATGAAGTTAAACATCTTTTCTTATACACATTTGCCATTCATATTGCCTCTTCAGTAGTATGTCTTTTCCCTCTTTCTTCTGTTGTGTTGATAATCTCTTTTGTAATTGATTTGGAGTAATTCTTTATATAATCCAAACATTAATCCTATTTCAGTTACATGTCAGGCAAATGTCATCTCCCTGTATTTTCATTCACTTTTTGCTGTCTTTGATAAACAGAAGTTCCTAGTTTAATGTGGTTGAATTTTTAAAAATTTAGGTTAGTGCTTTCTGTGTCTTATTTGAATAAATGTTTCCTTACCCCAGGATGTATATTGTCCTATACATTCTGTGAAAAGTTTTGCTGTTCATATATATGCTTTAATCCAACTAGAATTGGTTTTCTTTATGGCGTAGAACAGAACCCAAATTTAACTTTTTTTCCATATGGATAATCAGCTCTTTCAGTACCATCTATTGAGTACTACCCTCCTTTCCCAGTCATTTGCAATGCCACCTGTCATATAATGTTCCTTATGTGGATTGGTTGCTGAGTTGTCTATTCACCTTATTTAGTTTAATTTGTTACTCCACGTGAATTATAACTTCATATATTACATTGATTACAATAGCTTTATGCCTGGCTATCTGGTGGTGCAAGTCCTTCCATTGTTTCCTTCTTAAGCACAGTCTTGGTTCTCCTTGGGAGTTTGTTCTTTCATTTAAATTTTGTAATTGGCTTTTCAAATTCCTTCCAAAACCACTGATGGGATTTTGATGAAAATTGCTCTGAATCTATAATTCAACTTAGGGAGAAGTGACAACTTTGTAATATTGAGGATTTCTGTACATAAAAATGGTATATTTCTCAACTTATTTAGGTCTTTTCAGTGACTTTCAATAAAGTTTTATTCATATACAAGCAACCATTTTCTCCACACAGATCCTGCACATCATTTGTTAGATGTAATCTTAGACTCCATTTGTTTGTTGTCACTGGTATCTCTTTTTGTATTACATTTCTGTTTGCTGCTGGCTTTAGAAATCTGATCCTTATTCTTTTATTTTATTTTCACATCTTAACTACACTGGCAAGAACCTCTAGTGGTGAATGGAAGTCATGGCAGTCGACATCCTCTTACTCTGATTTTAAAGTCAACACCACTAACATTTCACTAAGAATTATACTTGATGTTATATTTTGGGTAGATACCATTTATCATGCCAAGGCATTTCTATGTATTCCTAATTTGCTAAGAATATTTTCTATCTCCTATAGGCATCTATTAAGATGACCACATTTTTTGGCTTTTATCTAATAGTAAAATTGCATTTATAGATATTCTAATATTAAGCCCCTCTTTCATTCCCAGTGGAAACTAAACCTGATCATACTGCATCATTATTTTATACACTGCTGTATTCCATTTGCTAATATTTTGTTTAAAATATTTACATCTTTGCTTTTTAGTGAAATTGGCCTATCTTGTGATGTCTTTATCAAGTTTTGATATTAAGCTTCAACTGGCCTCAAAAGATGAATGGATTGGTTCCCTTTTTATGTTCTATGGAAGAATTTATATGCTATTGGAATAATTTGCTTATTAAATTGATAGAATTCACCTATACAATCATCTGGACCTCATGTTCTATTTGCTGGGAAGATCCTTAATTATTTCAGCTTTTGTTTCTCTTTCAAACTTAGTATGCTATACTTTTAAAGAATTTTTGTATTTTTTCCATTTTCAAATGCACTGACATAAGTTTAGTCAGTATTCTATAATTATCCTCTTGTTTCTAGCTATTTCTCTACTTACAACATCTTTTTCATTCCTCTTATTGTGTCTCCTCTTTTTTTCTTAATCAATCTAAAAATAAGTATCCATTTTGATAATCTTTTCAAAGAAAAAACTTTTAGCTTTGTTGATGTTTACACCCACATTTTTGTTTCCCTTTCATTAATTTCAGGTCTTACCTTCATTATCTCTTTCCTTCAATTATTTTGGTTTGTTTAATCTTATTACTTAAAAAATTTTTAGTTGAATGCCTAACATTAAATTTTAGCAATTCAATTATAATATAAGCATTCAACTCTATAAAATTTGACACTTAAATATTCCACAAGTTTAATTTGCAGCATTTCAGTATGATTAGTTTTGAATAATTTTTTTAAACTTCTACTGTGATTTCTTTTCTGACTAATGAGCTATTTAGAAGTGTGTTTATAAAATTCCAAATATATTACAATTTCTTTTTAATTTACCTTTTTGGTTTTGATTTACAACAGTTTTCATTGCAATCTGAGGTCATGATCTGACTGACGCCATTTTTAAAAAATTTTTTGAAGTTTGTTTTATGGTCTCTTATGTGTCCAATTTTTATAAATGTTCCATGTGTACTTTGGTAGGATGTATAATCCAACTGGAGACACATTTTTATATGTCCTTTAAAATAAACTTGTAAATTGCATTATTCAACTCTTTAATGTCTTTATTATTTTCAGCCTGCTTGATCTATCAATGATTGAGAAATGTATGTTGAAAGCTCCCAGTATGTTGGTAAATTTGTCAATTTCCTTCTTAGTTCCATCAATATTTGCTTTATAACTTTTGAGATTTTTTTTTAAATTTATAGAATTTTGGAATTTTGAGTTGTCCTTGTGAACATAATCTTTATCATTGTGTAGTGACTCTATTTATCCCTAATAATATTTATTGTCTTAAATTTATCTAATATTAGTAACTATTTCAGCTTAGTTTTATTTAGTTATTGTTCTTTTAATTATGCTGTGTCCCTGAGTTTTAAGAGTGTTTCTTGTAAAGAATATTTAGCTGGATTTTGTTTCTTTCTATAACATGATAATATGTATATTTTAGCTCTATTCTAGTCCATTTATATTTATTGCTACTATTAATACACATGGAATTCTACCACCCATGCTGTTTAAGTCAGGATTCTCATGATAAACAGAACCAATATGATATTTGAGACAGAGCATGATTTTAAAGAATTGGATCACACAATTATGGGAGCTTGCAAATCTGCAATCCTCAGGGCAGACCAGGCACGCTGAAAATTCAGGCAAAGTCCCTGTGTTGCAGTCATGAAGCATAATTTCTTCTTCCTTAGGAAACCTAACATTCTCTTAAGGCCTTCAACTAATTGGATGAAGCCCACTCATATTATGTAGGGTAATCTACTTTACTTAAAGTCTACTGACTGTAAATGTTAATCACATCTAAAAATGTATTAACAGCAACATCTAGACTGGTGTATAACCAAACAACTAGGCACAATAGCCTAGTCAGGTTAACACATAAAATTAAGCATGACACATTCTTTCTTTCTTTTTTCCTTTTTTTCTACTTCTTTGCTTTTTCTTGGCTTCTTTTGAACTTTTCATTTGGATTGATTTAATCTCTATGTTTATGTTAGATCTTCTCATTCCATCCTCATGTCTCTTAATTTCTCTTGCATATTTTTCATCTTCTTTGATCTCTGTGCTACAGTCTGAGTAATTTTTTCAGCTCTATCTTCCAGTTCACTAATTCTCTCTTCAGCTTTGTCTAATTTCATCAATTTAACAAATTCATTAAGCTTTTAATTTTGTCAATTATATTTTTATATGTAAAGTTCTATTTGGTTGTTTTTCAAATCTGCCTGGAAATTTTTGTTATTGTTCCTCATTTGGTTTGTTGTTTGTTTGCTTATTTATTTTCCTCTTTTATTTCTTTAAATAATTCAAATACCGTTACTTCATATTTAGTATCCGATAATTTTGATATCTGAAGTGTGTGGGGAGATCTAACTCTGCTCTTTCTCTTGATTTTCAATCATGTAACACTTTACCTTTCTGTATTTTGTTAAATTTTTATTATGAGGTCATATTTATAGAACTTAAACTTTAGCCTAAGGGCTAAAGAAAAGATGGTTTTCTCCAGGGAAGACATGTATTTGCTCCTGCTGAGAGGCAGTGGGGACTATTCATCTGACATTACTCTGGCCCATTTTGAAGGCCCTGGCTTAATGAAGAGGGCTTAATCTCAGCTCTCTTTTCTTGTCCTGACTTAGTCTTCCTGTCACAGTATGGCATTGCTCTTAGGAAAACACTACTTTTGTGCTCACTTAATGTTCAGCTCACTATTCTTCTTTCACTACTCTCAGTGCCACAGCTCCCGAAAACTGCAGAAGGTGGCACTCACGTACCTATGACGTGAATGTCACCTTCCAGATTTCCACATGCAAATGTGGCATTTGCAGTCTACGCAACCACATACGGAGGCCTTGCTCATTGTTCTAATCTACCACCCCCTCTCGGAGACTTCCAAGATTTGTAATAAATGTAGTAATGCACTGAAAAATGTTTGTTGTAACGTTTCCAGCACATGGTTGTATTTAATGAGAAGGTCTGTCAGAATATTTATGCCTCTAAAATGCCAAGAGCCTATCTTTGTCTCCTCATCCCCTTTTCTTTCCAACTTTCTGCAATCTGGTTTCAGTCCCCTTTGGTTTAATAATAAATTTCAATTGTCACTAGTTTGTAAAACCTAATATTTACCTTAATTTTTCCTTAACTGTCTGCATAAATTTGTTGTACTTATTACACCTTCCTTCTTGAAACTCTCCCCTTCCTTAGCAACTATGATTCTGTGTTATCCTGATTAGTAAATAATATTTTTATATACTGATTTATCAACTTATTCCTCTGGTGTTCATATTTCCTAGCCATGGAACATCTCACCCCTTATCACAGCAAGACAAGAGACCAAATAATTATATTCTTGTTTTAGAGTTTCAAAGCAAAGTTCCAGGTGTAAGACAAAGGCATTTGGAAGACTACATGAATAGGAAAGCCATCATTTTTCTCACCCTTTAATAAAGCTCTGAACTATGGAAGGTGAAGAAAAAAGAAACAATGAAGAAAAGTTGGTAGGGCCCATAACAGGGAGACCAGGTAGGGCCTAGACCAGAAAAAGCAAGCAGGGATGAGGAGAGTCAATATCCAAAGACCTTACTGACTGCTTTAAAGCCTGATAATCTCTTGCCAGCACAAGAGAATATGTGTGAGCCCTGCCTATGCCCCAGACCATCCAGTCTCCATTCTAGTGAATAACACACATCAGTACCCTTCTCACTGGTGTCCAGTGAGAAATTTCCACCATAGACAGCCATCACTTTACTTAGCATCATTCAGCAGGAAAGACACCTGTTTCTACCCCAAGGATGGCTTATTTGGAAATTAACTACCCTATGTAAACAATACCTTTTCCTTCTTGGGAAACTCAAGAGCTACCAGAGAAAGAGTAAGGCTAGGACACCAAGCGGAATGAGAGGGAACAAATGATCACCCTGCCAGCAACCTTCCTGTCAGCACTGGGATGCTTTGATCGTCTAGAACAAGCAGCTTGAAATCTCTTCCCATGCAGTGTCAGTAATGAAACACACCTCCCTCTCACTGCATTCCTGCTCTCTATTCCTTCTTGCTCTCCTTAACTGGGTTTGCTTCTTTCTCCACCACCTAAATACTTACTCACTGAGAGGTTAACTTTGGCCCCCTCTACCTCCATTCTCTCCCCCTCAAAGAACAAATCCATACCCATAATGCCATCTCTGGACAAATGTCACAAGTTCTACAATAGGCATGTTTTTAAAAGGTGCTGTAGAATCACTGATGAAGGAGAGCTCAAGTTCGCCTTGTAAGACAGTTCAGACACTTTCCCAGAGAGTAAGTGACAGATGATCCTGAGGGGCAGCATCACTCACAGAGATACAGCTTAGCAGCGGCACAAAACACAACACAGGCGACGGCAGTTGTTTGACGAAACAAGGGACCTACTTACGTGGATAATTGTTTGGTGACTACATCTGATATTTTATGAATATTTTCTCATCTAATTCAGAAAGCCTTTTCCAAAGTCTTCAAAAGTTGCATCAGTAAGATTATAGCTGATCATTGGCCTTTAGAGACTTTCTGAAAACGGAGCGAGAAACTGGCTCCCTCCAGTGGTGTAGTATAAATTTTCCACATTTCCAATGTGGTGAAGTAACACCCACCCTTCCTGAGCTGACGCCCAAATGGTTTGGTGCCAAGTAAACCAGACAGAATGAGCTAGTCCTGCTATCTCGGTTCTGTTCTCCCTTTGAATTGAAGCGTAATGAACCATTTTCCAAGTCACAGGATAAATCAAACTTTATTTTTTTAAAAAGGAACTCTGCTGCAATTTTACAGTTACAATAACTTTCTCAATGTTTTCATTACTTGGAGATAACAGAGAAAACGAAAAGGGCAAGTGGATTCTTGGATCATTAAAGTCGGTGATAGAGTCTATCGAATGCCCCTGAGATGCGTGTAATTGTCTCCAGTAACATGTTTTGTTGCCAAAGCTATTAGTGACTCTTCACTGTTTCTTACCAGTCTCCCACTTGCTACAACAACACTGAACTTGTTGCAGCCCTGACATTTGCAACAATATCATTAGTTGCTAAAGACAAGACAAGGGGCAGGGCTGCAAAATTTCAAGAAAGTCACATTTGCAGGCTGGGTATAGGAAAAGGGGACTTATTTACCATGAGGCCTGCTCATTAGCTTCCCATCTTTATTACTCTAAAGCCCATGTTTCATGAGTTGGCTTCATGCCACAGCACCCCTTTCACACATACTTACAGGCTTACATGCTCCATATGTACACACATGGCAAGAGGCTTAAAAGTGTCCAAAAAGCTCTTCTACCAGACAGATGTACTGTGAAAAGCCAACATCAGGTATAAAGTGCTTCTGGATCATACAGCACATTTATTTATCTCAGTCAAGCTTTGCATCACATTGGCCTTTAGAGGCCAATTGGATGTATTTCACATTATCAATGAACCCCACAAGTGCTGAGCTGGGCCAGGTGCAAACCCAGCAGTGGGGCAGTGAGTTTTTTTCAGGACAGGCCTTCCAGAAACCATTCCTCGTGCACACTAACACACGAAGGCTGTAGTTTATCACATCAGTGGCAATATGCAGTTTCCACAAATCACTTTTTCTTTGCTTTCTGTCTTTTGTCTCTCAAATGCGGTATTTGCTATTAAGTAGTGCGACATTCATTCATGAGACTAAGAGATCTGAAAGCTCTTTTCTGTGCTTTCCCACAGGCTTCATTTCTTTGGTAGCCTCCTTACACTACTACAGAGAAAATGAAAACATCTTTTACTTCTTCATTGCTGGGAAATGTGGCAAATTTATACTACAGTTGCAAAGAAGTTCAAATTCTTGGATTACTGTGTTATAGAAATTAAAGTGTATATAAAATCGCCTAAGGATGGACAAAATCCTGAGAGTGATGATTACATAAATAAAACAGGTAAGAAAAAAACAAAATCCTGCAAGAAGATATAGACAAAAAGATGCAGATTTGAATGTCTGCATCAGCAAGGAGCTAGTAATGAATGTCGTAACATTAATTTCAAATCAATGCTATTTGTCTGGTAGCATTTTAATAAACAAAATTAAGAAACTCCCTTATTTTTTAAATGTAATTAGTTATAAAAGAGATTTTTGTTATTATTAAGCAGCAATTCATTGAGACTAGAGATGGATTATCCGCACTTTAATAACTTATTAAAGTTATTATTAACTTTTGCAATATTTTAATTCTAAGTTTCCTTTCATAGCTCTTAGATGAGGGTCTTGTTTAATGTGTAGGATGGACTTTAAATAACCTTCTCAATACAGATTGGCAGAGTCCTACAGCACCAGGATCCCAGACAGAGACTCTGTTGAGCATAGGCTATTGCTCCATGAATCTGTTAGAATATTTTCAGCCTCAAATAAGAGAATATCCACCTAGGGAATTCCCTGGTGGTCCAGTGGTTAGACTCCACGCTTTCACTGCTGAGGGCCCAGGTTCAATCACTGGTCAGGGAATTAAGATCCCACAAGTTGTGCAGTGCAGCCAAAAAAAAAAAAAAAAGGAGAATATCCATCTAAAAGTTGTTATAACAATATTTATTTGCTCACATGACAATATCTAGAGGTAGCGTGGTTGCAACATTGGTAAATAAACTGCTTAAAAATAAGATAGAAGTTGCATCTTTTATATTTTTCTGCTTTACCATCCTCAGCACTTAAACTTCTCACTTCATGATCTCAAAGTACAATAGCTGCTGCAGTTTCAGACATTATATCCTCCACAGTGCTGTCCAAAAGCAAGAGGGCAGTTTTTCTTCTTATATTTCTTTTTACCAGGGAGGAAAACCTTCCCCAGAAGCCTCTCAGCAGACTCATCTTCTGGTCATATTTACCAGGATTAAGTCACATGCTCATGCCCTTTCTGCATGGGAGGCTGGGAAAGCAGTCTCGGCTATTTCTAACTCCTCTATTGGAGATGAATGCTGGTATCAAGGAAGAAGTATGGGGCAGACAACCATATCCCTCCTTCTGCATATTTCTCATTATCTTTATAAGTAAGTAAATAAAAAATAAAATCGGACTTCCCTGGTGGCGCAGTGGTTAAGAATCCACCTGCCAGTGCAGGGGACTCGGGTTTGATCCCTGGTCCGGGAGGACCCACGTGCTGCAGAGCAGCTAAGCCCGTGCACCACAACTACTGAGCCCGTGCGCCACAACTACTGAAGCCCGTGTACCCTAGAGCCCACATGCCGCAACTACTGAGCCTGCGTGCTGCAACTATGGAAGCCTGCGCGCCTAGAGCCTGTGCTCTGCAACAAGAGAAGCCCGTGCAACGCAACAAAGAGTAGCCCCCACTCGCCGCAACTAGAGAAAGCCCGCATGCAGCAACAAAGAAGCAACGCAGCCAAAAAAAAAAAGAAAAGAAAAGAATGAAAAAAATCACCTGCCAAAACAAAGTTAATACATTCCTCCTGGGACTGGTTCTAGTTTGCATAGTCTCAGCTTCACTTTTTGTTCTCTTCTTTTTTTTTAAATTTGTTTATTTCACCTTCTGGCCGTCCTGTCCTTTTCATTTTGGTAGTGGTAGTAGGTATTATCGACGATGCTTGGAGGATAGCAGAAATAGCCCCAGATTTGGCAAATAAAATTCTGGGTTCAGGAATCTGCCCTGCCCCTCATTAGCCATGAGAGCAAAGACAAGGCTCTTGGGCTCTGAGCTTCATCTGTAAAGAGGAGGCAGTAATCCCTGCCCTACTTATTTCTGGAAGTAATTGTAGAGGCCACATGAGGTAAGATGTGTGAAACTGTTCTGTAAGCTGTTAAGCACTAGGCATACGCAGTGAGCTGCTGAGACATCCTAGGATACTTGTTTGCACTCAGAAACACCTACACCTGGAGTGGCCTTTTCTCATCCACCACACTGAGGTCATTTTGAAAAGTAACATTCACAAGTCAGAGACTTCCAAACATTGGCTGGAAAGAAGTCAATGAGTTCACAAGTAAAGAGCATTTGAGCAGCTGCACTTTAAAGTCGGAAATTAAGAGCACAGTGGTCTCTCTCTTCCCTTGACTATATCACCAAGGGACAGGTCACTACAGAGAATTAGTTGAATAGGAACTTGAATCCAACAGAGTAAGCTACAGACTTGGAGAAGAGTCTCAGATGGTCAACTATTTGGATGTAGGCACTCTCTTTAAAGAAGTCTTTCTCTGCCACCCAGCCCTTCTCCATGATCCAAGCAGCTCACTCAGGACACTCAACCCCTCTTCTAAGGTACAGGTCCTTATTATGGCCTGATGACTGGGCCTCCAAATGGAGCAGGGCTGACCTTAAGCAACATCATGAATTCTATTCCAAAACTCAAGATGGCCCCTCTTCTTTGAGCACTTACTTACTATGTATTTGAAGTAAGTGTGTATATATATTACCGACTATATACTAGAGAGACTAAGACATAGGCCTTGCCCTCTGTACTCTAGTGAGGGAATCACACAAGAACACTACTCAACTCTAGTTCAAGGCACAATTCAGCAGGTGCCAAAAGCATCTAAAGTGCTCAGACCTTTTATACCAAAGTCAAAACAAAAAGAGGATGAATCCAGGCAGGAGCATCAAGAAATATCTGAAATGGTCTTGGAAAGATGGTGACATGTTTACAGGTGGAAATGCTGGGAGAAACAAGATGATCACAGAGTCAAGCTGGAGAAGCAGAATCATGTTTGAGGAAGGGTTGCTAGTGTAGAATAGATAAGTAGAGAACAGGTAGATTAGGGGGATGCTGGGGTCACAGGCAAGCGTGCTGGGAGTTAAACTCTGGTTTTCACATACCCACTTTGGCACTTTCTCTTTCTTCCTCTTACCATCCCTTCAGAAGCTTGGTGTCCAGTATCTCCTCCTGCTGCCCTCCCCACTCATCAAAACTGCTGTCAGGGAGAGATCTGATATAGGTGACTTATGGTTTGGTAAGAATTGAAAGCAGACTAATTATTTCATCTTACACCTTGGCTCAATTTCAGAGTAAATGGCATTGTTTCCTATCAAAGGAATTTCAGAAACCAAAATGAGGAGGTACCACATCTCTCAGCTGACTGAAAGCTAGTGGGACTAAAAGAATATCTGAATTCCAGCCAGTTATATGATTTATTTGTCCCATGAGCAGGTCATCTAACCTCTCTGTATTTTAGTATCTTTGGCCATAGCAAGAAAATCCTGTTATACCTTCATCACAGAGCTGCTGTAAAGCTCATGAAATAATTCACATGAAGATAAAGCACCCTGGCTATAAGGATGCTCACCCCCTTCCTGCAGTCTCTGGCTGCTCGCAGGTACCCTAGTGACACCCTCACCAAGGGTCTCAGAGAGGGAAGTGCAGAGAGCCACATAACCTTTGAGACATTCCTCCCCTGGTTTAAGCTTTCTCCCCATCAAGGAATTCCCAAGTGCAAGACTCTGGCGTGGGCTGGCCCAATCTAGGCCACCGGCACTGGGACACTTTAGGGGGATTACATGACTGATAACACACTTAGACCTTGTCTTCTCACGAGTGCTGAGTGTAGGAGCACACTGACCAAGCAGGCACCAATGGGACCCGAGTATGGATCCTGATCTGGCTCTTGTCCCAGCTCTACCCTCACCTACCCATAGGAACTCAGAAAATCATCCTGTCTCTTTGAACATGATTTCTTCTGCAAATTGGAAATAATACCACCTGTCCGGTCTCCCTCACAAGCCTAAGATGTATAATATATCACAAAACTACATTCTTATTACTGTGTGTGATTCTATCTGACAGAAGAGCCTTTGAACACCCTTGGAGCATGGGACGTCCTTTGGGGTCTATCTCAACTGTCATGTCTTTGAAGACAGCTTCCCAGTTTTCCAGGCAGAATTCCTCTCCATCCTGTGCATGTTCCAAGCACTTCAGTAAGTTCCTCTGACACACGTGACATCATACTCTAACTAACTGCATGTGTGTGTCCCCCACTGAGGTCCTTGAAGCTCAGGAGTCCTGTACTTTTCACCTTTGAATCCCCAGGACCTGCCCTGGCCCTGCACATAGCATTTGCAGAGGAAACATTTGGATGAATGAAAGCTTCTCAGACAGTGGTTTTCTTCTGGACTTCCTTTTTGCCTGTAGAACATCCCAGGCTTGGAGACAAGGCACTTACAGAAACTTGGTAAAAGCAGAGTCTGGAGCATCAGAAGGTAAATACAAGAATATTATCACAGGATGGGGATGGTCAAACGCAGTGCGGACCATTTTATATTCAGCCTTTCTCCTCAGGGCTCCAAGCCAAAGATGTTCTTACACCTTATTTTTCTTCTATCTTAGAAACTGTCCCAAAGATATTCCCAGTTCAAACCCTGGAATTAGAAATTAGGCCACATGGTCATGTGGATGGGTCCACTGCAGGAGAAGTGCCAATAAATTACTCAGCGGCACACACCGTTGCCTGTTCAGGCTCCACTAAATACACGATATTCTACGCACAGACGCCAAGAGACATAAATGAGATGCTTGCATTGTAAAGCAGAAGAATGTGAAGCAGCTAAATCAAAAATTTTGCTAAAGTTTTTTTTTCCTTCCCTCAGTGTGATCTCAAGATGGAATAAAATCCAGCAGTTGAAAATGGAACAATTTAAGGGTGTTTTGGTTCCAAGACATGAAACATGCAAAAGTGTAGTCTGAAGAATGTCGAGCCAGGCTGGCAGTGAGATATACCAGCCATTCTTGGGCACTTTCTAAAGGGAAATATTATTGAGATTCAGCTGAGCTGGGCAAAATCCCAATAATGTTAACATCACTTGCTCCATTGCTTTTCCTAGTAAGAAGAACATGCAGTAATGGTTTGTAATCATATTGCAGAATGTTGTGTCTAAAGACATGGTTTATTAAGGAGAAGATGGTCACTGATGTGTTTCTCTATGTGATAAAACACTTATAACTAAAAATCACCAAAGCAAACAGAATATTAAAAGTGAATCTGAATGCTACAGAGAGTTAAAACAAATTGGATATCTGTGCCTCCAGTTGGGTTGCCATTCATTGTAATAAAATTGTCTCCTAAGAGCAATGTGTGCTGTTTGAGGTTGGAAAGACATGCCTTTAAGCTTCTGCTCAAAAGATCAGAATTCTTTTTACTATGTGTAGTTGCTATATTTCAAGAAATGATTTATGCCACCACTACACACAGGCAAGGCTTCCATTACTGAGCACTTCAACTGTGTTAACTTGTTATATGTGTCTCATTTAATCTGCTCTACAACCTTATCATCAGATGCTATTATGATTGTCCATTTTATTAATGAGAAAAACTGAGGCTTGAAGTATATCTGCCTCAATGTTATACAACTAGTAAATAGCAAAACTAATTTTCTTTTTTTAAATTAATTTTTATTGGAGTATAGTTGATTTACAATGTTGTGTTAGTTTCTGTTGCACAGCAAAGTGAATCAGTTACACATACACATATACATATATCCACTCTTTTTTAGATTAACAGTAATTTTCTAACTGAGGTCCATCTAACTGCAAAGCCCATAATTCCTATTTTATGGATGAAGACATTAAGGCTGAGAGAGGTTAATAACTAGACTACTGCTGGTTACACTGCAGAGTTGAGATGCAAAACCAGGCTCTATTCCTGTTACATCACCATGTTGCCTCTTGCATTTACCATCTTTCTTAAGATGCTTTGAGTGAGTGCATGTGGGTCAGTACCTTTCAGCTCTCTCCAAGCTTCAGCCTCTTTTGGTATGTAGTGTCCCGCAAGCAGTTCAGCAGACTCCCAACTGCTGAGAGAAGATGCCTCTGTCATTCCCCCAGAGCCTGTTCTGGGTCAAGGCCTTGTTGCCACCACACATTAAGAGACAACCTGAGTTAAGTCTGGACATTTGCAAAGCCGCAGGAATCTTACTAGAGGCATCAATGTTCCTAAGTCCATGATTAGCCCTTACAGGGTTCTTGACCTTCTCCCATGTATTTAATAAATAGGTCTTGGCAACTCATTCTGTGCCAGCACTGAGGCAGGCTCTAAGAACATAAAAAGAACAGATATGGCCCCTGTCCTCATGTATACAGTTAACAGCTGACATTGGCTGAGCACTTAGTATGTGCCAGAGGACCTCCTAGTGCCACACTTGGATCATTTACTCCTCACACGTGCCACGTCAGTATAACTAATGGTCCCATTTTGCAGATAAGGACACTGAGGCACAGACAACTGAAGTAAAACTTTCCCAGAGTCTAGTACGGGACACAGGGAAGTAGATAAGCCTTGCCAATCCAGTGTGTTAAGTACTGGGCCTGAGGGAACACAGGACTACGTAGGCTCTTAGGCCAGCCTGGGGGTTAGGAAAGGCTTCCCAGAAAAACAAAGAATGAGTTGGAGTTAGCCAGTGAATGGTAAGGCAAGAGCATTTGACACAGAAGGGACAGCATGTGCGAAGGGGAGGACAAGGCACCTTCAGGTCCCAGAAAAGTTCAATGTGCCCAAAGCATAGAGAGAGCAGAAGAGGAAGCCAGAGAGGTAGATACCCAGGCCTTTTACGACATGTGATTCGTTGCCAAGGCCTTTTCAAATGATCAGACCCAGAAACTTTTCAAAGTCATGAACATAATCTAGACCGTAGCAAATCAAAGGTAGGAAAGCATGGCTAATGTCACATTTCTCCACAATATTGCTTTTTAAACGGTGGCTTATTTTTTCTCCTTTTATTCAGACTAATTCTGGGGAGGGTCTTGTTTTACCTCCAGTTATGATGATGAGAGGTGCTATGGGAAAGTAATATTCTGTCTTCCAGAATATCGTCCACAGCAAGAATATCATTCATGAAACGCCGGGCTTACCTGCCTCATTCTGGGCAGGCAGGTCAAGTGGTACACACCTACATGTGCCCTGATTCCTCTTCAGCCCCGCCTCTGAGAACAGGGGCTCAAAAAAGGTGTCAAACCACTGTGTATCTCTCATGCAATGAATCCCCCCAGCTCTCTTTCCAAAAAGGAGCCCAATAAAATCTTATTACAGGATCATATATATTCCATATCTAAAAACATAAAATGACTCACAAAAGCACAGTCATTAAAAAGTCCAAGTAAAAAAATGCCATGTCTTGATCTTTTTAATCAAAGTACTACAAGGCATTTGAAAACCAGCACCGAATTTTTTTTTTCTTTCTTCATTTTTTTGGCCGCACCACGCAGCTTGTGGGATCTCAGCTCCCCAACCAGGGATTGAACCGGGCCGAGGCAGTGAAATCCCGGAATCCTAACCACTAGGCCACCAGGGAACTCCCGGGACTGAGTATTAATAATCACATGCAAATCAATATGGTGTAAGAGATTAAAGCCTGCCTCCCGAGCTCAGTCATGAACCTGGCCCCAGCCCTCCCATACACCCATGTCCCCAGCACTCCTACCTTTGATTTGTTGCTGTCTAGATCACGTTCATGACTGAAAAGTCTCTGGATCTGACCATTGGAAGAGGAGTTCAGACCCTGGCAATGAGCCACATGACATGAAAGGCCTTCAGATCCTACTTCTCTGGCTTCATCTCTTGCCCTCTCTCTAGATTTCAGGCACATAGTCCTTGCTTGCTCATCTTTGAGCATATCCAGGTGGATTTCTATCACTTCCCTAGACATGGCGGTCTGTTGTGAAAATAGTTTAGACTCTGGTTTTTGCCCCCAAACAAGGACTGAAACGTGAGGGAATAGGAAAGATGAGAGCTATCGAGAGGGTCCCTCAAAGGGATATCTTGATCCTTCACCTCAGGCATCTCATTCTAAAAACCTGTTCTTTTCTCATCTCCCAAATTTCAGGCCCATCTAGTGGGAGGGAGGGTAGCTATATGTGAGTGAATACATGAAAGTAGATAGCAAATTCTAAAAACTTGGTGTTTTCACAAATTAAACTTCAAGATCCTTTTACTGGGCAAGTCCAAAATGTAAATGGAGGCTTATTTAAGATTAAAACATAAAGTATTTTTTATTGAAGTATAGTTGATTTACAATATTGTGTTAGTTTCAGGTGTACAGCAAAGTGATTCATTTATGTTTTTTTAGATTAGGATTTATTATATAGTACAGGGAATTATACTCAATATCTTGTAATAACTTATAATGGAAAATAAAGTATTTTTAAATCCCTGCCCACTTCTTCGATTCCTCAAAGCCATTATTTCGTAAACTCAAGTCAGTAAGTCAAATGGTTTTTCAGACCTCTCTCTCTCCCCCCCCCCACCCCCTTCATTTCCCTCCTACTTTCATTCAGCAAGTTTGCACCAGTCAGTGTCCTAGGAGCTCCAAGGTGAGCATGGCCCTGCTCTCTACCACTTGGGAGACCTTGGCCATTGTGTATTGATCTGCTCTTGAGGCAGAGTCTAAAACCAGCCCCAAAGGTAGCATGTGCAGAAACCCCAGACACCTCTAACTGGGTGGGCCTCCTTCCTGGTCCAGTCACTCATCCTCTAGAAGGGGAGGGTAGAAGTGAGACACTTCAGGGGGAAAAACAATGAAGAGGGTTGCTGACCAAGTCAGAGATTCTTCTCCTGGTGCTTTACCTTCATTCCCAGGTGAGTGTCCCCACCCGCCACAAATACCCTGGTTCCTTACATTTGGATTTCTCAGCCCCAAACTTGGTAAGAGCCGCTTCTTCTTCACTTCTTTCAATAAGATTTGAAAACAGTTGAAAGTCCCCCTGATGAGTTTATAATGCCTAGGACTGTGGTCTCCAAAGGAGTTGACTTCAAGCTGTTCTAAGAGTATCCTGGTAGGACTATTTCATAGGAAATAACTACCTTTGAATACATATGATGCTCTATCATTTTCTAAGCACATAAAGCAAGATCTTTGGAGGTCTGCAGCTCCTCTGGAGCTCCAGTCTCTATCTTTTCTTACCTGAAAATTAAAAAAAAACAGTGTTTCCTCAGGCCCAAGAGTTCTTTAACCACAAAGACAACCTTGGTTGCAATTCAAACTGTCTGATTCTATGAACACTTCAAAAATGGCTGAGGCAGACGAAATTCTTCAGAATCCAGGCCCCCCTGAATGTTGGAGGGGAGAGGGGGGGAAAGGGATTCCTTTCTCCTTTTATAACCTCAAGACAATTGAACACTGCCAGTGGAATTCTTGCTAGCTAGTCCCAGAGTTTGACCTCAGGCTGTTACAGAAACAATGTTTTCCATGAGGAGTTCTTGGTTAAGAAATTTCCTCTCACCCCTCTGAGAGTCCAACAAAGCGTGGTTTATAAACCCTCAGACTCAACTCAAATAGTCTAGGCCGGGCCATCCAAGCTGGCAAGAACTATAATTTCCAAGTAGCTCTGCACGCTGTGTGCTCAGCTGTCATTTTAAAGCTGGGGGAATTTTTTTTATAAAAAATTATGCTTGGGTGAGAAGATGTTGCAAATTCTCTTTGGAGCAGCAGGACAAGTTGTAGGAAAGGGATGGCTCCGAGGCAGACGAAGGACGTGGGTGAGAAAGTTCTCCTTGTAAGGCAGAGGAAGAAGATGTGCCTGCCTGTCAATAAAGAACTTCAAAACGGGCTTCCGGTTATTTTCTTGTTTACTCTTCCTCTGATAAGCTGAATTGCTGACTGGAAATGACTGTTCCATCCCTACGGAATACCAAGGGAGTCATCTAATCCTGGGCTATTTTCAGAAGCAGTTGGGAAAAGAGGGGAGGGAGAAGAGGAAGGAATGGGGCAAGAAAAAGAACAAAACATACTTACAAGTACCTGGATATAGATATACATCTGTAAATAAAATTTTCTGCTTCTGTCCCTAAAGACCAAAATCATTTGTTAAATCTGTGTTCACTGAAGCACCATGTATTAAATTATAGAACAAGAGGGCATCCAACTCCTCATGAGGCTTTTCATTAAGCAGCATTCTATAACCACACAGTGCAATATCCTGATGAATCCACAGCAAATAAATAACGTGTACTACTTCCAGAAGTAACTGCTGTGTCTCTTCCTTCCTTTCTGGTTGAGTGTGCAGTGAAAATGAGAATCTGTTGTATTCTTCCATGTGTCTTGCCAACTACAGCTCAGAAGTCATCGTTACCTTCTGTTTAAACACTTTTACCTTCCTTCTGAAATACGTGGCCATCCCATCACCCACTCCAGACCTATTTTCACAGGGTGCACATGCGCTGGGCCTTTGGTGCTTACCTGCTGAGGTACACTGAGATGCTGCAATGAGAAGTCTTCAGTATGAGTGCTTATGGCTCCTCGGGTGTTTATTTGCAGTGGATGGGGTATTCAACTCAGCTAGGTCAGCCTGTCTGTCCAGAATGTTCAGCCAGCCCTCAGCCCCTAGGGCTTTGAGCTCACTCAGGGCCAAAGTTAACAACTGCTTTCTTCCCCCTCTGGTTTTGCTATGTTGGATCACCCATAAAAACTTGTTGCTCGGAAAGCCCATCCTAGTTCACACATTATTGCTTTTACAATGGACGCTGCTTTCCCACAAAGTGTCCACACAGGCAAAAGGTAGGACCACGCGATGTGGGATGCACTTTACTGGGCCAATTTTATGTCAGGAAGTGAAAAGCTTTCCTTCTCAAGAAAACTAAAATACATACTGAATTAGAGGGAGAAATGGAAAGAAAACTGGGCTGACCTTATCTTAGTTTTTGTGTCTTTTCCTACTTTAGGAACAGTTGAGGAAAAACCCTGAAAAAAGAAGACTGATCAATAATGATAATACTAACCCATTCATTCAAAGCTGATAAGTTTATCCAAGAAAGATAAACAATATATATTTTTTCTTTTTTTTTTTGCGGTACGCGGGCCTCTCACTGCTGTGGCCTCTCCCGTTGCAGAGCATAGGCTCTGACGCGCAGGCTCAGCGGCCATGGCTCACGGGCCTAGCCGCTCCGCGGCATCTGGGATCTTCCCAGACTGGGGCACGAACCCGTGTCCCCTGCATCGGCAGGCGGACTCTCAACCACTGTGCCACCAGGGAAGCCCAAGATAAATAATTTGAAAACAGTCTAGAAGGTCCTATTCAAACAGCCTTTGTTTCATGAACCCAGTAAGATGCCAGGCCATTCCTTTCTGCTTCTCTCTTCGCTGATCAGGCTGGTTAGCCCTCACAAAGCAAAAACTCATTTTGTCAAAGTACCCTGGAATGTTTTTTTCTTTCTTTGTTACTTGTGTGGGCTTTTCAGCCCCAGGATCTTTTGATCCGATACAACCCATTCAAAATAGATGAGAACGTTCTATCACCCCATCTAAATGCCTTTGGGAACAGAAGGGAGCTGTCATAATTGCGGAGTGTATGGTGAATACTGAAATTGTCATGCGGCATTTGCATGGCTGGTGCTAGCTAGGCTGAGGCGTGTGCAGACTGAGTTTTCACAGCAAAGATGAGTGATCAAATGCAGATATTCCAGGTAGTCTGTAAGGCAAGAAGGGATGTCAGGCCCACCAGGCCTGGTAGCTGTTGTAGAAAACCTCAGCAAGGCCTTGTAAGCTGAATCACTGCAGTGAAATCCAGGTGCTCTCATCTTCTAAGACTCTTCCTTGTTGAGTCACAACATTGCTTCTGTTTTGTGGTCTCCTTGGTTGCCGGTGCCATGTGTTTACTACACTATTCTGCTAAGGTTCTGACCCTGTCTGGCACATCCAGCTTTCCCAAGGGCTTATCTGGACTTCTACTCTGCACTTAGAGCACACAAATTTCCTAGTCCTGTGCTATTTGCCAGGTCTTTGATATGCAACCTTGCTTCTGAAGAGCTGGGTCCCCTGGTGTTTGACAGCTTGCCTGTTTTTATCTCATTTCTTGGCCCTGTGCTGTAGGTGATACGAGTCTGAACTGTTTATTTTGATTTTAACCCCAAGATCCACACACACACATTACTTGAGTACCTGCTATGTGCCAGTTATCGGAGGTTCAATGGTGAACAAACAACTCTCCTACCTTTACAAATCTTAAAATCCAACAATTAAAACAAATATTAATCCTAAAGTCAAATAAATATATAATTCCAATTTATGATAAGTACCATGAAAAAACCAAAATGCTTTGAAATAGATCCACAAGAAAGGCCTCTCCGAGAAAGTGACATTTAAGCTAAACCCTAAAGGATCAGTAGTAGTCAAAACAGACAAACAGCTTTCCAGGCAAGGAAAACAACATGACTGAAGATCTTCTGGCAGGAAAGAGTCTGGCAAATTGAAATAAATTAAGATAAGTTAATGTGACTGGAAAGTAGCGAAGAAAAAGAAAGTGAAATGAGGTTGGAGAGTTAGGAGGGACAAGGCAACACAAGGCCTTTCTAGCCTTAGTTAAGAATTTGGTGTCCTGGTCTAAGGCAATGGAAGCAACTGCAAGGTTTTAAATAGCAGATCCCACTTATACTATTCAAAGGTCAAGGGAAAGACCTGAAGCAAGGAGACCAGTAGGAGAATATCATCACAAACTATGAGAATGCTGGCCTTGACCCTCTGGGGATCCAGAGTGTGTTCAGTCTGCTCCCACGTGACCTCCAAGTCCTGGACCACAGTCTTGAACTGGTTCTTTTCGTTCTGGCTGTGCATCTTCTCCTACTACGTATGCCTAGGTCTTCTGGGAGCTCAAACATCACTGTGGTCTGCCCTACTTCAAAAGAAAAAGCCAACCAGAGAAGAGATGGAGGCAGCCACATTATCACGTTTGGAAGGAACTGTCTCATTTTCAACAATTTGTTTTTCTGCCACAAAAAGAACTGCCAGTCATTTGTGTCCTTTCATGCCCCTCTCTCCACCACCCATATAGTAGCAGGGTCAGCACTGCACCAGGGATTAGAAGAGTAAATACCTGGTCTCATTTCAGAGATTGCCCAGATTGTGGAGATGACACAAAGTTAAATGGAAAGTAGAATGGACAGTATCAAAACTGACTGTAAATAAAGTAGTAAGACTGACTTTTGATTAAATGCAGAAGTAGAGTGTTTCCAATTCAGGCACTATGTCAAAAGACAGAAACTTAAATCTCTGAGAAGTCCTATCCAAGCTTTGATCCAAGGGAATAAACCCTTAAATAGAGCAGAAAAACCAAATGACCTGAACTTCAGCATACTTACGAGAGATAATCCCAGGTACAAGGTTTCTCACAGATATTACTGAATCCTCCTAGATACCAGGAGGTCCTTGAGGTAGGAGGTGGTGAGAAGGAAACATACATTTATTACAATTCCAGGTTTATGCAGGGCAAATTTAATGAAAATCTTTTTCCACGGTCAGGAAATTGAATAGCGTTGGAATCAGAGTCAGAATGCAAAGGTTTTTTGACTAGAGGCCAGAGGTAGTTTTGCAAGAAGCCCCGGGGCCCATCGGTAGTAAGTATTGATAGAAGCCCACAGTGAATGTTGCCGAATTGTGTGGATGGCATTTTACTGTCTATATATCCCTTCAGTGTGTGGGGGAGAGGAGAGGGACTAACTAATAAAGCATGTTGTGTGCTTGTGTGTGTGTGTCTCACACACACATTTGATTTTTCTGAAAGAAGGGCAATGTTATGCTTCAAACACAGAAAAGGTAATATTTCAGGGTGACTTTTCTTCCAAAAATACTGCAATAACCACCTTAGAAACACACAGATTCATTTTTTAATGCTGAAAGCAAATAAATAATGTTGGTTTAATTCATGTTACAATCTGGGTTGTAAAACCAGTTGAATGTCTGGTTAAATGGCAGTGGGGTAAACTGCCTTCTCACAGTAAGTTCCCCTTTACTATCACTTTAGACAAAGCTACACCTAAGGGAGGAAAGAGACATGTTTATGTTACCAACTCCTCTGTTTAATTCTTTTGTGACATGTCATGTATTAATTCCAAATCTGAATTCTTCTTGACTCTAGCAGGAAACTGGAATTTTTGAGGTTTCTGTAGATGCTATGTTTAGCTCTGATACCAAGAAAGTATCATAAAATAAAAGCACGTTGTTACCACCCTGAACTGAGGAGAAGCAAAAACAAAGCAAGGAAGGCAAAGAAAGAGCAAAAGCAGCATAGCTCAAGCTGGTGCATGGCCTTGGTCTGAGAGTCAATGGCACTTACTCAAAACCAAAAAAGAATTAGTCATGAGGCAGAATGTGGTACCGGAAAACTTTTCAGTTCATCCTAGACAAGAACTTCATGCCTCAATTTATTATTCTCTTGAGATGCGGCGGCTTCTCATAAGTCAGACATACACACTGGAGCCACTAAAAATGCTTTGTAATACAAATAAGAATAATTTTTTATTTATCTACTTGGTTATCACCACATTAACCCAGAAAATTAAGAACAGTATATTTATAAAGTTGCATTTTGTATACCATTTGAGAGTTGAAATCGCATCCAGGAAAGTGATCACTTTGTCTCTTCATTCTTGGTCTAGATGACTCTTGGTAAGTATCACACCAAAGGGAAATACCAACTCATGAAACTGATTCAGTTTACTAAATGTCTCATTTGAAGGAGATTTCCCAATAAATTTGTTTTCCAGTTAAAGAGGGATTATACTTCTTTACCCAAAGTCAGGAATAGCAAAGAGCATGAGTTGGAAACAGCATTGATATGGCCTCTGGTCCTAGCCTAGCTCTGGTACTAAGCAGTGTGTAACTTTGGGCACATCACTGAATCTAAGGCTCAGTCACGTCACCTACAAATGAGGGATGGCAGTCAGAGATCCAGCAATCAGGGCTCAATAAATGTCAAACACTCTTCTTGCTGGTATTCTTAGTAGTATCAACACTTTGTGTGACTTTAGGCAAATAACTGAACCTTTCTTGTCTCTCGGATTTACTTATTTATAAACTGAGTTAAATAGTTATTATAAATATTAAATGAGATAACATTTGTGAAAGGGCCAGGCACAGTGCCAAGCAAATTGTAGATGCTCAATAAATGTTTCCTTTCTTCCCCAAAGTTGTATGGGTTTATGGCTAGGAAAAACAAACAAAGAAACAAACAAAAAGTCTCTTTTCCATAGAAAGATCTTTGGGGGAAGCAAAAGGGGTTATAGTACCTAGCTCACTATAAACTTTTGTTTATTCATTTAAAAATTCCTTCTTTAAATGAACCACTCAAATTTTAAGAAGAAGCCAAAAAAATCTCAGAACTACCATATGTTTTAGCAGTTTTTTAAAAAGTGGTAAAAAAAAAATTAAACCTGTCATCATAACCATTCCTAAGCGTACAGTTCAGTAGTGTTATATTTTCACATTGTTGTACAACCTATCTCCAGAGCTTTCTCATCTTGCAAAACTGAAATCCTATACCCATTAAACAATAACTCTTCCCTCTCCCTTCCCCCAGAGCATGGCAACCATCATTCTACTCTCTGTCTCTAGGAACCTGACTACTCTAGATGCCTCATTCACTGGAATCATACAGTATTTGTCTTTTGAGTTTGGTTTATTTCACTTTGCACAAGGTCCTTCAAGGTTCATCCATGTTGTAGCATGTGTCAAAACTTCCTTCCTATTTAAGGCTGAATAATATTCCATTGCTTGTATATATCACATTTTGTTTATCCATTCATCCACCAATGCTCTTAGTAGTAGTTTTATCCAAATCTGTTTTAAAAATAAGACTTCCAGGTAACAAAATTGTACCAACTTCTCCCCTCCCCAACCTCAATTTAGCAAATCTGGCTTGCTAAGAGGAATGAAAACCACGGGGAAACAGTAAAGCTTGGGTGTGTCCTCTCCCCCACTGTCACATGTGTGGATTATCATATTGGCAAAACCTCAAACCTCAGCAGGCTCTTCCTCCTCAGCTCAACCCAGACAAATGAAAATAATAGGAATATTAAAACTCTTGGTTCTGGTTCTTTACCCAACAGACAAATGTCACTGTACTCCACTCCCCTTATACTCTGGCTCTTATCTCTTCTTGTGTGCTACCTGACTATTTTTTTGGGGGGTGGGGGGTGGGTACAATAGTGATTATTCCAGAAGCAATTTACCAAAGGAGAGGAGAGGAGATATGAAGATTGGGAGGCTTAAACAAAAGGCCTCAGGAGCTGTGCTGTCCCATATGGTAGCCACCAGTCACATGCGCTATTTACATTTAATGTGAAACTAATTTAAATTAAATAAAAATTTAAATTCGTTCCTCTGTCACACTAGCCACATTTCACACAGCTTAATAGCCACATGCAGCTAAGGGCTACAGTGTTAGCATAAATACAGAGCATTTCGGTCACTGCAGAAAGTTCTATTGGACACACTGCTCTGGAGTTTCCAGATGAAGGTCTATTTAGTAACTATTAAGAGAGGGATGAGTATGTATGATCAGTATTATGACGATATAGCCTATTGTCCGAACACTTCTGAGACAGAAAAGAGACATTAATGATTATCCCGAGACTACAGAGTGTGAAAAGGGGCACCATGAAAAATTTATGCTGGGATGTATCAGTCAGGGTTCTCCAGGGAAACAAAACCCGTAAGAAATATACAGATATATACAAGAAGAGATTTATTGTAGGAATTGGGCCATCTGGTTATGAAGGCCAAGGAGTCCATTCGCAAGCTGGAAAACCCGGTAAGCCATGGCATAATTCAGTCTGAGTCCAAAGGCCTGAGATCAGAAAACTGATTATGTAAGTCCTGGTCTGAGTCAGAAAGCACAAGAACCAGGAGCAAGGATGTGTGAGGGCAGAAGATGGATATCTCAGCTGAAGCAGAGAGAGAGTTCTCCCTTCCTCCCCCTTTTTGTTCTATTCAGACACTCAGCGGACTGGATGATGCCCACCCCACTGGTGAGGGTGATCTTTTCACTCAATCTACTGATTTAAATGCTAATCTCCTCCAGAGACTCCCTCAATGACACCCAGAAATAATGTTCTACCAGCTATCTGGTATCCCCCTAGCTCAGCCAAGTTGACACATAAAACTAACCATCTCAGGATTACACACAAACCTGGACACACTGTCACCCTGATCATCATGTTATTCCTGGCACTTGTGGCGGATTTCAATTTGAACAGTGCCCACTGGAGTTGTGCATGGGCATCTATTACTTTTATCGATACAACTAGAACTAGAACGTCTTTCTGAAAGGACTAGCACCTAAAAAAGTTATTCTCTTCCAGAAATGGGCCTATTTCTAGAAAGAACTGCAACCACTCACTTTTTCTTGGTGCTGGACTATTCCCAGTTTAGAGGATCCCAGGCCATATTCGGATCTGTGTTTTCCCTGGGTCAGGCCTAGATGAGACTCTTCTCTTCCAAAGTGAGCAGAGTGCTGGGAAACAGGATTGTTTTTCAGCAGTTTTTCTGATGTGAGACTCTAATATTAACACAACTGTTTTAAAGTCACTTTATCTGCCGCAGGCCACTAACTCAGTTACACCAAATAGCGTGCTGCTGGAGGGGATGGAGTAGAATCGGAAGTCCTGAGGGTCTCTGAGGGCTTGTGGGTGGGAGGATCACTTTTTTGTTTCATTGTGTTTGTGGGGAACCCAAGAACACTGAAAAATCTTCATTTTCAAAATATTCCCCATGCCCACTTTGAAAGTTCACCCGTTCTCCTTTCCTGGAGTGAAGTGCTGAAGCTCCGGTCTTAGTCTTGTCCAGTGACAGGAATGCTGGCCTTCCTGCCCAGGAGCAAGGCAGTCAGCCCAATAGGATGGACTCCTTCTTCTCCTAAGGCTATCAGAGAGGATCTAGTGTTGTCTCAGCTGTAACTTTTCAGTGCACCCCTCCTAAAAACCATATGGACTCCAAGATGCATCATGGCTATAGGATCAACGCTGGGAAAATTGCAAAGGAGATAATCTTGTCGTTCCAAGCCTCCCCACTTTGGGTTAGTAGACTGCTGTGTAGTGGAAACAGCACCAGCGTCATCATGGGTTTTCAAAGATCCCACTATCCAGCCTAGCCTCTCTGGACTGGTCCTGCTTCCAGTGCGCTTAAACCATTAGAAAGGACTGGCTTATTCTCACTGATTGGCTACTTCCAGCCACACTGTAGAAGGCACACAGGTCCAAAGCCTGCCCTACTTATGGAGTGTAATTCAGACTCCTTGTTTAAACCCACTACTTATACAACAGAAATTACCCCAGCACCTACAATGTATCAAATACCTCTTGTGGACACTGGGGATATTGCTGTCAGCAAGATAAGATCCTATCATCACAGACCTTATTATACTCTAGACGAAGGAGGCAGATAATAAACAAATAATTGAGTCAATATGGTTTCATTTTTCATTTCAGATGGTGCTACCTGCTATAGAGAAAATAAGGCGATATGATAGAGTGACTGCAGTGATTCCACTGCATGGTACTGTCAGCAAAAGCTTCTGGACAAAGGGTCATTGGAGTTGTAACCTGAGGGTTGATAAGGAATCTGCTGGATAATAGAGGAGGAATGAAGAGCCTGAGGTCTCGAAGGGGAATAAGAGCTCTATGATTTCGAGGGCAACCTGGAGAAGGCCAGAGGGCCTGGGCCTTGTGAGCAAGAGGAAGGAGCAGGAGAAGATAAGCCTGAAGAAGTAAGCTGCCGGCAACCATGCGAGGCCTTGCAGGCATGGAAACGCATTTGAGTACGATGGAAAGACATGCAAGGATTTTAGACGAGATGACATAATCTAGTTTATTCTGGACACTGCATACTAATGGATTCGAGCAACGGTTTTCAAAGAGGGGTTCCCAGAGCAGCCGCAACATCACCCTGGAAACTATTTAGAAATGCAAATTCTCAGGCCCCACCCCAGACCTCAGGAATCAGAAACTGTGGGGGTGGGGCCCAGCAATCAGTGCTTTAACAAACCCTCCAGGGGACTGTGATGCACACTCATGTTTGAGGAGCACTTCGCTGGAGGAAGATGAGCATAGACAATGCAAAGCCAGTTAGGAGGCTACAGGGCAGGACAAGATATTGCTCTTCCTGACACTGTTCTTATGCTCCAGGGATGGAGAATCCCTCTGTTGAGGAAATGTTCCTATGTAGAAAATCACTCCAAGGAGTGTGGGAGGGAAGGGGAGTCGATGAAGGGGAGGCAAAGGAAGAGGATTTCTTCCTTTCTGTCAACCAAAACCTGTCTTTGGGACAGATTAATTAAACTTCTTTTTCTTTCTTTCCTTTTTTTTTCTTTTTGTGGAAGACTTGTGAAATTCAAAGACTACATTCACACCATTTATCTAAGGGAAAATAAATTTAAAACTGAAGTTTTTTTCACGTCTACATGATATCACACAAGAAGTAGAATAATCTTGGGGTGAATATGGGGGACTGGTGCATTTAGGGCCTATGCCTCACGTAGACCAGAGCTGGGGACATCTATACACATACAGTTGGATGGGGTGTACCTGGATCAAAAGTAAAATCAATTAGGAAGTCTATTAGAAGTCAAAATCCCTTTACATGCTCAAAATGGCTTTTTATATATATCCTCACACCAGAGAGGGAAGGAAAATCTTTATTTAATATCCTCTCATGGTCCCCTGCGTAGTAAGATACACCATTATTAACTAGAAATGACCTTCCTCCAGGCATCACTAGAAATACATACTCATATACTTTTTGTGGGTTCACTGAGGTGGACTGACTTTGTGGTTTTCCAGATGATCCCCACATCTAGTCTCCCGTGGAAACTGAAAATTATTATAAAATGTAGACTTTATGCTGGAAGAGCAAAATGTTATATCCTTGCCTGTCACTAAACACTGTGATGGAAATGAGCTCATTAGATTGACTAGCAGCCAGCTAAATGAACAGGAATAGGACAGCAAAGAGGGAGAGAAAGAGGCAGGGAGAGATTTAGAAATGCTGATCTCTGGGCAAACAGACGGGATTAGAGTAATGGGGGGAAAAGTCACTGGAGAAAAAAGGGTTACCAAAAAATGAAGAAAAATTAATAAAAAGGAAAAGTACAGGAATAAAGTGCAAATATTGAGGATTGACACATATTTGGGTTTCAGTCTGACTCTGTTTCTTATGTTGTATGATTCTGGGCAAGATACACTAATGCTCTAAGCCTCAGTTTCCTCATCTATGAAATGGAGATCGTAATTGAGCTACCTTAAAGAGATATTACAAGAATTAAATAAAATCTTGTCATTAAGGGTCTGGTGTAGTACCTGGCACATTAGAGAAGATTAGTCAATACTAGTGACCTCCTTCCCCTGTGCTCCTTTATCTACCCGAGCATATGACCTGGGGAAGAGGAAGAGAGTAAGACACTTAAAAAGAGGAAAAGATAAAGATGTTTGGTTATTCTGTATATTTCTATTCTAAAAGTAAACTATTGAAATTTTGACTTCTCATTTTTGATATCTCATGACGTTCTTGGGGATCTGAGCAGAGAAGGTAAAAGTGTCCCTCTCAAAACACTGTGGGATGATTCTGTGTCCAAATGCCTCTGCCCCAGGCTGCACAGTGTCTTCCTGGGATGTGCACTCTCAGAGCTACTCATACAGTCTCGATGCCTAAGTGGTACCTGTAAAAGTCCCAGAAGAATGTTTTCTATTTCCCATCAATGGAACAGATTTTGTAGAGTTCTGAAAAAAAAAATCTCGAGCTACCCAAAGGCCCAAATTATACAAATTAAAACAATAAAAAAATGAAACAAAGAGGTTCTATGACTTGACCAAGGTCATATAACAAGTTACAGCAGCATCACTGATCTTTCTGAGTCAACATCAAGTCTACACTGTTCTCAAAGGACACAACTAGTCCAACCCAGTATGCAGGACACAATGTTCCTCTTTGAACAATCTGTACATGGAAAGTGAGACTATCTTCAGAAATTCTTACTGTTCTCCTGGGACCAAACACTGTATCAGTGATTTGAAAACGTTTATATTTCAGAAACAACTACAAAACAGAATCATTCATCATGCTCCTCAGCAGAAAAGACTAGCCCTGCCTTGTCATCTTACAGTTGATATTTTATTCGTGGGGAGGAATTCCTTCTCCTGTTGCCAGCCAAAATTATTTGTAGTCTAATAATTTATTTACAAAACAACTCCTCTTATTTGTGTTTCAGATATATCTTTCCTAGGAGGCTTAATATATTTAATGATAGCACTGCAATAAGACAGTGTAATTTGCAACTTAATAGAAAAAAATGTTAATAATACAATAGGATTTCCTAGGAAGAACAAAAGAATTTCCTCCATGTGTATTGGCTCTGAGACACAGGAGGGAGAGCAGCAAGGCACAGCTGCTCACGTGGTCTACAAGGGTAATTTCCCAGCAAGAGCTGAGAGCACAGGTCATAACCCATGCCCAGCACTGGTGAAAGACAAGTTAACCAACAATAATAGCATGTCCTGTTTCCCGAACATGATCTGTCTGCCATACAGGCCAGTCCACAATTTTTTTGTGTGCAAAATAAAATGAACACAGACCAGAAAGAAAACAGCAACAAAATTTGAAATACGGGGCAAAAGGAAAAATCAACCAACGCTAATGCAGAGCCACGTAACTGAGACAAATTGCTCCACACTTTTAAGGTACAATTAGTATCACACATCTTTTATTTTTCCCTAAATAAATCTGTCTTGAGCCCCTGGTGCCAAATTAGTAGAATGTCTGGTATTTTCCTCTTGTCACCCTCTTTAAAACATTCAGAAGGCCTGGGAGAGGGGTGAGGCAATTCTGACATCCTCACCTGAAGAAGAAAGATCCTGAAGTTAGATGGGTCCACAGCTACCTCTGCTTTTCACCATTACCTGGTGTTGGGCCTGCATCGTTACCCTGGCCTGCTGCTGACCTGAGTCCCTAGAGAGATCACCCTGGATCTTCATGGGAATATGATCCTGTTCCCTCAAGAGCGCTTTTGACCCAGAACATCACGGGTTCCCAGAATCACAGCTGAGTACTTAGCTTTTCCCTGCACAGCCATCCCTGCAAGGACCAGCCCCATTTCCCAGCACTGTCACAGTGGTTCAAGGTTCAGCCTATTTGGGAACCAGAGCTACTGTCTTCTCTCCTTCCCAGGGATCCACTACTTCTTTCCTCCCCAAGATCAAGTAGCTTTCCCCATTAATCCCAGAAACACAAAGTGCCTCACTCTATACTTTTGGTGGCCAAGAGAGCTACCTATTCACAGTCTAAGTGGGCCACCCAGATTGCCTCTAGAGGATCCATCAGCTTCAAAACACAAGAGGTTTGATTTTAAGTTTTGCCAACCACCTCCTTAGGTGTATACCCTGATGATCTGGGGATGGGAAGTGGTTCCCCTTCTTTAGAGAAGAACCAATGTAAGCATGAGAAAGATGATTTAATCTCCTTATAATGAGCAAGATGATTCTTTGTTACCTCTTTTATTAGAGCAGAAAAATAAACCAAGTTCAATCAAAAGTGGGATACCCTGTTAGACTAAGAGCTAGAGCACATCCCACACACACACGCACACACACACACACACACACACAAATAATATGACATTCCAAACACTGTGTGTCCCTGCAAATACTCTCTCCAACATGCATTATTACTATTTGCTCCATAAATTTTGTGCAAATCAAAGAGTAAGCAAAAAGACAGAATTGAAAATTAACATACAGATTGAAATGTACTAGACATTTAGTAGATTACTGTTTGTGTTTTCATGTACATCTGTACCATTTATATGAAGCTGCACAACAACCTTGTAAGATATATTTTATTAACTTTATTTCATAAATGAGAGAACTAAGGTTCAAAGAGGTTGAAAAAACTCAGTATCAAATAGCAAACTGTGATGCCATAATTTGAATTCTCAACTTCTTTTCCACTCCATATTCTGATGCTTACAGATATGTAAGAAGACAAGCAGCAGCTTGGTTTCCTAGCTCCTAAAATGGGAGGCTCATACTGAGTTGGAGCAACAACAACAACAAAAATCAAGTAATTTTTTTTCTTAAGATTGCTTTGGAATCAAAACTATGAGGAGGTACCACCTAACACCGGTCAGAATGACTATCATTAAAGAGTTTAACAAATAACAAATGCTGGAGAGGGTATGGAGAAAAGGGAACCCTCCTAAACTGCTGGTGGGAATGTAAACTGGTGTAGCCTCTCTGGAAAACAGTATGGAGGTTCCTCAGACAACTAAAAATAGAGTTGCCATATGGTCCAGCAATCTCACTTCTGGGCATATGTCCAGATAAAACTATAATTCAAAAAGATACATGCACTCCTATGTTCATAACAGCACTATACACAATAGCCAAGACATGGAAACAACCTAAATGTCCATGGACAGATGAATGGATAAAGAAGATGTGGTACATACATACAATGGAATATTACTCAGCCATAAAAAAGAATGAAATAATGCCATTTGCAGCAACACGGATGGTCCTAGAGATTATCATACTAAGTGAAGTAAATCAGAAAGAGAAAGACAAATACCATACGATATCACTTATATGTGTCATCTAAAATATGATCTTACCCATGAAACAGAAACAGATTCCCAGACACAGGGAACAGACTTGTGATTGCCAAGGAGGAGGGGGTGGCGGAGGGATGGATTGGGACTTTGGGACTGGCAGATGCAAACTACTATATACAGAATGGATAAAGAACAAGGTCCTACTATAGCACAGGGAACTAAAACGCAATATCCTGTGATAAACCATAATGGAAAAGAATGTTAAAAAGAATGTGTATAAATGTATAATTGAATCACTTTGCTGTACAGCAGAAATTAACACAACACTGTAAATCAACTATACTTCAATAAAATAAAATTTTTAAAAGAGATTGCTTTGGAACAATTTCATTTACTCTTCACTACATTCCACAGTACAATTTGGGGGAGAATACCGACTGCTGATTTGCTCCCTCTAGAATCTCTGGAGAAAGCATAGACCCTGTCTGTGTAGCTAGAACACTGTAGAAAGCCCAGGACTAGTCAGAGTGGATTGTGAAGGAGAACGGACATCACGTTCTCAAACCCAACTCTGGGTGATAATCACATGGACAAACAGCAGAAACACAACCAGATGGTAAGGATACACCCGTACAAAGAACTGATTTGTTGAGGGGAGGGTCAAATAAAGAGGATTCAAAGACTTATAAGAACTTACTTGGACTTGAGAATGCTTCATGATATAGTTGTGTGAGGCCTTCCTGGTACCAGAGGGAGCATATGTCCTGGAAGACAAACCATGCTCCACCATCCAGGATTCTGTCTTCCCTCACTCTCTATTTCTATCCCAGCAACCCAACTCAGTTGCTGGAACTGGAGAAAAACAGAGAGGGCAATAGTAGGAAGTCCTAAGGTGATGCTCAGAGTCCTGGCTTCCTTTGCTGTTCAAAGTTAGCCTCACCTTTCATTTGGTTCAATGTGCTACTCCCATCTTGCAAAAGAAGAAAATAAACAGAGAAGGTGAGTGACTGGTCCATGTCACTGGGTAGTTACTGGGTTTCAGAACTAGAACTTTGCTCCTCTAATACTCATCTCTATATTACTGTTGGACAAATGGAAAGAGGATAATAAAGAGGGAACTTCCTTTTCCAGAGCATTTTTGTTTTATCCTCTCATCCTTGCTGTCTTTCTCTCTCTCTCCCTCTCTCTCTCTCTCTCTCTCTCCCCCCCTCTCTCTCTCTCTCTCCCTCTCTCTCTCTCTCTCACACACACACACACTCACACACACAACCACACATACACCATTATATAGATACTTAAAGCAATGGTTCTGTAAAGAGAAGTAAGAGCTGCTGGGTGTGGATCGAGGTAGGGAATGTCTTGCATTGAGAATGCGGTAAACATTCACAATGGAACTGAATTGGTACACTGAGATCTGTTGCATTCTGCAAGAACTCTTGGTTTTCTTTTAGACCTTTTTATCCAATGGACAGATAAAGAGGAAATTCAATCTGCTAATGCCTTGGCCAATTAAAGAAGGAGAAAAAAGTAACTGGAATCCTTCTGAGAGTCTATTAGAAGAGCATGGAATCTTTGTTATTATCTCTCTAGCATTATCTCTTTATAACAAGAGAATAGCATGATGGCAACCAGACCGTAGTCAGAGGCATCATTTTTTTGTCTAATTCATATTCAGATATACTAAGGTGTGCTTTTTCTGTGTGGCTTCTCTACACATTGGTAATGGGTGTATTTCCTAAAAATACACTTTGGATCTTTCGCCAGTACCTCCCTTAAATCCAGAGCCCAGGCAACTAGGGCCCTTTCCAGGGGCCCTGTGCTTTAGGGGGCCCTGTCTGGGTCTGCTATGGGGCAAGAGCTAGGAGTCCAAAGGGTGAAGGGTATGTGCCGATCTGGAGCCCATACCCGATTGTAAACCACATTCTGGGTACCTGTGATCTGGAATTCCCAGCCCAAATAGCCCAGAATACATTTGGGGGCTTGTACAGCCTCCTGCAAGTGAGTATCCTTCTGAGAGCAGACAATGCAACCCGTGTGCATGCCCCCAGGTCTGAGCTGTGACAAAGAGCTAGCTGTTTGTGGGATGGGGGTTGGGGGGCAGACAGATGGAGCCGGGACATGTGGATGCAGGCATGTGAGTGCCCTGAACAGGAGATGGGAAGAAAAGAGGGTAGGCCTTGGTGGAGTGGGGTCTTGGGAGTGGGGAAGTGGTCTCCATTTGTACTCTTGCCCCACGCCCTGCAAATAAAATGAATCTTGGTGGGAGACTGGCTCTATCATCTCCCAAGAAGCAAAGCTTCATAACTGGACACATTGCCTCCTTCTAACTCATCCCCCACAGTGTGACCAGGGTCTTCTTTAAAAACACAGACATGATCTTATCAAGTCTCTGATTTAAAATATTTCCATAGCATCTGTTGATTATAATATCATAAGCAAACTCTGGGTACTCAGAGTCCCTTATGATCTGGCTAGGCCCTACTCATTGTTCCTCCCATGAACCTCTCCCCCTCCACCACCATCACCACTTGCTGTGGCTTATATATTGACCATCTTGGGCACTCTTTTGATCTTTAAACACAACCTGTTTACTCAAGCTCATGTACCCTTAATCATGATGTCTCTTTGGTTAGCATACAGAAGGTACAAAATAAATTTTTGTTGAATTAAATTGAAATTTACTGGTATGACAGAACAATTTTTGAGGTGTTTTGTTTGTTTTCTTTGTATTTCCCATGCGCCCCTCCCCACCCCTCACTCTAAGCAGGTTTCCAACTCTTTTGTATTTCATTGCCTTGGGAATATTTTTTCAGTATGAAAAGCATATGCTCCTTCTTCAATTCATAGTTTATTCTCATCTACAATAAAAGCCTAAACTCTCTCGAGAGATTATACTCCAGAGGGGACGTGTGCTCCAGTGGTGGCCATGGGAAGATGCTTCTGAGGAAAAAAATGTATGGAAAAGTGAAGAGATAGCCAGAGACTAAGAGGGGACAGAGAATGGCAGGTTCCTGAACTTGGTGTCAACATCTTGGAGGAGGTCAGTCCTCAGAAGGGTTGAAGAGCTGCAGGATTAAGAAGCTATAGAGGTGGATGTTGATACAATCTATACAAAGTTGATTGGGGAAATTGTCAAGATGCCAGGCTGTGAAACTAAGTCCTCTGCAATATTAGCCAAGTCATGCTTCCTCTCTCCTAAGTACAGTAAGTTCACATTGCCCTTTAGTCAATGAGAAAATGCTAGAATAATCATACAACAGCCTTCTCCTGCTCAGAACATGGGTGTGAGGCTCAGTCAGTGAGGATCATTTCTAGTCACTGTCACTGTTACCAAGTTGATGTACTCATCGGTCTCCAGGTTATCTAATAGAGTTTGAATGGGATTTCCTCAGGCTTTGTCTATAAAAGAAAATTTTTTCTTTTCATTATTTGGTCCCTCCATCCCATCATATTTTTCTTCTACACACTCATAGCACGAGACCCATAGTGGAAAACGAGGTTAATAGTGTCCCAGGAGCTGCTTCTGCTGGCTTCATGAAAGATACTCCACGATAGACACAAGCAAGAGCTACCAATTCTAGGGGCCCACAAACCCGAGATACCTCTGTCTCAGAAGTTACAGAAGGTCTTATCTAGTTAGGATGAATGAGTATTACTGTAGAGAACTGTACTGTAGGTTTCCCAAAGACATGGGGCTTGACCATCAGAAATCAATACAAAGGATAAAAAACTACAGCCAAACACAGGCATCTTCTGTCTGCTTGCAGGTCATTTTAAGTCTCCCAGGAACTGCTGCTTTATCCTCATGGTGAAAAGCAGCTTACAGGTGTTTCGAAATGGGCCTGTCGGAAAGCAGCACAAGCTATCTGCTTCGGCTGCAAACCCATCATATATCAAGATATTTGCCTTGAACTCATCCCATGGGTACTTGGAGTCAGCTGAGCTGAAATTTGAGATCCACCTTCCTTCCTTCCTTCCCAGCTTCACTCATTCAGCTGGACTGAAGCAAGTCAACCTAACTGACAAAATGAGTCTATTTCGATAGTCTACCAAATGTTGTTTGGCACACACACACAAGTCTTCCTCCGATACACAGTAATATCCTGGGAGACAGAAGTTTTCAAGAAGCGCTTAACAGAGGAGTAGGAAAGGTTAGAAGAGTCTAATTTGAATATTAATGCTGATCTATTGTTCATGGGTCTGTTACTCACCAAATTGCCCCACAAACGATCTACACATTCAGCCTTAGATACTTAGAAGAGAGCCGATAAATAAGTAAACAGGGCTTTGGTTATGAAATCAGAAAGCACTCAGCTGTTCCCACTCACTCTCACTAGGTGACTGTGCATTTCCCACCTAGAGAAGAGACCTACATTAAAATTTCTTGGGGCTTCCTCACTCAGCTTTAAACCTCATAAATAATGGTAAAGGTATCCGTGCCACCTTGGGTTGTTCTACTCCCTTTCTTCCTGGGAGGCCAAATCATTTCACCTAGACTAGCATTTATCCCTGTTGAGATCTGAGATGAGAAGATAAGACCCAGATAATCAGCTACTTGGTAGGCCCTCCTATTCCTTCTCTCTGTTTTGGATTCCTCCTCAGTCAGCATCTGTATCTCCTGCTAGGACATCTCTTAAGTCTTCTATCAGCAAGGAGCCTCATTTAAATGTAAATCAAAATCAATAACTTCTTCCAGACTGAAAGTCAGACGTTGTCCTATTGTGGCAAAGTTGAAACCATTCTTTTCAACTCAGTGAGTTCAGAAACTGTTAAAAGTGGAAATACTGGAGAGAAATTATCATTTTAATACCATTTTAAAATTTTGCCTCTGTTCTGTTTCAGGTTCCAGCACTGTTTTAGGCAAGAGTCACATGCAGAATACTCTATGCTCAGCATGGAAATTCAAATGTTTTTACTTAACTTTTAAGACTGTTGGACACTCTGAGGATTTGGTGTTTCTCCTATATCTGAGAAGTTAACTCATGAGAGTCTCACTTTTGAGAACTCTGAAAGATTATAAAAGTAGTCTTCTTTTATATATGTTTATTAAGTGACCTTTGGATAATTTACTTTCCTAAATCACATCTGTCTGTCTGTTTTCACAGAACTTGCCCAAACAGTGGCAGAAGGACAAGTCCTCCTATGCTTTACAGTAGAGGAAGATTTGTCATTTGCAAGTTAAACAAAAACAAAATTAAGAATAAAAATGCAACACACTGAACCTTCTATTTTTCAAGAAGAAGTGTATTGGACCATGTTGATGTTTGGAAGTTAACTCGGAGAGCCAAGCCTTAAAATACTTTTCATTTACATACAGAAATAATGAGCTCAATTATGCTGGAAGGGAGGGAGACTGCAGGGACATTGAGAAGGCACGTGAGGACATGGAAGTTGGCCTTGAGAGTCCCTGCGCAGGGCACTGTGGCTTGGGAGCCTGTGGAGTGGACAGGTAGCGTGAGTTTGGAGACACAATCCTCAAGATGCCTGCCCCAGCACCACTTGACAGAGCTGCCTCAAGAGGTCACCATCTGTGTCTACCATGCCATTCAGGGCTCCCACCTGTCTCCTAGGTTAGAAGAATCTCAGCCTGGGTAATATCACTCCTAGATTCCCCAACTCTACCACTTTCTTCATATTGTTCCCACTTCCTAGAGAGTCTTCTATTGCCATTACCTTAAAAAAACTTCTACATTCTAACCAGCCATTTCTTTCCTAAAGCAGATCACCACACTAGATAAGATTGTGTCTGCTTCTGAATTGCCACCCTCCCCATAGCTTTGATATTCATCACACATTACAGGATTAATTAAGTGTGTAGATCCTTTGTCTTCTCTTTCTGATGACAGGTACCGTAAGGGAAAGGATCGTTTATTTTTTCACTCTTTTATCCACACCCCTCCAACAGACAGCACAGTGCCATGCACACAGCAGCTATTCAATAAATATTGACTGAGTGAATGAATAAGTGAATACTCAAAGGAGTCTCCAGAAGCCAAGGTTGATTTCAGAGAGAAATAATAAATGATTGCAAGGAGGATTCAGCTACTGAGGTGATCAAATTCAGCCCCAGCCCCAGATATGCTACCATTTACATACCTTTTAATGAGTATGTAAAACTTCATATAATTTGTCAGTAATAGGCTGCTTCTGCTGTAGCCCTCTTTCTCCCAATGGGCACGTCCCTGACTGGTGAGGGGGGAAATGCCCATACTACTAGTTTTTAAGACTAAAGAGGACAAGTGAAGTTATGCAGGGAGTTTGAACTTTCACACCTCGGGACTCAGCCAAAAAGTAGGATGAAACCTTTGTAGATCATGGATGTTGGGATCATGAGTATTCTAAAACTTTATATAACATTTTTATATTTAAATTTGTTTTATAAAATAAAATCAAAATCTCCTTATATGTGGCAGGTGGGAGAGGGAATCAGGACATCTTCTGAAGATTATTAGTTTTTCCCCAGAATCCATTTTACTCTTTTTCCTGACTTCTGCTGGCCACAACTAATTGCTCAACTAACGACTAACTTTCCCAGCCTCTCTTGTGGCTTGGTGTAGTCAAATGACATAGTCTATACCATGGGGTGTGAGAAGAAGTAACCTGAGCAAATCATAGGTTATGTTTTTGAAATCAAACTGTGTCTTGCACTTTATCTTTCCCCTTCCTAGTGGCTGGAGCACAGAAATGTGGTAGCAAGGCTGTTGAAGGGCAATGCCCTAGAGGATGAGAATCGCAAAACAGAAAGAACTCTGGATCCCTGGATAACCTTCCCCGGGAACACCCTGCCAACCTAGACTTTTATATATGAAAGAAAGAAACCTCTATCTAGTTTAAACCACTGCTGTTATGGTTTCTGTTAAAGTGGCCAAACCAGTATCCCGACTAATATAGCCTGTCAATAAGGTACTATGTGGCATCCTTATTTTTGGAAAACTAAAGTGAATTTAAACAAGCGGTTAGGTGTGTGAGGGGCTGTGTACACTAGTGTGTGACTAGTGACAACCCAGGTTTTGCAAACCTGCATTGGGAATCAACCATCAAGCATTCGTTAATGGCCTAATAAGTCTCTAGACGATCAACAATCTTCTTACCGAGTCTGATATTTATGAATTTTACCTAACTGAAATCTACGTCAAAGATGAAAATGAATAGGAAAGTTAAAAAAAAAGTCAAGTGTCCTCTTGTTTGCTTTTTTTAATGCCTAGCACCTAGAATAATTCTGGCACATTATAAGTAGTTTACCAAATAAATAGATGGGTGAATTCATAAGTATACCTGGAGCACCTCCTACATGCCAAATCTACATTTTCTTTAAAGAGTTTAAATTCAGAGCAAATGAAATAAGACACTTCCTTGATTCATTATTTGAAAAAATGACAGCTAATTAAAGTGTTACATTCACGGTGACTTCTTTCTCATTTGGAAACCAAAGATGAGGTTTCTCCATCATACTTGAGCTGTACAGTATTTCAGGCCAGAAATAAGTATGATGGTCATCACATAAATCCACTGTGAAATCAGGAGTCGAATGACGTCACTATTAAACCTTACAGCTAAGGCTTAACCAATACCCTCTGAGCTAAAATCATCTACAGTAAATGCAATGAGGCAGATTATAATGCATGTTTTATAAGTTTTGCTTAAACTGCCTGATGAGTTGAGAATTTCAGAATTAGGTATATTAAATGGGCATAAGAAAAGGAATCATTAACATCATAAAAGAATTCATACAGGTTTAGAAATTAGCATATAATTTACCAAAAGAAAGAAAAATTGGGAAAGATATGAAAAAACATGTGACAAAAGTAAGTATTGCATGTTGATACAATATTCAAAATCCTGAAGATCTAAGAAGTTTAAAAATACAGATAACATCTGCTCTCACTTGAGTGGGACTCATTTGTGAGGAAATTTGCCAAAGATGGAAGCAGCCTTAGAATCTACATATGATAAGTGCTTTCTGATTGATTTGATTGGTTTGGGCTTTCTCGAACAATGGTATTTAAAAGGATGGACAACAAATTCCAGACCACTGTCCTCATTTCCCAGTGACCTCTTGACTGTCATTCCATTTGTCCCTCCTTGTTCTGTCTGCGTTTCCTTCTTTTCCTATTCTGCTTTCAGACACAATTTTCCATTTAAAATTACAAAATGTAAATCTGTATAAATATTTTAAGGTTCTAAAGCACTAGTATAACAAGTCTCTCATTTGATCCTCACAACGCTTCCAAGGGGTGGAAAAGGAGAGTATTATGATTCTTTATTTTCCCAACTTATCAATGATAAAAATAGGTTCAAAGAAATTTAGTAACTTGCCTGAGGTCTGACAGATCTAGAGTCCAGGGTTCCCAATGGGTTCCATACATTCGCCTTCTGTACACACCAGACTGATAGGTCAATGGAAATCCCTGAGTCTCCTCAGCTTTTAGAGCATACTATGACAACTTGTAACCATGTGAATATTCGTTCACTTATCAAAGTCTCCTGAGCACCTACAATGCGCCAGGCACTGTGCTAAATACTAAGTACTCATAAGTGAACAAAACAGACATGGTCCCTGTCCTCTTGGATCTTGCCATCCACTGAGGAAGAAAACTATTAAATAAATGCACTGGCAAATACAGATACATTTATATACTCTAAGTGTGGTGGATGAAAAGGCCAGAGTACTCAAATAGAGGATAAAGGAGGGGACCTTATTTAGATGGGAGTGGTGTGTGTGTGTGTGTGTGTGTGTGTGTGTGTGTGTGTGTGCGCGTCTCAGAGAAGGCATGTGAGCTGACACTAGCAGGGGAGTAAAGAGGATCTAGAAGGAAAATGGGGAGAAAGTAGTCCTATAAAAAAGAGCAGCATGTACAAACACTCTGAGCGCCTAACACTTTGCAGGAACTAAAGAAGAAACTAAAAGAAAGCCAGTGTAGCTGCACTTTCCTGCACAAGGGCTGAGAATGTTGTGAGTTCACGCAGGTCTTTGTAGGCCGTATTGAAGTGAAAGGCTACCAGAGACAGGGAGAGACATGTTTTAAAACATGTTATGTTTTAAAAGATTACTCTAACTTCTTTGTAGAGAATTAGTTGAAGTGGGACGAAAATATAAGCAGAGAGATGAGACAGAAGGCTTTTGTGGTAGTTCATGTGGGAGATGACGGAGCTTAGGCTAAGACAGCAGTGGAGGTAACGCAGAGAAGTGAATGGCCTTAAGATGCACTGATGGTGGATGTATGCTAACACATATATATGGAATCTGAAAAAAAAAATTGGTTCTGAAGAACGTAGGGGCAGGACAGGAATAAATATGGAGACATAGAAAATGGACTTGAGGACATGGGGAGGGGGAAGGGTAAGCTGGGACGAAATGAGAGAGTGGCATGGACATATATACACTACCACATGTAAAACAGATAGCTAGTGGGAATCAGCCGCATAGCACAGGGAGATCAGCTCGGTGCTTTGTGTCCACCTAGAGGGGTGGGATAGGGAGGGAGGGAGGGAGATGCAAGAGGGAGGAGATATGGGGATATATGTATATGTATAGCTGATTCACTTTGTTATAAAGCAGAAACTAACACACCATTGTAAAGCAATTATACTCCAATAAAGATGTTAAAAAAAAAAAAGATGTACTGATGGTAGAAATGAAAAGATTCCATGTGGAGGGTGAGGGAAGGATGGGAATCAAACCTGGCTCTCAGGATTCTGGAGGTGTTGTTCATGGGTAATTTTAGTCAACTGAGTCTTTTCCTTGATGCTGCAGCCACTGTAGAGCCCTCATGTACACATAGCTTGAGATAATCAGATTCATGTTCCAAGCTTATTGACATATTTCTTATTCTAGGCAGTAGCAACCTGGTGGTATTTTTAGCAGGAATTTATCCTTCTTATATTCATATTGAGATTGTGTTAGAGCAATAATGATATATTTATACATCTGAAAGTATGAGGAAGAAAGAATTGAGTTTTTAACCACCTTCTGTGGGAAGGCAAAGATGTGATTTTTGGTAGTTACTGAGTGAGGAGAAAAAAGGAATCTTCTCATCCTAAGACAGAACACAAGTCTAATTCTTCCAACTCATGTAGATCCTTTAAAAATAAGGACGTTAATATTGGGAGGAAAAACAATTAATTGGGAAGTCCTCCTGCCTAACTGTTCACTATTATATACACCCCATTTCTTTCCATTCTCCAGTAAATATTGACATGGCCCCCATTTCTTTTTATACCGCAGGTTGGATGAAGAGAATTTTATGATACAAAAAATAGATACAGCTACATAATAATAAGAGCTAATACTTGGATGTGTGCACTAAATAGTTTACAAATGGCTTTTACATCTGTTATCTCACTATGGTACTTTCAATTGAATGATTATGTCCCTTTGAAAGCTAAGAACATCAGGCACTGTCCTTAGTGGTTCTTATGTATTAATTGAATCCTTACAACAGCCTAATACTCTGAGGGTTTGGGGTAAACACTAAAAGCATCACTTGGACATCAGGACAACAGATTTTTTTTTTTTTTTTTTTTGCATTACGCGGGCCTCTCACTGTTGTGGCCTCTCCCATCGCGGAGCACAGGCTCCGGACGCGCAGGCTCAGCGGCCATGGATCACGGGCCCAGCCGCTCCGCGGCATGTGGGATCCTCCCTGGCCGGGGCACGAACCCGTGTCCCCTGCATCGGCAGGCGGACTCTCAACCACTGCGCCACCAGGGAAGCCCAGGACAACAGATTCTGATTTTGGACAACAGACTGATTTTGTAGCATTCTGCAGAGGGCCCTGTTTGGAGGCACTCTGCACCAATAAAAAGACCCTGCTCCAGAAGAGGGCGCTACAGACTATTGCTCTGTCTTCATAAAGCATGAGATTCATCTAGAACAAACAGGCAGTCTGAGCCAGCTTGCACCAGACAATCTGGAACAGTCACTCAAGGCCATTTTTGGACAAACCTGCCTATCATTCCACATATCCCTATTCTTTAGACACTATTATTATACCCATTAACAGATGAAGAAACCAAGACACAGAAAGGTGAGACAGTGTGCCCAAGATGGCTTCAGAGGCTCTGTGCGGCCTCATCACTTTAGTATCTGCCTTCCTACCATGCTGGGAGAGTGCAGCAGGCAGCAACACCCTGCCCCAGGGGAAATGCTGAGACTGGGTCTGGTAAGTGCTGGTGACCAGACAACTCCCCACCCCCCCCCCCCCACTGTCATCCAATCCTAGAGGGCAAGAACCAGGGTGTGAGGACTTGATTTGAAGTCAAAGTCTGCAGCCCTTCACCAAGGTGAAGATCAACTGGATAAGAACTGAAAATGAGGCAAACAAGTTCAATGTCCCAAAGTTTACTTGCAGACTTGTTAGTCTATATACCCTTAGAATCTGACCCTGCTACCACACCAAAAGCTGCTGCAGCTGTCCTTGTAGTTATACACAGATTAGTTGTTGCATTTATGACCTGGGGTCAGATTCAAAGAAAGAAGGTATCCTGAGCTATATGAGCTTATGACTTATTAGGAAAAAATCGTAGAACAGGAATAGTCACACTTTGAGAGCTCTTCAAAATACCATTTTCTACCTCAAGTAAAACTTCAGTAAAAGTACTGAACTTATATAAAATTTGCTAAGAAGTGGCAGTACAGCCTGTTACAAATTTCAAAAACATCAGGAGACTTGAATTCCAGTTCTAGTTAATAGTGCCCTTGGTCAAGTAACTTCACCTCTCCAGGCCTCAGTTTCACATCATAAAACGAGGGTGTTGGATTGGCTGATTAACCCTGGTGTTCTAGGGGGAAAAATAAACATCTTACTCTTCTAATAAACATGTGTGATCAAACAGATCTGGAATGATTTCAACCTACAAATGTCAACTGTCAAGATGCAAAGAGGGGGCTTCCCTGGTGGCGCAGTGGTTGAGAGTCCGCCTGCCGATGCAGGGGACACGAGTTCGTGCCCCGGTCCGGGAAGATGCCACGTGCCACGGAGTGGCTGGGCCCGTGAGCCATGGCCGCTGAGCCTGCGCGTCCAGAGCCTGTGCTCCACAACAGCAGAGGCCATGGCGGTGAGAGGCCCGCATACCGCAAAAAAAAAAAAAAAAATGCAAAAAGGTCCTTTAGACATTCTGGTCCCAATCTGAGAGTTGCCTGTAGTGCACACCTTCAGTGGATTCATTCAATGATCAGAGGAAACCTCCATTCTAGCGAGGAATCTCAGCACTTATTTCCCATAGGCAAAGCCTCCAGGAAAAGTTGTCTGAATCAAAAAGGAAAACAGTTGATCAAAATTAAATATTGCCAAGTTGCAGCCCATGGAATACAGAGAGGATTCTTCTCTCACATTTTTAATCAGAGGCCAGAATAATAAATAAATAGTTAGCACCTACTACTCATATCATTGAATGTGCTCTTTTAGTGTCAAAAGTGATCAGACCCTCCTTTAATCAATACTTTTCCTTTCCAGATCTCTCTCTGAATCTAAGTGTGGCCACAATTCAAATAGTACCATCAGGGACTCAAGAAGGTTTTAACTGAGAAAGGCCTCTCAGAGAGGTCACTTAATTTGGGAAGCTATTCCCAGATTAAATCATTCTCTGACCAGCCCATAGATGTCTGGATAACCAGAGTGATTCTCTTATTTCTTGATTTTTTTTTAAGAAAGCCAAATGCCATTAGAAGCCTTTCAAAGTTAATACGACCATCTCAAGAAGAGTTCAGAAGAATCTACTCAGAAATTCATTAACTGTCAATCCTTTTATATACATAATAGATAAAAATTGATAGCAATAATTAAATTTTAATTAGGAAAATGCCTAATGATAGGTTTCACAGTCTCTTTTAAATGCCATATATGTATGCATTCATTCATTTATTCAACAAATATTTCTGAGTGCTGAATATGTGCCATGCCCTACACTAAGCATAAAAGAAGTTCATGAAAATATACACACGACCTACCTAATGTATTCACAGGACAAAATGTGGTTCCTAAGAAAATGTTTAGAGAGTTTGCTATTCACCAAACATCTCATGCCATCAGGGTATTCTCCGTCTGCTTTGCAAAGACTAGGATCTGGAAAATAATATCCAAGTTTGATCTCAATTTCATGGACTGAGCAAATATACTCCCTGTCCAGAAAAATCGGTTCTGGCTTCCGAAAGCCTGTGTGCCTTGGAAGATTTTGAGTTGATTAGCAGGAACTGTGCTATTTTGGGGCCGAAACCATTTCTGCTTCAAATAGCATAAAGTTGTACCCCAGGAATGGGGAAAATGCCAAAAGTAATTTCCAGCATTCCAGAAGATTAAGAAATTGAAATCCAAATATTTGGGGTAAAAGCAAGTGTATAATAAATGTTTATCCAAAATTTTATACAAGAATATTATTATCTGCATGCGCCAATGTCTGGGTTTCACACCCATTCTTTCTTTTTCCATATAATCAAATGGCACATACTATTCCCAAAGCAAAATACGCAAGAAGCTGTTTTCTTTTGAGCCTCTTTATTACAGATATACATTCTTTTGTCCATCTTTCCAGATGCTTTGAACCCCATAACGGGCAAGAATCCCAGTGGCCATTTGCTTTCTACTATTTTACACATGGGAGAATAGGAAGTTCTGAGGGGTCTTGCCGAAAGTCGCCAAATTAGTGACAGGGAAGTGAACAGGCTAGACCTGTAACTTCAGATCCCTGACTCTCCACTCAGAACTGTTTCTAAGGCATCATCTGACTGCATTCTAAGGCATCATTTGACAGTAGCTATTGCAGCTAGAGACTTGAAAGAAAGATGGCTCAGTCTCCTCCCTCAAGGAGCAGAAGAGATTATTGCAGAAGAAAGTGTGTTCGTATAACTCTCCTTTCAAGGGCTTCCTTTTGCTTCCTTGGTTCTTTAACAAAAAAGTGGTGGCGCTTTGATTCATGCTCTACAGTTCTTCTTATGGTGTATCTTCCAAATCAGCCTCCCTCTAGCATTAACAAGGAAAACAACGTGAAATACAGCATCCCAGAGTCACTGGTAGCGGACTTGCCTGAGCCCTGCCTCTTCCTTCAGGACTTCTTAACTGTCTTTTACATTAAGTTGTAAAAAATGTACCTTTAATCACCACCATCCCCTTTAGGATTTCAAAGGAATAGCCTAGCAGTTCATCTTAGAGATGCAAACTGTTCCCTGACTCGCTCATTTATCTCAAGTCACACGTAGAAAGTTCCCTGGCAGCTGCTCAGAGGAACAAAGGTGAAACCTCCAGTTAAGAGTGACTTACGTGCACTCCTCCAGCCAAGAGTCGCTCTGTTTTGTTACCTCCTTTGCCCTGCTTTAAGAGGTGGGAGCCTCTATACTCAAAATTCATTTATTCCTGTTAAGGGTAATTATCTCAATTTTTGATGATGCCTCCAGCTATCGAAGAGATGATGCCAGTAAGATGTTTCTCTCCACTCAGGAAGAAAATATGAGGGACTATATATGACACAGATTGGGTCTCAGTTCATAAACAAAGCAAATTAGTAAGCCTCTTTAAAGCACAAGATTCAAATTTAAACTTCCCGACAGGCTATGCTTTTATGTCTTTAAATCTAAATGGCAGTGGAGACATAGAGTAAAGAACTATGAAGGCAACTTTTGTGATATCAAGTTACCACGTTTATTAGAAGAGATAATTACACTACGCTGGGTGAATGGGTAGCCTCTGAGATAAGGTTCCATCCCATCTCTCTCTCTTTCTCTGCCTCTATCTCTATCTCTGTCTCTGTCTCTACCTCTCCTATCTTTCCTAGCTGAACTTCTTTAAAAATTGTCACTGCCCCCACTGACTCCTGAATGAACACACTGCCATTTGACTTTGGTCCACACCACTTCTTTAAAACTGCTCTCTCAAGGATCAGTAACATCATCCTTGCTGCTAAATCCCATAGACATGTTTCAATCCTTCTCTCATATAATGGGGGCATTATATAGGAACTTCCCTTAACCTTGAACCCTGGGGGAACTTGCCTTAATCTCCCTTAATTCTATGGCCACCCTTCCAGAGTGAAATCCTGAATCCAACCTCTGTTTTCCATCTCAGCGTAGTGCATCTATTGTCTCTTGAGAGAAAGATGCAACAGGAGGAGGCACTAGCTTCTAAATAGGTAGCAGCAAGTATGGGCAAAGGGGCCTGGCCCATTAATACTAAGTGAAATAACTCAGGGTTCTAGAGAAGTTAAATACGTGGGTGTCCTCAGATTTAAACAGCCACTTTGAAAGAAAAACATATTAAAAGAAAATTTGGTTTTAGAAAGTGGGAAGGATGTGAAACTGAAATTCCTTTTAGAGAAGCATTTCCCAAGTAATTTGGGGGTTTTCATTTGTTTGTTTGTTTTTAATCTTGTTATGGTTTCTAAGGTATATATAGACTTAAGCTAAATGACTTGGATTATTGCATTTCCAAGCTGTTCACAGCTCACTTCTAAATACGATGAATAAATCCTAGAACAATCATGAAAGGAGTTTCAAAAATGATAAAACTATGTGAGATTTTTTAAATCTCAAGAAAAAATAAAATAAAAAGTGAAAATGGGCTCATCGGTCTCTACTCCCTGATTCTGATATAATTATAACTTTTTGAAAAAGTTTTGCAAATTATGCTCATGGCATGCTCGGCATCTCACAATTCTCTTGTGGTGAAGGGAAAATGGTCTTTTGTAAAGTATAAATTCTACTATTATACTCATTCAATTGCTTGTGCCTTCTAGAAATTTTTTTGTGCCAGAAACTGTCAGGGACAAAGGATACAAAAATTTGTAAGGCCTACACCTGCCTCTGGGAAGTCTCAGTATAATGGGATGAAGAGATGTTTAAATACATCCTTGCTGTCACTGCATTAGGAGTATGCCCTAGATTGGCGGGGGTAGGAGAAAGGTGTGACCAATTTCACTACCAATTAAATTTAACAAGATACCAGCTCTATTTTTAATGGAAATAGTTTCAGCTATTTTGCGTTTTATTATAATGTTTGCTATTGGGTTTTGGTAAAAAGAATCTATCATACTTAAACAGTTTCCTTTATTTCTAAATTACTTGGAATTTTTATTAGAAATGACTTTAACTTTACGATGGCTTTCAGGCATCTATTGATATAATCATTGACTTTCTTCATTTAATTTGTTGATGTAATAAATTACATTGATAGATTTCCTAATATTGAACCACCCTTATGGTCTTAGAATAAACTCTACTAAGTCTATATTACACAGTTCTCATAATATGCAGCTGGAATCAATTGGTATATGCTATACAGAATTTTTATATCTATATTCATATAGAAAATTATAGTTTTTCCTTTTTTATAATATATTGATCAACTTTTAGTATTCAAGTTATGCTAGCTTTATAAAAAGAATCAGGAGGCCTTTGCTCCTTTTCTATGGTCTGGAATAATTTGAATAACATCGAATTTTTTTATATTAAAGGATAGATAAAATTTTGAAAAACCTATATATGTTCTTTCTTTCACAACTCATCTCTCAATTTGGAATAGAAGAAATTTCAGGAGACTACAGAATGTATACATTATTTCGGGAATTGTTTAGTCATTCTATAGATGCATTTGTCATAGGTTGGATTTTCTGAAATAGACTGTGTGATGGAGACCTGAGTGCACGGAATTTATTGGGAAGTGCTCTTGGGAGCACTGACCTGTAGAAGAGTGAAGGAAGCAGGATGGAGCATGGAGAGGGAAGGTGAAAGGAGTAGGGGCACTAGAGCTAGGATGGCCCTCCAGGGTTGTCCTTCGTATTATCCAGTGTTCTCCAGAGAGACAGAACCAACCGAAGATACATGTATCACCTACCTCCAATAGGAAGGAAAGATAGCTAGATAGATGGAGATTTATTTATTATAAGGAAGAACTGGCTCATGTGATTATGAAAGCAAAGAAGTCTGCAAGCTGGAGGTCCAGGAAAGCTGGTGGTGTAGTTCTGGACCAAGAAGGTCTGAGACGCAGGAGAATTGATGGTGTAAGTCCCAATCCAAGAGCAGGAAAAGACTGATGTCCTAGGTCAGCAATCAGGGAGAGAAAGAGAATTCTCCGTTCCTCCACCTTTTTGTTTTATCCTGACTCAACAGACTGGATGATGCCCACCCACACTGGGAAGAGCAATCTACTTTCCTCAGCCCACCAATTCATATGCTAATGTCTTCTAGAAACATCCTCACAGACAGAACTGCCAATGGGCAGGGAATCTCACCTTGGGTGAATCAGCTCCTGCAGGCCAAGGACAAGTCTGTGGGAGAGACTCAACTGTGAGCTATCCTCAGCCAACACTTGCAACGATTGAGGGAATGAGCACATGTTGGTCCTGAATGGGTGGGTCTGAGCGGTGCACCACTATATCCACTGCACTTGCTTTAGTTGGACTAAAACTTTCACTTTGTCCGCTTAGAACAAATATTAGCATGAATCAATAATTTCCAGGTTTTCTAAAACTTCCTTATGCCTTTATGGAAGCTATCATGTCACAACTTTATCTGGAAACTTGGATGCTCAGTGGACTTTAGCATGGTAATTTTCAAAGAGGACCACTATAAGTACATGAACAATTTTTCCAGTTGGCAAATACAATAATTTTTGCATTCAGGAATGAGAAGTTTTGGCCTCTCGGATGAGAGTTTCTCTCCTCACAACTTCATCTCATCTCACAAGTATACAGCAGTCATTGTAAAATGTCTGCAATTTGTTATACTATTGCTTTAACATTTCCTGCTTCATTGATCAAATAATGTTCTTCAGGGTTACAGAATTCCATATAATATTGTGCCACCTAATGTGTCCATTTTTTTAAGGTAAACTGTAAGAAAATTATGGTAAATATAGTATATCACTTTGATATCTACCTTATTTACTCAAGAAAATCACATTTCTTACCCTACTATGAGAACATCATTTATTACCCAGGGGTTCAATGTTCTCTAAGATTTGCTCTCTATCTAATTAGTTTTATAATCCAATGTCCTAACTCATGCCTTCCCACCTACCCCTCCCCTAACCTGAATCAAGCTAGGTGCAATGTGCTTATGTACACTGTAATATATTTCACAAGTGCTGTCTTGATCTAGTTTTGAAGTCATATCTAAAAATTCTCAATTCCCCTTCATGGGCAGTTTGCTAAGCTGCACACCAAACACTTTGCTTACCGGGCTCCCACTCTCCAGGGCCACTAGGCATACACGCCAACCGCACCCCCTTATGAGGTTTCCACATTCCCAGGCCAGGTACTAAACAATTAAGGAAAGCCTCTATGCTCCAGAGCCATGTAATTATTCAAATTAATCAATCCTCTAGGAAGCCTGCAAAACCTAGTTACCACACCCACTCTGCTTGCTATGCACAAACCCCACCCAGAGCTTAGCTTGTGTTACCCTGTCCCATGGTGCAACCCTTTGTGTGGCCCTACAAACAGCCTTCTCTCCTTGTAGCTGTAAGTAACAAAGAGCTCTGCCTTTCATCTACTCCAATGTCAGTGTATTGTGCCCAGCCACCAAAAGAATCTTTAAGTTTGATAACACACACTCTTTTGCTTGTGCATTCGCTTCTCCGCCTCCAGACATTTACTTATCCTGTTTTCCCCTAGTGTGACATCCTACTACCTGCCCTTCATCCTCAATTGTGAATAGCCTGTCATTTTTATTCAGGGGGAGATCTGAAATTCTGTTTGCAGGGACACTTTTCCATGTCTATGTTCCTCATCTGTCCTCTTGCCTTTCTTTGGGCCACTGTTAAGGCACACATCCCTTTGTTTTATATTACAGTGCTTTATGGGCAGATCTGTTGTCTTTACCATGTAATGCAATATCTGAAAACACTACAGTATTTTAGTTTCTTTGACTGCCCCACAGTCTCTGGCATGAGGTCTATTACAAGGCAGTGCCCTCAACACATGTTTATTGAATTCACTTTGTTGGAGCGCTGCTATGCAACTTCAATCCTGGCTGAAAGTGACAAGCCACGTTCCTGCCATTCTGATGCTCCTTTCTTCTGGTGCAAGGTGGAAGGTTGCAGGGGTGCAAATGAAGAGGATGGAGGAAAAGCAAATGCTGAAATGAAGGTCTACAGTTCCTGCCCCAGTGGAAAGGAGTAAATAGAAGCAAAGCAAAAAGAACACTAAATGACCAAAATACTTCATGACAGTTTCCTTATAAGGACACATAGAAGGTGAACAACAAATATCTGTTGAATGTAACAACCAGGTTTCAGAACCTTAAATTGACTGTTCCAGGATTAGATCACAGATCATTTGAGTTGCATGAATATGGAGGACCACACTGGACCAAAATTTTTCCTATTGCAGTTAATCTGCTTCTTTGAATATTCACATGGTAATTAAGTTCACTTGGCCCCTAATTGCATAAGATATTGTTTTAAAGACAAAACCCTTTTTTCTTTATAATTCATGAGTTGTGGGATTTTTTCCCCCCCCTGGAAGATTCTTTGAAGTCTTATTCTAAAATAGTTTCTTGAGTTAAAAAGAAAAAGAAAAGAAAACATCTAATAAAATGTTCTCTCTGGAATTACAATTAATTTAAGATACAGGGTGCTTAACAGATATCTCTAAGGAAAAGATGGTTTGGTTTTGTTTTTAATGCAAAGTACTATTTGCACTGGCAGATTTGTGTAACTACCATATGGCTAATTAAATGAATTTAATGACAAAAAGTATGTATATTCAAAGTAATAAAAAGCTACACTGAATGTGGACAGCTCTCAGCCTGGCTATCCTTTCTGTTCTCCGTCTCTCAGTGTGTCTGTCTGTCTCTCTCTTTTTCCTCTTTCTCTCTCTCCCTGCCTCTACCTCTAAAGGCATCTCTCTCATTCCTTACTTTCTTCCTATTACCTACTCTTCTCCCCATCCTGTAGTCTAATTCTGGAGGCAGCCAATCAAATATGCTCAGCTCATGACCATCTGATCTACTGAACCCTATCATTTTTCAAGGTCATCTCCTGGGTTTGGGCTGCCTTAAGTCTAAAGCACACTCCGGATCCAGACCTTCCCTGCACAAAGAACAATCCAGTCCTGCTCTCCCAAGTCATGGCTGTTGACAAAGCAGTTGAAACTAGAAAGGGATGCTGAGTGACAGACAAATTCAGCCAACAATCATTCTTATGATTCTTATCATTCTTATCTTCCATTTTTCCATGACGGAAAATAGGAGCTGAAACCTTACAGTGAGTCTAGGCTTCAAAAATTTATAATTGGGACTTCCCTGGTGGTCCAGTGATAAAGAATCCACCTTACAATGCAGGGGATGCGGGTTCGATCCCTGGTCAGGGAACTAAGATCCCACATGCTGCGGGGCAGCTAAGCCAGTGCACCACAACTACTGAGCTCGCGCACCTCAACCAGAGAGCCTGCTTGCCGCAAACTACAGAGCCCACGCACCCTGAAACCCGCGCACCACAACTGCACAGCCCACGTGCCCTCGAGCCGGCACACCACAAATAGAGAAGAGAAAACCCACACGACACAACTAGAGAGAAGCCCGTGCACCACAACGAAGAGTCCATACGCCACAACGAAAGATCCCGCATGCCTCAACTAAGATCCTGCATGCCACAACTAAGACCCAACGCAGGCCAAAATGAATAAAGTAAATAAATAAATAATAAATCTTTAAAATAATTTCTAATCAAACTGCACAAATCTTGGTCTTTGGTTTGGACTTTGGCAGGACTTCAGGATGAGTCAAACCAATGGATATTTAATAACCATCTGTTTCTTCCCAGCACTTAGCCTCATGTTCGAACATGTCTAGAAAACAGGACAGAACTCCAGAACTGTACAAGAGCTTAGGAATTCTTTTTATGCTATAAAGGAGAAAAATTGAAACCTGGAAAACTTGGATTTATGTAGAAGACCTGGCTCTTGCCTTAGAGAACTTTTTTTTTTTTTTAAAGAAGATGTTGGGGATAGGAGTTTATTAATTAATTTATTTATTTTTGCTGTGTTGGGTTTTCGTTTCTGTGCGAGGGCTTTCCCTAGTTGTGGCAAGTGGGGGCCACTCTTCATCGTGGTTAGAGAACTTTTAAACCTAGTTCATGATACAAGACATAGTCCTTGACACAGCTTTTTAAAAAAAAAACAACTCTGAGCAAACTTTAATCGATTGCTACATTGATTAAATTTTGAAGCTGGAAAGAAACATCATGAAAACAGCATCTCACATAAGGAGATCCAACATAGCACAGTGGTTTGGAGCCAGGCAGAGGCTGGGTTTGAATTCGGGCTCTACCACCTACTTGCTCTGTAACCTTGGGTGAGTCACTTTACCTCAGTATCTTCATCCGTAAAATGGGAATAATAATAATAATACCTGCCTTACAGGGCTATTTGGAGGACTAAATGAGTTAATATTAATAGCACATTTAGAGCAATAGTTGCTCTTATTAACAGTGTTATGACTCCAGATATCATTGTGGAGGGAAATCCCTCTCACAGAGAGGTGAGTTTGATGGCTTCTGGCATAAACCAGAAAGCCTATGATGAGGTGTGAATTCAGGACCACGCAATAAGGAATCCCAGGCAGTGCACCAAAAGAGGGATAAATACATGGTAACCGAGCAGCTCTAGGGGCTGAAATAGAGTGAAGAATTAAAGGTGAGCCCACGAGTCTTTAGCAATTTTGGAGAAATAAATGTTAAGCACTAGACAATGTATGTTTTCACAACTTTGGAATGAAAATATCCTTTAACATCATTTATCTAAGACACCCATCCCCACAAAGATTCACAGATTCCACCACTTCTCATTATCTCTCACAGTCTCTCACTCTCAGGGTTCAGTATTACTTGGTTCTTTTCATTCCTCACTTGCACATCCAACAGCATCCTCATCAAAAATTCCCCTAGGTGTCTTTTTGCCTCCCAGCTTACTTTGCTCACTCCGTTTCCCTAAAGTTCCCACTAGTTCCCACCACACCTGGCAGAATCTGTATTACAGGTGTCAGAATAACCACATACAGTGTCACCACACTTGACTGCACAATGACCCAGCAGAGAGTGTTAAAATCCCATCTCAGTGCCCCCTTGTGTGGTGTTGAGACTGCAGTGTGTGCATGTGTGACGCAAGATGTGAAGCAAGAAGCTTTCTTACCTCCAAACACAAGACTTGGTGTATGAGCCACTGCTTCAATCCTCCCCTCCACTCACTTTATGCATCCCCTCTGAAGCTCTCTTTTCAAAAAAAACCATTGGGAGATGGGGCCCAGCCAGGGATCTGTGAGGATCAAAGGAAAGTACAAAGGTGAAATTTGCCTACAGCCCTTTTCCTGTTTAAGGGGCCAGTCTCCCACAGGCTTCGTTCTCTTCATATTTCTCTCTTTGTCTTTCCCTACGTACTGAATTTGTTCCTGTATAGTTAGAAATAAATGCAGAAATCCAGAAAATGAAAAAAAAAGAAACATCTAGTACAAACCTTTAATTTCTATGAAATATAGGTCCAAAGATGTTTAAGCGACTTTCTCAAAGGCCCCAACTTTCTATATTCATCACAGATGTGAAAACAGCTTATTATCCTCTATTGCTCAGAATCTAGTACATCCTGGCCACCATAAACTTACTGTATGACATCTCAAACTATCTCACAACCACCCCATGAAGTGGATATTATTATTCCCTTTTTACAAATAAGGAGTCTGAAGCTCAGAGAGGTGATCTATCTACTAAGAGTCACTCAACTAGTAAGTAGTGGAGATGAGTTTTAAGCCCAGGTCTTCCAACTCTTGCCATTATATTGAACTTCTACCACTTCTAGTGCCAGGACGTGGCTGGACTTAGGTCAATATCTACATATTCTTTTCTCCTATATCTGTACATCATTCAGGACTCTTATTCATTTGTGTAATTTTTCATTTGATCGGCATTGTCAACATATAAAATGAGAGTGCCTGGATACTGGCCACTCCCTCCAGTGGCCCTTGTCTCTTTTACAATCCAGCCGCTCTTTGTTGGAATTCTGTTGGCATTCGTTAAATATGCTTTGGTCTACAAGTAACAAATGACCCAGTTCTCAGAGGCTTAAACCATGAGGGTAGTTGAATTAGGCTGGTATGGGCTCAAAGATTGGTGAGAACAATTCAGAATTGGCTAGTTTCATTTTACTATGCCCTTCACTTACTACCAAATTGGCAAAAATATTTTTTAAATGTACACGAACCCAGGGAGACAAGTTAGCAATTCTCCTATGCCTCCCCTCCCCTATTTCTCAAGAGTATTTCCAAATTTGGTGTCAAAGGATGGTGCCAATACAAGGAAACCACTAACTTAGAGGAAATCAGAATTGTCTGCTCACTGATATTTAGCTGGGAGAGAGGGTAACTACCACACAAAATGGTCTGCCCTGCTATCATATAAGGAAATTCTTGCTGCCCCAATTAGTTATTTCCATGTTCTATTTCTCACTGCATTATCAAACCTACAATATCTTACCCAAGAGCAACCATGGTGTAAGTCAGCAGATCAATAATATCTTCCAAAACCCAGACTCCAAACAAAACAGACTTTTTACAAAATTAAACTCTATCAGTCTCTACGTATATGCTTTTTATCTCTTGTTTGTCACTTCAAGGTCACACGAGCTGCCCCATACAGATCCAATCATCACTTCATCACACCAGCATACCGAGCAGGGGAAAATGGGCAAAGGGGACAAACTTCCTTCTGTAAATCCTTGCATTTTATCTGAACAGGAAAATATTTCACAAATGCTCCCTAGCAGACTTCCTACCGACGGGTTATTGGGCAGAACTGAGTCACATGATCACTTCTGGCTGCAGTGGTGTCTGGGAAAATCTGACAAATGGAGCTTGGGAAACAAGCTCCATGACTCACTTAGACATGTGAGTCAAGGCTGACTCAATCCTTAGGCAGGGCACTTGACCTTTCTGACCAAAATGCAGGTTTGCTTAACAAGGAAGTTGAGGGGAATGGCTGTTGGTTACATACTAACAGTGTCTGCCATACAGACAGTACATATAGCATGACTAACAACATTTTTTTGCATGATTTATGACTTGGGGGAGAGAACCCGTTTGTTTACACGATCTTAAATTAAGCAATAGCTCCATCCTGTCAAACGTTTTCTCTTGATCCAGCTTTACAAAGCAACCAAACTCTCTCTTAATTTTTCTGTTTTGCTATTTGTTTTAAAAACTCTGAAAGGTCTACAGTTTTCATTGCCCAATTTTGTACTTTGCTGTGAGTCATTTTGCTGGTTACCATTATAAAAGGCCTTGCAATCAAATGCCCAGCAAAAACAAAAAAACAACAAAAAACCTTAGTAATGCCCAATTCCTGATGTCACCTCTTACCCCTCATTTTTAGGCTAAATAATTGATGGCTCTTGTACCAAGCCTGCAGGTGACAAGTCTTCCAGAGGCTTTCCTATAGCAGTGGGCAAATCCCTAATTCAAATCAGCACAAGCACATTCTTTCCTTACGGGTTTATGTTTTTGAATTTTTCTTCTCTCTGACACTTACTTTGACCTTTAGATCTTTATTTTTTCCTGCTAATCAAGAGCAACCCAAAGTGAATTTCCAAATATTCCTTTGCTTCCTCTCTTCTTCCTTCTTCCCTAAATGAATCTAAAGAATAAATGATTTTTTTCTTGACTTTATCTAATATTATTTTTCCTCCTTTTTCTCTTTTCCAACTACCTCCCGATTATTCCTGAGTATTTAATGATCCTTACCTAATTGAAAACTCCTCTTATTCAAAATTCAATTATATACGGACTGTAAGTCATAAATTCAAAATTAGTGGACTTCCATTGTAGTCACCATGATTTGTAGCAAATATTATACATGCAAAATGCCATGACATTTTTTTTTGTCTCTATACAAATGTTTAATGCAAGTCATTAAAATTATGAAGGTGGACACAAACGAAGGACATAGAGAGAAATCCTGAAAAATTTATAAGGCGTGTGGCCTGATAAATGTCAATTAATTACACAGAACTAATAATTAATAATTTAAAGTATAATGAAAATGGGATTGTACCAGTTAGTGTTAGGTTCAGCTGTGAGTAACAGAGACCTTCAAAATATAATAACTTAATGTAGAGAATTTATTTCTCTCCCACTGCTTTTAGCTCACTAGCTCTAACTTGGTCAGGTAGCCAAAGGGAGTCTATAAGGAAGGCTAAGAAAGGTAGTACCTTGGCCCAGTGTCACTGTGCTCAGCTAGCCAAAGGGAAGGAGGTGTCAGGGTAGACAAGGGACTATACAGTCCTCTAGTTTGATGGTTATGCTTAGCTAAAAGTTTGCAATTGATTACTTAAGAAGAAGAGAAGTATGACAATGGGGAGATCACCGACAATCTCTCCTGCATCACTGCGTCCCTGTGAACTGAACATAAAACATATTTTAAGTGCTTTCACAGTTTTACTGTAATGTGCCACCTTCTAATCCATGCATTCTCAGCAGGGTGATATGGCTCCCAAGGGAGTGAAATTGGTTCTTGCAAGGGGAAAAGCAGGGCAAAAAAAAATCTTACTCTTACTATGTATAAAACACAGAAATATATATACAATACATAACAGATATACAGTGTAACTGTGGTATTAAAATTTCATGGGGGAGGCTTCTAGAAAAAGAAATCTCAGAAGGCTCTTTGAATGGTGGGGGTAGGGGGAAATACTGAAAAAAAGTTGAAAGACATTGCTCTAACCTAACAGAGGAGTTTTCAGAAACACAACTCAAGGTCAAAGAAAGAAACATGTGCCTTTTGGCAAAGCTCCTTTTTAGTATTTTACATATATATACATGGTTATATAACACAAAAAATAGAAAGGACATGTAATTTCAAATTGTACTGACCATTCTTTCAGCAATTATTTTTGAGTACATACATGTGAAAAAATATGCTGGGTGCTGGGGACACAGCCAAGAACAGAACAGACACTTTTGCTCTCATGGGGTTTACAGGCTACTGGAGAAGGCAGATGATAGACACTGATGCAATGACAAGGTCAAGTGCCCAAGGCCTCTGAATTCGAACCTTCTTCACGACTTCCTTGCCAAGTGACCTGGGAAAATTATTACCCTCTATAGGCCACAGTTTCTGCCACCTAAGGTCCACCTAACAACATTTTTGTAAGGATTCAAGATGAAACTGAATATATTATGACCATTATGACCATGTCTGGTACATAGTAGGTGCTTAAGAAAATAGTATCATTCATATTATTATCTGGTGGTTTCCTCCTACATAGTTTGGCTGAATCCAAGTTTTTCTCCTACCTTAAATTTGACTAATTGTGTCCACTCATTGCTTTTTCCTCCTTTACCCTTCAACTCATCCTGTTAATATTTTGATGGCCCCAGGACTAGATTTTTCATTTGGGGTTACACATGGTCTAAAAGGCCTAAGGCCCAGAAAATCTAGGATATATGATCATCCATACTATTTCATCTAGTCATTCAAAATGTACACGGCACACCTACTACATGCCAGGAACTATGTTAGGTTAGGTGTAAGGAGGCTGGAAAGAACAAAATGGACCCATCCCTGTACCTGAAAAATGATGAACGTTTATAAGTATGAAAAGAGTAATAAAGAAAAAGACTATATGCTGTAGGAACATTTGAAGATCTTGCCTGATGAGAAAAGTCTCCTCTGAATGAGGAAGGGATCTGATGAAGGCAGGGAAAACACAATTCAAAAAGAGGGAATGGGGTGTACACATCCATGAAATGAGATGGAACAGAGAATGTTGGAAGGATGTCCAGTAAGAATGGAGCACAGAGATGCTAATCATGTTGGGGCACTGGCCTCACTGTCTAATTGCTACCATGTTCCCACCCTTCCTGTCCTTCTTCCTATTTTAATTCTGTCTCTCACTAAAATTCCAAAGCTGCCCTGAAAGGAGCTCAACTTTGTCTGTCTTTCTCTCACTTTGTCTCTCTCTCTCTCTCTCTCTCTCTCTCTCTCTCTCTCTCTCTCTCTCTCTCTCACACACACACACACACACACACACACACACACACACACACACACAATTAATCGGAACACCACCACCACCACTGAATGAATCAGAATCTGCATTTGAAAAGCTCCTCAGGTGATTCACCTGCACAATAAAGACCCAGGGTTATACCTCGCCCTAGGCTCTGTTACAACCACCCTGATCTCCCATTTGTTTTCTTATTGTGGCTTACATTCCTCTAAGAACTAGACAATCTGATCCTTTGATGAAATGGTTTGTCCAAGAAAGGTTCCAGTCTCCTGAAAAGTGGGGTGGTGATATGAGACCACAAAGAAAAGCATTTTGATGTCATCCCATCCCACATCCCAAACTTACACACTATTCTCTTCTACTTCCTATTTTAAATAGTTTTTTCTTTTGGGTGTGTTTAGATTTTGTCAAGTTAAATTTCTCTCCTGCTCTTCCTAAAATGAACTTTCTAGCTCTGGAGTGTGTTATGTAAGGCTAGACATCTTCATTCCTATGTTCTTAAAGCAAGTTTTGAAATAATTTATTTTGTATGCTATTTTGCATGTCATCTCCCAAGTCTCTCAACCTTCTAAGCAATGTGCTATAGTATAACCTAAACATATTTTTTCCTAATATACGGGAAGGATCCTATAACTCTTCTTTTTTTTTTATCCTATAACTCTTTAAATATATTTCCTTGCTTTGTGCCAAGGTGCCATATCTTATCATCATATCTACTTGATGCACCCGTAGTCTGCCTCTCCCCTACTGAAATCACCCCCATTCATCTTCCTGCTGGAATTTCAAAGAACATACATACCTGCAGGATACAGTAAACACGTAAGAGGATAATAAACAGTGGGCATTTTTTATTCAGGGACTGGAGCAACTCTCTTTCCTGCTCCAACGCCCACTTGCCTGGAACTTCTGTCATGGAAATCCTCTCTTCCCATAGCCCGTGTGTTCAGAACAGAGGGTGGGATCACTACCCCATTTTCAGGCACCCTCCTCCCTCACTGGTGTTACACGCAGAGCTGCCACTGTCTCCACAGACTTTTCTCAAACTCGCCTCAATCTAAGGCCTTAAGCTTCTTACTATGTAAGAACTGGGTTTATTTAGACCTTCTACTCTCTACTCAGGATTCACCCTTCCATTAAAACTGCTCCCAATTACAATATCCTTATTCACTCTTTGCCCACTTACACTTTATCCCTTTGCACTCTTCAGCTGGTATTTGTGGTCGTCATAAGAGCTTCCTTGTATTGGTCACAGAGGGAGATGAGTCGTTAGCAAAAAGAACAATTGACATCTATGGAGTGCTGACTGTGGTCCAGACACTATGCCAAGAAATTTACATTTTTTATCTTATCCTCTGCATAAGCCCTTGATCAGGTATCTATGCCCCAAAGTGCTAGCTCTGGAGTCTAACTCCATGGGTTTGAATTCCAGCTCCACCACTTACTATCTATGAGACTTAGGGCCAGGCACCTAAGCTTTCTGTACTTCAATTTCCTTTTCTATAAAATGAGAATAATGATAGTACCCACTTCATTGTTATTAAATATTATTAAAGTCTGTTGCATGTAAAATGTTTAGAACAGGGCCCAACTCAACCAATTTTAATTATTGATACTATTACTATCACCATTTTACATATGAGAAAAATAAGGCACGAAGAAATTTTATAACTTGCCCAGGTTACCTAGGTGTTGGTTATTGACAGAACAGGCACTTTGCTCTGAAGTGTATGCAGCCAGAGGAATTCAGGAACTAAACCGTATAACTTCAAAGAGACAGTGGAAGAACCCAACTGTGTAGTCAAGGCTAGACACTTAATGGTGTGGCACAGGAAGTGCCCAGAGAGGGTTACACATCTGAACAGTGCGAAGCCTCTTGATGAGGCTTATTACACAAGTTCTCTCTCTCCTACCAAAAACCAGGGAAAAAGAAAAACCCTCGTACAGAGGGACACAGAGAAGAACACACTTTTAGAAAGTATACATTTAGAACAATGCTGCACACTCAGAAATTCTAATCTGCACAGACTTGTGCAGTATCAAACAGGAACCAAAATAGCTAAATCTTACCTATACATTCATCTATTCAACACATATTTAGTGAGTACCTACTATGTGCCAGATAAGGTTCTAAGTGCTAGATACAGCAGAGACACAAGCCCCTGCCTCCATGGAGCTTACATTTAGGGGTGCAATAAATACACAAACAATTTGAGATAGAAAAAGAATTATGGAAAAAATAAAAAGGGTTAATGTGATATGATAAAATTTTTATTCTTGAAACGTCAAGAAATGTCAAGGTAGAAACTGAGAATTCCCTGTAATGAATAAGTATAGCTGTCCTGGGTCAGAGTAGTGACTAGTATCACATGGACTGACATGGAACAGCATAGAGCCAAGAAACAAATCAAGAAACCACATGGAACCAGGCCCTCCAGAAGAGGATCCAGACAGAGGTAGTGTAAAGGCATTTTCCTTAGCCACTCTTAATAAGAAGTGATCTGCTCCGAAGTTATCAGTCTATATGTCTGTGCTTGCTTTCTCAACAAGCCTTTTTTTGCCACTTTATAAAATCTGGAATTAAAATAGCCCATTCAGGTACTATTTGATGGTGTTTGAACAGGACAGAGCTACTGATAGTTATGATTGCAGTGCTGGAGCCTGGAGGAGATAAACCCCAATAAGCAGCTTCTTCTACACAAAGGGGCTTTGACTCTGTCATCCATCACATCTTTGTCAGTTTATCTTCCACTTTTTGACCTTTTTCTGTGCTGCCTTTGGCCTATGATTTGCACAAATACACTACAAAACCTGAAGCTCCCATGTTACTATAAGAAACCAGAGTGAAGTTAGCTTATTTCTACCTGTCCTTTAAGTCCACTTCCTGCTTCATAGCATGGCTACTCTGTGCTCATCTTTTAAACTCCTGAGGTCAGAATCATGTTTCATATATCTGAGTCCCACACAGTGCCAGGCACAATGCCTTAAACAGAGCAAGTTACATCTGTAAAATGTAGTACTCTTTATGCTTTAAAAAAAGAAGGTGATACAAAAATTAATTCAAGATGGCTCAAAGACCTAAAAGTAAGAGCTAAAACAATAAAGCTCTTAGAAGAAAACATATCAAAGCTTCATGACATTGAATTTGGCAATGATTCCTTGAATATGACACCAAAAGTACAGGCAACATAAGAAAAAAGTAGATAAATTGGACTACATCAAAACTTAAAACTTTTGTGCATGAAGGACACCATCAACAGAGTGAATAGGCAACCACAGAATGAAAGAAAATATTTGTAAATCATATATCTGATAAGGGGTTAATAACCAGAATATATTAAAAGGTCCTACAGGGGCTTCCCTGGTGGTGCAGTGGTTGAGAGTCCGCCTACCGATGCAGGGGACACGGGTTCGTGCCCCGGTCCAGGAAGATCCCACATGCCGCAGAGCGGCTGGGCCCGTGAGCCATGGCTGCTGAGCCTGCGTGTCCAGAGCCTGTGCTCTGCAACGGGAGAGGCCGCAGCAGTGAGAGGCCCGCGTACTGCAAAAAAAGGTCCTACAATTCAACAACAAAACAACAATAAACCAATTTTAAAATGGGAAAGGACTTGAAAAGACATTTCTCCAAAGTATCTATACAAATGGGAAGTACATAAAAACATATTCAACATCACTAATCATTAGGGAACTGCAAATCAAAACCACAATGAGATACCACCTCATACCCATTAAGATGACTGTTATTAAAAAAAATAGAAAATAACAAGTGTGGCGAAAATGGAACCTCTGTGTGCTACTGGTAGAAATGTAAAATGGTGCAGCCAATATGGAAAATAGTATGACAATTTCTGAAACAAATTTTAAACAGAATTGCCATGTAATCCAGCAGGTCCACTTCTAAGTATATACCCAAAAGAATTGAAAGCAGGGACTCAAACAACTATTTATACACCTATGTTCATAGCAGCATTATTCAGAATAGCCAAGAGGTGGATGCGATATAAATATCCATCCACAGATGAAAGGATAAACAAAATGTGGTATAGATCTACGATGAAATATTATTCAGCCTTTAAAAAGGAAGGAAGTTCTGACACGTGCTGCATCATGGATGGACCTTAAAGACATTAAGTTAAGTGAAATATGGCAGTGACAAAAGAACAAATACAATATGATTCCACTCATATGAGCTGCCTAGAGTAGTCAGATTCACAAAGAAAACAGAATGGTGGTCTCCAGGGGACTGATGGGGGAGAAATGGGGAGTTGTCATTTAACAGGTACAGAGTTTCAGAACTGCAAGAAGAGAAAAGCTCTGGGTGCGATGGACGATGATGATGACTGAATGTACTTAATGTCACAGAACTATACACTTAAAATGATTAAGATGGCAAATTTTATGTATATTTTACTATATAAAAAAGAATTCAAACGGTAAAGAAGGCAAAGACAACGAAAAAGAGGAAGAGGAAGGAGTAGAAGAAAGAGAGAGTAGGAAGAGCAGCAAGAACAACCACAATCTGTTTCACTATCTGGAGACAACTGGAAAAATCTCCCCCACTGCTTCCATCATCCTGAGCCCCCTCTTCCTTTACTTATTTTCACTGGCTTGTAACCTGGTACTTCTGCCAAAGAACTGGGATGAATACTAATTGGGAAGGATATTGATGTTAAAGTTATTGTGATAAAAGGGTCAGTTAATGTTACACTTACATTTTCTCTCCTCTCTCTCTTTTCCTCCCTTCCGCTTTTGCTTACACACGCACATACTCACACTTGATATTATTCAGGTAGGTGGATAATTTCGTTTACTTTGAACCTAATCTAATAATACTATATTCCTAGAAAGTCCGAAACAAATGGGATTCATCATAAAACTATTATAAACTCCTACCAGAAAGGAGCAATGCAGTTATACGGTGGGTAGATCAAACTCCCATACATACATAGTAATTCTACAGAAAAAAAACACAAGGAAATGGCCAGTTTTGTGAGGAAAAATGTTGTTAGAATAGCAGGAAGATAAGGTTGCTAGGGAAAAAATAGTGGCCTCTCAATTCTCTCCCTGGGGCTTCAAAAATTCCAAGTGTGGTACATTTTTCAGACTGTTTCAGACAGAACAGCTGATATCTAGACAATCTGCGTAAAAGCTGCGCCCAATTATTTCTGTGGTCATTTGTGGTTTGTTATAATGCCCTCCAACCCACTGACTCTTTCATGAAACAACCAAGGGAGGCTCTCTGTTGGATCTTCTGAAGTGCTTTCCCTATGTGCTACTGCTTTCATTCAGACCATAAGGGAGAAAAGTTTCTTCGGTCCCCTTATGCCCAACTACCGCAATGCTGAGATCATGCCACTCTTCTCAAGCTCTTGCCATAACTGAGCTGTGTGACTAGCACCTGTCCTGGCCTTTCACCTTACCACAGCCACTCGGGCTCCACTGTGGCTGGTCACAGCCTGCCCTGTGTTTAACCAGATCATACTGAATCCTTGCTTCGGTGTATGGCCAAAAGAGGTCAAACAAGGGTATGTTACTCTCAGTTTAACTGTTCCACAGCAAAATACCTTCTGGGATCTGTTTTCAGATTCTGTCTCCATTATCCTGGGAAGCAAAGGAGAAACCAGAAAGCCTTCCCTTTCCTCAAACCATCAACAAGAGGAAGAAAAGTGATGTGAAAGTTGGTACTGCTAGCCTCACTTTACAGATGAGAAGTTTGAAAACTGGAACAATGAAGAATGACAACTCAGGAAACTGCGTTGAGAGGCAGGATTCCGGCTTCAGTCATGAATAAGATCAAATCCTAGCTCTGTCACTCACTAGATGTCTGATCTTTGGCAAGTCACTTGAAGTCTCTGCCTCAGTTTTCTCACCTATAAAATATACATTATGTTAATAATATATATTCCATCAAATGGCTGTGAAAAGGGAAGTACCGAAGACGACACCTAGCACATAGAAAGTGCCGATTAAAGTTAACTGTTAGTATAATTGTTATGATTATCATGATCATTAAGAGACTTAAGCTCTCTCTTAGCTATTGCAAAGCTAATATATTTCTGTATCAGTCACGATGCTCTCAGTTACACCACATTAACAGCTAACCCCCAAAATCTCAGCAGCTTCCCACAAAGGATGTTTTCTCACTCTTGCAACATGATTGTCACAGCCAGCTGTGGCTCTCCTCTGCATCACCCTCATTCTGCAACCCAGGTGGATGAAGCAACACTCTTGGGACCATGGCCTAGGATTGCGGCTGAGGGAAAAGAAAACCAGAGTGAAGTTCAAACTGACTTTTTAAAGCTTCTGCCCAGAAATGGCCATGTTCCACTTACATTTATATTCATTGGCCAAAGCAAGCCCAGACTCAATAGCATGAAGAATTATAATCCTCCACATTGAGGGGAAGCAGAGTGGGTTAACAGTGATAGATCCACTGCAAAGAAAGGGTCAAGATTAAAGTTCTAAGGCTCTTTCCTCTATGCCACTCTATCCTCTGTAAATTAAAGTTTATGATACTGTTTTTCTGTAAAGTTAAATTTGTGATAATAAAATTAAAAATTTTTGAAGAGACACAGTTGGGAAACTTGTTCTTTTTCTGGTGCTATTCTTTCCATAAATGTATAGTGATGTCATTATGCTGTCATGCAAAGAAGATGAAGTAACTGGAGGCAGCAGCAACATAAGTCAGCCTCGCAGGTCCCCCAGGTCCCCTGCTACCTTCTTCACACCACAGGCTGACAGGTGGTTACTGTCTCAGGAAGATGTCAAAGCGACAGTCTTCCATTAAATTCGTCTTGCCATTTCACCTTTCAGTAACATGAGGTCTGTCCACAAAGAAAGAGCCTGGCAACACCATCAGCCATATCCTTTGAGTCTCTATTTATAAATAAACTCAGGAAATAAACTGAGTCACAGTCTTTATCTCATGCCATAGAATCACAAAAGCTAAGCATGACCAGTACCCTTGAGTTCATCTAAGTCAACTCAACATCAAATGCAGAACACTTCTTTCATATTGCCAGTCAATAGGAAAGCTTGAATACTTTCAGCAAACCAGGCTCAGCTTGAATGCTTTCAACAATGGGAAACTCACTACTTCAGAGGCAAGCAATTCCACTCCTGGAATGTTACGACTTTTAAAATGATTCTCCTCATGTTGAGCCAAAATCTGGCTGAGCACAGATTCTAACCCTTTGTCCTAACTTGGCGTTCCGGTGGAACACAAAAGAACTGTTGCACCATCCCAAGGAAGACCATCCAGTGCTTGAAGAAAGTCCTTGGAGCCTTTTCTTCGTCTGTCCTCTCTCGTTCCTCCCATTATTTTGCATATGACAGGGATTCCAGAGCCCTTCATACCTACTTTGCCAATCTGGCTACAGGATACCTAGTGAAAAGCTCAAACTTTTTAATCAGAGGCAAATATACCCCTAAGCCAATGACAGGGAAGGCTGAAATAGGAAGATTAGGGAAACCTAAAAAGTTTGAGAATATCACTTACTGTTCTATTTGTATTCAACTAATAATAGTAATGAGAAGCTTTCAGGAATACTTAGTGGTCAAGGAGGCAGAAGGAGAAAGACGACGTTACATCACATATGCAGCAATTTATTCTAAAATATTAAAAAGAATACTGTGCTTTTTAAATTTATCTCACTATAAATTATATCAGGAAGGCCTGCCTTTGAATTGTCTTCCAGAAGTAGATACAAATAAGACAACACATTTTTTCCCAAATCCCCATAGGACCAAAACCCTGCAAAGGTGAACAGCTCCAGGTTTGGGAATGGAGAACTGATTTTCCACACTGAACAGTGAAGCAAGTTGACTCTCGTGGGGAACAGAATTTTCATTTGGAATATCCGCTGATCTTGTAAGCCACAGCCACAAAACAAAGGAACAAGAATGAAGAGGATTAATCAGCTTTCCCTAGGTTGAAGTGTGTGCTACCAAAGGTCTGTGTTGAGTTTACTTTGCATATAGAGCTCCCTCCGCCCCAGATGGCTTCCTGAGTTGCTTCTTCCCTAGCTTCAGGCCTCTGCTCAAATGCCATCTCCTCAGGGAAAGTGTCCCTCCCTCCAATTAGAGCCTCTATCCTCTTTCCCTGCTCAGATTTTTCATAGCACTTATCACCATCTAATATATTTTTCTTGTTATCTCTTTTATCATATGTCTCCTCCCACTGTAACATTAGATCCAGCAGGGCGGGGATTTCTACCTGTTTTCTTCATTATCATATCCCCAGTACCTGTAAGTCAGTATCTGTTTTCTAAATTTTTTTAAAAGACATAAAAATTATCTACTCTCCTAGGGCATAATATTCTAGTGCAGGAGATGGACAACAAAACAAACCAAGAAGATAAGCAGGGTACTGCTGAAAACGGCAGAATTTCATTATTTTTTGTGGCTGAGTAAATAGTCCATTGTATACATATACCACATCATCTTTACCCATTCTTCTATTGATGGACACTTAGGTTGATTCCTTATCTTGGCTATTGTAAATAATGCTACAATTAACATAGGATTACATTTATCTTTTCAAATTAATGTTTTTGTTTTCTTGGATAAATACCCAGAAGTGGAATTATTGGATCCTGTGGTAGTTCTATTTTTAGTTTTTTGAGGAACCTCTGTACTGTTTTCCATAGTGGCTGCACCAGTTTACATCCCCACCAACAGCACCTGAGGGTTCTCTTTTTTCCACATCCTTGCCAACATTTGTTGTTTCTTATCTTACTAATAGCCATTCTGACAGGTGTGAGGTGTTATCTCTTTGTGTTGGTTTTTCTTTTAATCTTTTTTTTTTATCTTTGTGGTTTTGATTTGCATTTACCTGATGATTAGTAATGTTGATCACTTTTTCATGTGCCTGTTTGGTCTTCTTTGGAAAAATGTCTATTCAGGTCCTGTGCTCTGAATAGACATTTTAAAATCAGATTGTTCTTCTGATATTGAGTTGTATGAGTTCTTTATATATTTTGGATATCAATCCCTTATCAGATATATCATTTATAAATATCATCTCTCATTCATTAAAGTCTTTTTGCTTTATTGGCGGTTTCCTTCCCCATGCAAAAGCTTTTTTAGTTTGAGGTAGCCCCACTTATTTATTTTTGCTTTTGTTACCTTTGCCTGACAAGATATACCCCCCCAAAATATTGCTAAGACTAATGTCAAAGAGGTTACTGCCTATGTTTTCTTCCAGGAGTTTCACATCTTACATTTAAGTCTTTAATCCATTTTGAGGTTATTTTTGTACATGGTGTGAGAAAGTGGTCCAGTTTCATTCTTTTATATGTAGCTATCCAGCTTTCCCAACACCATTTATTGAAAACACTGTCTCTTCCCCATTGTATATTCTTGCCACCTTTGTCATAGATTAAATGCCCATATGAGTGTGGGTTTATTTCTCAGCTTTCTATTCTCTTCCATTGATCTATGTGTCTGTTTCTGTGCGAGTACCATACTGTTTTGATTACTGTAGCTTTATAGTATAGTTTCAAGTCTGGGATTGTGATTTTCTCCAGCCTTGTTCTTCTTTCTCAAGATTGTTTTAGCTATTCAGAATCTCTTGTGGTTCCACAAAAATTTTAGGATTACTTGTTTTGTGAAAAAATGCCATTGGCATTTTGATAGGGATTGCATTGAATCTGTAGATTTCTCTGTGTAATATGGACATTTTAATGATGATTCTTCCAATCCATGAGCACATTATATCTTGCCATCCATTTGTGAGTTCTTCAATTTCTTTCATCAATGTCTAACAGTTTTCAGAGTACAGATCTTTTACCTCCCTGGTTAAATTTATTCCTAGGCATTTTATTCTTTTTGATGCAATTGTAAATGCCACTGTTTTCTTCATTTCCCTTTCTGATAGCTCATTATTAGTCTATAGAAATGTAACAGATTTCTATATATAAATTTTGTATTCGGTAAATTTACTGAATTCGTTTATTATTTCTAATAGTTTTTTTGTGCAGTCTGGAGTTTTCTATATATAGTATTATGTTATCTACAGATAGGACAGTTTTACTTTTTCCTTTCCAATTTGTATGACTTTTACTTCTTTTTCTTGCCTAATTGCTGTGACTAGGACTTCCAATACTATGTCAAATAAAAATGACAAGAGTGGGCATCCTTGTCTTGTTCCTGATCCAAGAAGAAACACTTTCAGCTTTTTCCATTGAGTATAATGTTAGCTTGGGTTTGCATGGAGAGTGTTATGCTAACTGAAATGTTAGAGAAAAACAAATATGTATAATTTTACTTATATGTGGAATCTAAAAAACAAAACAAATGAACAAACAAAACAGAAAAAAACTCACAGGTACAGAGAACAAACTGGTCGTTCCCAAAGGGGAGGGAGGTGGAAAGATGGATGAAATAGGTGAAGGGAATTAAGAGGTACAAACTTCCAGCTATAAAATAAATAAGTCATGGGGGTGTAATATACACATAGGGAATATAGTCAATAGTATTGTAACATCTTAGTATTGTGATGGATGGTAATTCATGTTACTGTGGTGATCATTTCATAATGTATAAAAATATTAAATCACTACATTGTACACCTGAAACTAATATTGTATGTTAATTATTACTCAAGTAAAAAATAAAGAAAAATAATAATAATAAAATTTTAATTAAAAATCAAGTAAGCAGGGTGATGAGGGTGATGTGATGGCAAATAAACGGGGTGGTCAAGGAAGGCTTCTTGGAGGTGGTTTCATTTGGGTCACCAAAGTCCCTTTTGTACCTGCTTTGAACATTGCTTCTTAGACTCTCTAAGGTCCTTCTCATTACTCAGGCCTCTCAGCAGAAATATCACTTCTTCAAAGTGGGCTTTCCTGGACATGTGTGCGCGCGCGCGTACACACACACACACACCAGCAACAATCTCAAACACTTCCTCTGTTTTATGTCCTTGATAGCATTTATCACTACCTGACATTTTTTCTTTCATTACTGTCAGCCTCACCACCACCACCACCACCCCCCACCTAGAATGTAATCCCTATGACATCAAGGACCTTTTCTGTCTTATTCAGTATTCCCAGTGTCTAGAACCATGCAAGTACATGATAGGTGTTCAAAATTATTTGATGAATATTTTTAGTCATTGTCCCTTGAAAGCAGACTCTGGGACAGAGATTTGTGCTCAGGAAGTATAGGGAGTGGCCTCGGGAAAAACATGTGTAATGAAGTGAGGGGAGCAGAATTGGATAGAGGGATGAACTGAGCTAGGATGGCCCTTCAGAGATTCTCCTGATGGAGACACAATGGGGCTCAGCCTTATAGTTCCACATGGACCAGTCATAGTAATGGGCTGCCCCTAGGGATGGGTTAGGGATTAATCTGGGGCAAGGCAGCTCCCTTCAGACAGGACAAGGGCTGAAGAAGCCCTCAGCTGTGATCCATCAGCAGCCAACACTTGGGGCAACTGGGGAGTTGAGAGCTTCAGTTCTGAAGTGGGGAATCTAGCAGCACATCATGGCACGCACTGCAATAAATGAACAAATGATGAATGAACGCATTCTTACTACCAAAACATATGTTAAAGTATCTCTAATCTAGTTGACCATATCCAATACAGTCTTATCAACCCTATTTGGGGCACATCCTTTTACTCATTTTAACAACGCTGTGTATAAAACAATACATGTATACATAACCCCAAAAGTACTTCTATCCTAGAAGATTTTTAAGTCAGTGTTTTTGTCACAAATAGCTCTAGCCCATTTCTGTTACCTTATTTCATTGTATCTCTCAAATACAAAAAAAAAATTCTTTTATAGGCACACCACAAGCATTTTCATGATGATTTTAGTCAGGAAATGAACCCATTTAAGGTTTTATCTCCATTAACAGAGAAAGCCCTATAGATATTAATAAATTCTTTAGGTTTGTTTTATTCAGTGTCTCCTTATTACCTGGCTATTTTCTTGCTTTTAGCTATAATGAAAATACAAGCTAGGTGATTCTCCAATTCCTCTGCTTTCTCTTGGAAACTTATTTGTGAATGTTTTGTATTTCTCCTTCTGGTGTGTTATATAGCTGAAAGTAATCACAGGTAACACCAAACTGGAAAAAGTCGTCTGCTGAAAAGTATGGCAGGTAAATATATGGAGATGATAATAATAAAACAGTCATTTTACTAGAAATGTCCAGGTCTCAGAGAGCTAGATATGGGCAAACAGTTTTGTACCATACTCTAAAGAGTTGTTTTCATGCCCAAGCTCAATGCGCTTATAGAGGAATTTATGACAAAAAGCATAATAGTTCCTCCTCTTTGATTAGCTCAGTGCTTTGTGTCCACCTAGAGGGGTGGGATAGGGAGGGTGGGAGGGAGATGCAAGAGGGAGGAGATATGGGGATATATGTATACATGTAGCTGATTCACTTTGTTATACAGCAGAAACTAACACACCATTGTAAAGCAATTATACTCCAAAAAAGATGTTAAAAAAAAAATAGTTTCTCCTCTTTTAAACCTTCCTTTAAAAACCAATGCGTAGCAGAGTAACTAGAAAGCACAAGGAATTATTTTCATTTTCAAGTTGGGAAATCAGTCTCCCTACTGTAAAAACATCCTCCTCCACTCATACCACATGACACCAAGCACTGGGTCTCTCACTGGACAGAGACTCTGAAGTCACCCAAACATGGGACCATGAAGAGGAGAATCATGTGAGCAGGTGACAAACAGGTAGAGGGCAGTCCTGAGTAATTCCCTCAGTAGTAGGTCTGCTTTCCTGAGCATGGGGAATGGTACACGGTACACGGGTGGCTTGACCTGGTTTAAAATATCAAGAAACAGAGTGGACACTGACTATAAAATTGACCACCTTAAAGTGACTGGGAAAGATACAACCTATGTCATGAGCTGCAGTGACTAGTGGTACGAGAGGAAATAGCTTACTTGTGGCATAAGGAATGTTTTTCTGACAAATCTATTTTTATTCCAGGGCTGGACATGCAGACTAGCTGACCTGGGTCTCAACACAGCATCCTAAAATCCTTAGGCCGGCTTCCACTTCCAACAGTGATTAACTTCATCATATTCATCCATCATCATGGTTGGGTACCCACTGAACTGAACCTTGTCCACAATCATTATTAGCAGTTTGCTAAAATAAGAGATAAATGGGAGAGAAAGAAAATATGAAGTGGGAAGAAAGAAAAAGAAATTTGATTGGGGAATCTTACTGAGTTTGATGACACAGAACTTGGAAGCAAGAAGCAATCCTAGCTCTGACACCCACATAAATATGGGAATTCTTCCAGCAAGCTTCTTTACAGAGATGGAGTAAGGTATCGCCTGCATCACATGTGTTTAAGGGCATGGGAAAGCTCACTACTCTCTAGAGTACTTTTCCATTCACTGGATAATGTCAGAGGTACCACATTTTGAGCTTTGTGCTTTTGGGGTGGTGCTAAAAGAATGAGGAGGTCAGTAACAGTGATAATTTTTTTCTCCCTTTCTTTTTGTCTAGGACCAACTCTGCCTCTTTTTGGTTGTAAGCCAATTTTATGGATAGATGCTGGCTCCAAAAAGGAAACTTACTGATGAGCTGATCTAATTTTCACATTGTGTGAGTGAAGAATGGGATAAGGAGAAGTGCCAGAGAGAGCAAACGACATGCTCAGGAGACAGAGACAGAGCTGGGTCTAGAATTAGGGTCTCCTGCCACCTGCATAAGAACTATCACCCCCTTTGATCTTTCTGAAAGTTTCTGTTTCCATAGGGCTTATTTGTGTAGATACATGAAGGACATAAGATGATAGAACATCAAACTCAGTGCAGGATTTAAATGATTCTCAGCAGGTTAGATCACGGATGCTCAACCTCATAGAATTGGATGTGGTGTGAAAATATCATAACACAATGTTAGAGTTGGAAATTCTACAAACCTCTATATTTTGTGTATTATAAACCACAGAAAGAACAACTGGACAACATCTTCCTGGCTAGTGGGAGCATAGAGAACCTGAAGTCTTTTTTTTTTTTTTTTTTTTTTGCTTAACAGGGGTAAGAAAAAGAGTTGAATCAATTTCCCCTCTCATTACCCAGGGACATGTGAGAATCTTCAGTGGGGCACGTTTGGGGTGTTTATCAGAAGTGGGCATAGGTTCAAAACACCAGGCTAAAGCCTGGTTCTGATACAGCTAAGGTCAGGTGGAATGTCCTTAAAGTTTCACTTTATGTATTGAGCAAATGCTTAACCTCTTTATTTGTAGTTGATTGCACCCAAAATGTGTATATATAGAAAGAGAACAATGTAAAACTATTGCCACTGCTCAGCAAACAGCCTTTAGCTTTTCTAAGGAAGCTCCACAGTGTCACTTCTGCATGTGGAGGACTACAGTACTTTTATTCAAAGCATTATAGAAGAAAATCTGCAGTTCTTACCACGGTCTTCAGGCTGTGATCTGACTCTGACTGTTTCCTTCTCACTCTCCTCCTTGCTCATTCTGCCCCAGCCCTGCTCATCTTCTATTGCTCAAACTTCCAAGCTCCTACTTGTCCCAAGGCCTTTACATTTAATGTCCCCTCTCCCTCTTCACCAGATCTTCAAATGACTGCACTGTTTTGTAAGTTAGGTATCAGCTTAAATAACATTGCTCAAAGAGGCTTTTCTTGACCAGGTAATCTGAAATGAATTGTTCTAATCATTTCTCCATTTTCTTTTCTTCAAAGCTTTTAGCACCATGTAAAATTATTTATTTATGTGTTTATTGATTACCCTCCCAGTAAGCTTCTTGAAGACAGGGACCTTATTTCTATTTTCACTGCTACATCCCTAGTCCCAGCACAGTAACAGAGCCCATAGCTACTCATTAAAATTGTATTGAATAACTGATTCAATAAGTCAACTAACATGGCAGTAATTCCCACTCCTTATTCACCCATCCAGGGACGCAAAATATGTGGTACAGACCAGAGAGATCATAGGCCTAGGTATGAGTAGATATCGAGAGCACTTAATAATAAAAACATAAGAGAAATCATCTACTGAAAGCCTTCTCTGTCGGGCTATACACTTATTCTCCAAGCCCCACTAAAACTCTTTGGGATGTGTATTTTTACTATTCATTCCATCTTACAAACGAAAAAACCAAGGTAGGTTTTAAGAAACTTGCCCTGTGTGTTTAGTAGATGGCCGAGACCAGATCTGAAGCCAGGCCATATGCACTCTTAAGAACTATCTTTACTGTACTCATTTGTGCTGCAGTTTCAGTACTCCATCAACTTTCCCTAATTCTAGAGCAACTGGAGCTTCCTTTGCTATACTGTGAAGAGTAGACATTCTAGAAAATACTCTAAACCATTCTGGAGGTCATCACTTTTTTCCCTTCTTAATGCCACTAAAACCAAATCTTTTATCTCAGCTGCCAGAAGTGTGCAATCATGAATTTTACCCTGGAAGGCAAATATTTTTAAACTTTTATTTGTTACTCTCTGCTGTGATTACCTCATTTTATAGTAATCTGCATCGCTGTGTAAACAAACTCCTATGACATAGGAAAATCACTTGCTGAAAAGGGACAAAGGAGGGGGGAATAAACAGAATCAAGCTTTTACTTCTTAACTTTAGGGTTCTGCTCTGATAGTAGAAACCAAGCAATCAGCTTAGAAGTGTTCTGAAAAATCCTTTCAGGTAAAGGGTCTACACTGTTCAAACTTCCAAATCTTACTTCATGACTTGGTTTGTCCCGTCTTGTATGTAAGTCATTTTCAGAGTGAGTAAAGGAGTCAAGAGGTAGGTAATTTGTTTCCTCTTTGTATTTTAGAGAGTATATTACTGGTTGTGGTTGTGAAACATTTTTTAATTGGGATCTTCAATCAAGCTATCAAAATGCCAGGTTACGCCTGGGTGGTGCATACGTAAAGCTGCCCAATGGAGAAATTAAGCTGTCTCAAAGTCCCTTCGGAGGGAGTCACTCTTCTAAGTGCTGGATTTAAGGTCTTGGAGATTGGATCTTGTGTTTATCAGAGCAAATAAAATTTCAGTCTCCTAATCTAAAGGAAATCCTTGGACCACATATTGTTCCCCTTTAAGCAGGCAGTCTGTGTGAAATGTTTTACTGTAGAATAAATCAATAAATACCTTGAAGCAACCGAAATAGTATATATACTTACATAATTCCCCCTAGCTTTGAAACTTTTTTCTTTATAAATATAATTATTTTAAAAAATCAAATCAAAAAAGCATCTCTGGTGTATTATTAAACATACCAACAAATCTAAAATAAACAACTGGAGGAAAGGCCTAATTTTATTTGATAGTTCATAGAATGAGATAATGGCTCAAATTCATTTTCAAACAGAATGGTTTTTATTAACCGGGAAACCCTGGTTAATCTCAATGGGAATCTCTTTTTAAGTTGATGAGTCTGAAGTTCAGCTTGAAGATGGTTAAAGACTTTTGGATATAGAGTTGTCTATGTAAGAATTATTATCACATCCATTCCCCCAGCCTGTAGATGAAATAGATGTAGAGGGAAGGGGTAGAGGGAGAAATAAGAAGGAAGAGGAAAGGAAAGAGAAAGGAAATAAAGAGAAGGAAGAAAGATGAAAAGAGAAAAATCACATTTGCCTTTGCCAGATGGCTCAAGAGCATTTTGGTTTGGGACCTTTTTTATCTGCAGAAGGTAAATGGCCTTTGGATTTGGAATATTTGTACTTGAAAATCATTCATTTCTGAAAGATAGTCTGTGCAAATGTTTCAGGCTTACGGGTATAAGGAAACACATACCATACACTTCAGAAGACTATATGTACAGCCTTATGTGTTTCTTTCAGACTTGAAATATCTTCACCATATTCAAAATATTATTCAAATAATCCTCAAACTGTTTGGGATTGGCCTTGCATTTGCTAACAGCTCAGAACCTTGGCCACAGCAAGTGGTTAAAAACCTAGATAATTGATGCTCTCCTGGATGAAGTTAATAAAGCTTCTGAGTCTAAATCCAGGGAAACATTACTACCATTAAAACTTACACTGTTGTCTGCAAACTGTAGTCCACAGAACAGACCCATGTGATGTTAATCAGTCTTCTAGGGGAAAAGGTTACCTGATCAATTAAGTTTGAAAAAACTTGGTTTTCCAACAAAACGCAAATTTAATCACGTGGTTCTTCGTGAAGGAGATATTTATGCCAGGTTTCCCAAATGTGTTTGTGCAGAGAATGTCCAGGGACTAGAGACCAATGGAACACACTTTAGGACACATTAGTCTAGACCAATTCCCTCCTTCACTTCCTTCACTGAACAATTTCTATTCTCTTTCAGGGGTAACCAGGTGGTGGCAAAATAAGGAGACAAGCTTCATTTTACTTAAAATTAGATGATTTGAGGAGAAGCGAAAGTCTGTTTTTCAAATTATTTTAACATTTTGATAATCCCCAGAGTTCCAGGAGGAGCTGAAATTATCCCCACTGTAGTAGAAAACCTAGACCCTGGAAAGGTATCATGGTATAATACCAAAATAAACCACAGTTCAAATCTGGGCCTTAGCAACTACTTGCTACACGGCCTTGGGTAATAAGGTCTGATCATCTCTGAGCCTCTACATTGTCCTCTTGAATGTGAAGAGAACAACGCAAACCTCATAACATTGTATCAGTTAAATGAAATACTGTGTGGAAAGGTACCTTTCCTAGGGTTGGCTACTGAGTTGACACAGCAAAAGTAAATTCTTTTCCGCTTTTTCATTCCTCACACTCTTGAAGCCCAAAGCAAATACAGTATCCCTGTTTAGCTCAAAAAAAAAAAAAAAAAACAACCCTGATAAACTCTCTTTGGCATTCCAGTCTGCTGGAGCAGATACAGAGGTTTGATTCCACTCACAGATGATGAACCTTCCAGACTGTGCCTCCGGAGACCTCCCTTCTGGAAAGGCCTCCTGTCAAAAAACACAGAGATCAATCTCATCCCAAAGGTCAAAGTGTCTGTCACCTCCTGTCTAGACTATTGCAATGCTTGTGACCTGGATCTCCCACGGGGAGGCCTCCACTGACAGCCGATGATCCAGCGTGACAGCATGCCTGTTGTCAGGTCAGCCCAAGGCAAGCCCAGCGCACCCAGGCGGATGCTCAGCCTTGGCTGATGTTTTACATCAAGTCCCATTTAGTTGGACTCAAATTAAATCGCTAGGCAGTGATGAGCCCGGATTGCTGGAAGACCTTTTCATCCCTCATGGCCCACTGATAACTTGCTGGACATGGAGGTACTAGGACACAATACAGATATCTCTTCATTCAGGTCTGTTTTCAATTCAAATAACTGGACTCGCATGTGCTTCTAGTTAACTGTGTATGTGCCAGGGCCATGAGGAGTTTGCATGCAGTTCTGCCCCCCGCCCAGACCAGACCAGAGATTGGGGTTCAGGACATCTCAAGGGATTAAAGAAGTAAACTGAGTACAGAGAAAAAAAAAAATTAATAGCTAAATTTAGCATTCTTGCACCGTTCCAGCCCTTTCCCCAGGTCATTGTCTTGAATTGCTTAGAATTCAAAATCCATTCCTGCCTACAAATCCAGAAGGTGCCACACTGTTTTTTCCAGTAGGGGTGGTATCATCAAATTCTCTATCAGCTCCTCTTATGACCAACATTTCTAATCCATTCATTTAAAAAAAAATTACTGGCAAGAAGTTGGGAGAAAGTGCAATTATGTAACATAACCCTGCCCCATACACAGCCTTGGTCAGTGGGGCAAAGTAGGTCTCTTAAAAGAAAATTAGTCCTTTCAGGGATTCAACTTCTATCACCTTGAGCAAGAATTAAATTAAGCTAATCGACCATCACTTGACCTTTTGAAGACAGGAGGCTAATCTTCTCATCACTTATCAATTTGCCAAAAATATGACTTTTACTTAGATGTACTTGGCTGTGAGCAACAGCAGCAAAAGCAAGTATGTGGAGAGTAAGAAAGAATCAGGAAGAGATTAAAGACGAACAGAAAGCCAGAAATGAGGGTGTATGACAGAGAGAGGGAGAACCTCTATATTGGATTACCCTGTCTGCAATGTCCTATCAGTCAGCACAGATGACTGAAAGAACATGAAGGCATAAGCTAGATCCTATCCTCCAGCCATAAACTACACAAGCTTAGAGTCCTCAGAGACTATGGCAAGGACTGTTTTAAGGAAAATTTCATAAAGAAATTATGCCCCATTTTTATCTAAGCAACTCTCCAGTGCTTTGTTGATTCAACACAGCTTCCGATAATCCTTTGCTTTGCACTCTTCTCCTCTTCTCATGAAATACCCTCTCTCAACTCGGAACAGGATAGAACATTCTACAATAAGAATCTTTGAGACAATCTAAGATTCCATCTAAATGTATACAGTCCCTATGGGATCAGACAGATTTACTTTTAAATATTCCAGGCACATACCTCTTTCCATGTCTGGATTACTAGCAGGAACTTGCATATTAGTGCCTAGGCATTCTTTTGCCCTCTAGCTTCTCCTTGGATAAAACTCAAGGGATTTAGGAGGTTTCCACATAGTTCTCTTTCCAAGCAATCTGTCAGTCTGGGTGCATCACCCTCACTTTCCAAAAATGGCACAAAATCCAGCCAGACTCTTCCAAGAAGGAATTATGTCACTCCTTAATCCTATGCTACTGCTTAAGTAACCCAAATAAGCTCCCTTCCCGCTGGAGAAGGAATGTACCCCCAGCTTTCTCTACAGGCCAAGGAGAGGATGGTGGATTTCTTGGCTTGTTTTTCATTTGTACAATCACAGAAACAAACAAGAGTGATTTCTTTCTTCTAGATGAACATTTTGTACTGAGTGACACCCTTCTGTTGTGCTCCATATACTCTAAACTGTTGTCTATTCAATATTTCTGTTTCTTTCAACATTCCCTTCCCCTGTGGGTCTCATTCATTCCTGACTGCTGAAGAGTTCTGAGATAGAGCACCTGGACCAATGACATTAGAAGGAATGGAAGACAGAAATAAAGAGTAACAATCCAGTTGGGCAATCATCTTAACTGACCAAAAAACAAATAAGGCTGTACAGGCAAGTGCAAATTATATGCATACCACATATAAGTCCTAGACCTCTACCCTCTGGTTTCTTGCACTTCAGTAAGGCTTTGGGGTGTTAAGGAAGAAGAATCACTTCTTTCAGGAGAAATCTGATTTGCCTAAAACCTTTTTCTTCTCTTTATACTATAGAATTATATGTGGAGGCTTTCAGAAAATTTCCACAGTGAAACAAACTACTTTGTTTTTCAAAGGCTTAATATAGAAGTTTTAACTGCATTGGATTATCAACATTGAGGGAATTATTACATAAAAGTAAATATATAGTATGAATTTACCCCATCACGACTGTAGAGTGGAAGTATACTATGAAAAAATCTTAAATAAAAGAAAACGGGAAAGATTGCACTAGGAGATATATGTCTATTGATAACTCTTGATATTCTATTTTCAATGAAAATTATATTTTAAAAATTATTAATTCAACAAGCATTTATTGAGTACCTAATTGTATATAAAAATCCCACCAAAAAAATCAATGAGAAATACTTCCTAGATATAAGAAATCTGATATGTAGTTGAGGAGATTAGACAAAATATAAACTTACACTGTAAAATTTTTACATATATATTTCCATCTGATATTCAAAATAACCCTGTGAGTTATGTAGAAGGGTTCATTCTTATTTAATGTGAAAGAAAATTGAGGCTAAGAAAGGCTAAATGATTTGTACCAAGACCACACAGAAGTAATAAAAGGCAGAACCCAGACTCAACCCTCCCTAAGTTATCTGACACCAAATCCATTACAAGTCATTGCCTCTACAATTCAAAGTAAAATGTCACAAGTGCCAGAAGGGAGGTATGTGCAGAGTGTTATTGGTATTCTGTCTTGCTGAGGAGATCAGAAACGATTTCATGGAGGTATTTGATGTGAGCCTTGAAGGATGGCAGTTTTGACAGGCACAGTGGACCTAGAGGAAATTATAAGCTGAAGGAAATCATTTAAAGAGAGCAAAAGGTAAGGAGACAGGAACAAGTGCACATTTAAGAAATGGTAAGAAACACTGTCCTTCAGTTTGGCTAGAGTAAAAGTTATGTGAAGGAAAGCAGTGGGAGATAAGGCTGGAAATTTGGGTTGGAATCAGGTCATGGAGTGTCTTGAATGCTTTACAAATGAACATGAACACTTTGGGCTGGCAATGGAGAATTACTGAAGGTTTTTGAATAGAAGAATGATACAATCAGAACAGAGTTTTGAAAAGATTAATCTGGCAGTAAGACATAGAACAGTTTGGAAAAGACTGAGGAATTACAAGGCCAGGGCAATGATCCAAGTAAGAAATAATAGGGGTTTGATCTACAATAGTGAGAGTAGAAATGGGAAGAAAATAAGGAACAAATATGAGGAATGTTAAAAATACAGACTCAGAAAGGACTCCTTGACTGTATGAGAAAATGCAAATGAAAGAAGGAAGTTGGTCTGAGTGACTGTAGAGGAAATGACAATTCTTGAAAAAATAAACAATAAAAGCATGTTTGTATACAAAAAAAATGAGTTCAAATTTGACTGTGTCCAGTGTTCATCAGAGATATTTGTCTTAAAAACATGTAGCTGTAAGAAAAACATGACCTACTCTCCCTGCCATTCCCCTACTCCTATACACACACCAGAAACCATGGTGGTTTCATTAAGAACTTAATCAGGCCTTTTAAGGGTCAGGTGTTTGTGTAATTACTGAAGTAGTCATTAAGAAGTATGTGGTTGGAACTTCCCTGGTGGTCCAGTGGTAAAGAATCCACCTTACAATTGCAGGGGATGCGGGTTCAATCCCTGGTCAGGGAACTAAGATCCCACATGCCGTGGGGCAACTAAGCCGGAGTGCCACAACTACTGAGCTTGCACGCCTCAACTAGAGCCCGTGTGCCACAAAACTACAGAGCCCACATGCTCTGGAGCCTGCGTGCCACAACTAGAGAGAGAAAAACCCACACACCGCAACTAGAGAGAAGCCTGTGCACCACAACGAAGAGCCCGCACGTCGCAATGAAAGATCCCACATGCCTCAACTAAGATCCTGTGTGCCACAACTGAGACCTGACGCAGCCAAAAATAAATAAAATAAATAATAAATAAATCTTTAAAAGAGAAAAAGAATCCAGGAAGTACTGGGAGATTATTGTTGATTTTAATTCCCCCACTTGTCATACAACATCGACTGAATAACTCATGCAAATGTCCTGGGCACTGTCACTAACTGTAATCAACCATCAATCATCCTTCTCAGTTCCCAGAAACCACATGTGCACACTCCTCACACTGCTGCTAAAACCATAAATTAAAAATAAAAGAAATTTTTAAATTCTTGTAAGAGGACACAGGATAAATTCGGTGGCTTGAAGGTTTAAATCAGACACAGAGTAACTCCATTTTAGATGGCACAGGGCTGGCTTAGTGGGAAGGAGAGTATCTGGGATTTCCACTTCATCTATCCATGGCACCTTAGACAGACATAAGCAGTAGAATTACTGAACGCTTAGAACTAAAAGGGATCTCAGAGAAAGTCCATTTTATCCCCATAGTTTATTATAAAGTACATAACAATAAAATGCCTTAAAAGCTGAATTATCACTCAAGTTCAAGTCCTTTGGCTCCTTGATTATCTTCCCAGTATAATACAAGGCCTTTCAAGTTCTATTTGTTATTGTTACTAGTAAGAGTGTTAGTATTACTATGTGTCAGGCACTTGGCTAAATTCTTTACATTCAGACTCTTATTTAATAAAATTCCCAATAACATATACAAGGGAATCCCTTATTCTCATTTTTATAGAATAAGAAATAAACTAAGAAGAGATCAGCTTAACTGATATAACACAGCTCTCTGTGGCAGAGGCCCATCTGGAAGCCCAAAGACAAAACTAGAATCCAAATCCTACACTCTTCTTTATCATGCAGACAACCTGCTCTCATTCACTGAGTGACAATCTGAAAGTCCTATCTCCTCAAACACTGTCCTAGAATAATTACATGTCCTTGAATAATTATACAACCCTCCGATATAATATTTCCTTTCAGATAGACAGACAGACAGACAGGTAGATAGACAGATCCGGCCCATATCTGAGTCACTGACTTAAGCAGAAAAAGGTTAGGAATTTCGCTTGGATTATGCGGCTTTGGGATCAATTCTCCTATTCCCTTTTTTTGAGAGGACATGATTTGAAGCTTCTTTGTAGGAAGCTTCTACTAGAAAGAGTCATCTCACGCCATTCTTTCCACATGAACAAAGACATCACTGATGCACTGGGTAGAGGCGAAGAGCATCAGACAAAGAGCTGAGAAATCTAAATATTAGTCCCAGCAAAGAGTAAAGCCAACTGTGACAAATGTCTTGGACTTCTGGAATATTGCCTCGGAGAACTCCACAGCTGTCAGACAAAACAACTGCTCAGGTTATAATGAAAACTCTCCTTTGAAACTACCTCTGAGAGATGGACACAGTCTTGTGAGGTGAAGTATTTTCCAGAATAAAACCTGGTTTCTTATCTAAAATAAAATACTCCTAGTTTTTGCTCTTTAATGTGAGACTGAGCAAGAAAATGTACTGCCCTCCAAGACTCTCCAAGACATGCCCGGAGGTATGTCGATAAAAGAAGGTAATGTTTATACATGTGATTTTGAAACTGTAAAATTCTCTATGCGCATAAGTCAGAAATGGAAAGTCAATCTTGTTGGTTCTAAGTGGGGCAAAATACCCTGCTTTGTTCATTCCTTGCTGGAAGAAATAAATAGTTGAAGAGGTTATGGTGACATTGACCATTCCTGCTTCTTTATTCCCAGAAGTATAAGCACCACATTCAAAACTTACTCAATACTCCAGTCATTACAAAAAAGTTACCAGCAACAGAAAACACTGTAGTGATGCTGGGTGGTTTTCTTTAATTTTCTATTTTTTTTTTATGCCTTAAGAGAGAGAAGATCTTTTTGAATCTTTGATCCTCAGACAAAAATAAAACCTGAGTCTTAAAACCCAAAGGTTTCACGTTTCTGTGAACAGCACTGAACATGCACAATGAAGAATTTATGGCCCATGATGTGAGTCGACTTCTTCGATAAGGGGCCTAAATTTAATGTGGCTGTGACCTTCCTGAGCCAATGGCTGGAGACTTGAAGCAATGTGTGTGGGCCAGCTGTGGAATTTGGCTCCGCTCCTGGTTGAAGTCACCTCCCTTCTCCAAAAATTCTTTAAATACTGGATGAGTTGTGTGTATGTAGAGGTTGCAGGGGGAGGAGGAGAGTTGGGAGCTGTTAGCAAACGACAACAGATGAGCTCGTGAAACTTTAACAAGCTGTTGGGGAGCATTCCACGTGTGGGGTTTGAAGACCGTTCCATGGTCCTTTGGTGATAGTAATAAGCTTACTGGAAAGGATAAGATTTTCAAGTGAATTTTAGTTTTGGAAAGGGAAGGGTGTATATCCCATAGGAAAAAGCCTTGCAATTCAGATCACACTGAAGGTCCATTCGTGACAGCCTTCAGGCTGGCTGACTTGACTAGAGTACCTGTATTCAGGCATGAGCATTGTACACATGGTCATGATTTACTATAAAATTTCTGAAAGTATGTCACTTTTAGGTGCTCACCCAGTACTAAAACTTGTACCTGAACTTTCTGGAAATGTTCATTTCATACCCACTTATACAGTCTCAGGCAAAGACAAATGCAACATTTAGAGTTGCTGATATAGAATATCATTGGTAGCTTCTGAGTTTATACTCTTAGTATGACATGGTACCTGGTTCACTCACAAAATTAGCTGAGAGACCCACATACTAGTCTGGTCAAATCTCTGACTTGCTTTTCCCATGACAGAAATATTTTCCTTAAAACAAATACTATTTTACAATTATGCAATTTCATTTTATTAACAATCTTGGTTGCATGACATAGTATTAAAAATTTTGCTCATGGGGTATGTTATACATTTGCTCTATGTTTCTGTAAGAGAATGTTTTCATAATCAAAACGTTTTTAAACAGAAAACCAGAGAGTTAAGTTTCTTAGAAAAATATGGCTGTGATCCTTTTGCATGTTTGCCCATTAAATTGTATCTAAATTCATTAACTGAATTGAAATGGCAAAATACCATTGTGCCTTTTCTTTAAGTATTATTCAAATAGAATAGAAAAAAATTATTTTAAAATAAAAATTCTCAGAGCAAATAGGTCATAGTCCTTTTCAGAGCTTTATAAAACTTTCATTGTCTGCATGTTCTTCATCCAGAAAAATCATTTGCAGAATGATCTTAATCTGCCCCTATTAACTTTTTGATCATGGGTAAGTCACTTACACCCCCAGATCTGTTTCCTCATCTGTTTATGGAGAGGTATTAGAAATGGTTCTAAGTTATCTTCTAGCCCTAAATTTTCATGAATAAGAAGATCTTATGGTCCCAAACCATTCTCCAGAAATCTTTTCATAGCATTTGTATTTAACTGTATATTGCACTTCAGCAAATGGTTTATTGTGTTCCAGAGGCCCAGAAGAATAAATGGAGCATTTAGTAACTAACCTATGTCCCAAGTCTATAAGAAGTTAAAAAAATAAATAAATAAAAATTTAACTTAATACATTAGCATAATAGATTCTATGTGGAAAGTTAACAAGAAAAAAAGTAAAAATAGAATTATTATCCTTATTCAAGAGGCGTAAGTTGATGCATAAATGGCTAAACAATTTGAGTAAGTATGTTAGCTCTAGCAGAACCAGGCCAGGAAAAGGGAAATATTACTGGGCATCAACTATGCTGCAGACAACATGTTATGTTTTTTCACATATATTATCTCAATGATTCTCCAGGACAGGCATTTTTATCTCCATTTTTAACAATAAGATAACCAGGATCAGAGAGTTTATGCTACCTGCTGCTTTGAATTATGCTAATTGGTTCTGTCAAGTATGGAATTGAAACAGGAGTGTTTTGGCTGCAAGTAACAGAACGTATGATTGACAGTGACTTAATCAAATAGTGTTTTATATTTTTTAATTAACAAGAGGCCTGGAATTAAGTAATTCAAGGATTTGTTCAACCACTCAATGCTGGATCCACTTCTCTATGGTTCTTGTCACCTAACCCTGATGGTTACAGATGGCTGCAGGTCTACATCACTCAGAAGTACTATAAGAACAAAAGATGCAAAATCTTGTGAGTGTATGTATATGTGTATGAAAGATGACTGAACTTGACATAATTTATGACCTAGAATTATCAAAACCTAGAAGTTCCTGGAGAAACATTCACCACTTGTCTCATAGTCAAATTTTACCCAGAAAGACAACTATGGAAGCAAAAAGTAGGCACAGGACCACTGGGAAAAACAGTCACTGCAAGGTGATCCATTCAGAGGCATGAATGAACAACACACATTCAGTGAAAACCAGCTAATGTAAATGAACAAGATACTTTTCTACCCAAGGAAAGTCTTTTTAAAGAAACAAATAAATGTTGCTGTTGACATGATGGGCTCTCCCTTCAATGTCTCACAGATGTGATCTGCCGCACATTTATGCTGGTAACAAATGTTAACTTGTGTTCATTGTCAGTTAAAAACAACAAAAATTTATAGCAGTACACCACAACATCCATGACTTGTCCTAATTCTTCTAAGGCTCTGGATTCCTCTTGCATAATGTGCTTATGAGCCAGTAGAACCAGGGCACAAACACCTAGGACTGCATAGCTCTAGGCCCTGCCTTTCTACTACTTGATGCTGCTTTTCTATTCCTAACAAACAATAGCTTTAAAATTCCTTTTATTTTCTGAAACCACCTTGCACCTTTCTCCAAGATCTTCCTTCTTTAGGTTTTCTTCACCATCTTTTCTCCTTTATTAAAATTTCTTCTTTGGCATTCCTTTTCTTAATCCTAAAAAAGTTTTCACCAGCTCAGAGTATCTATTTTAGAACTTACAGACATATCAAATCTCTGGGGTAGATGTGTTTCTTTAGAGTCTGCTAAAGTACTTTACAGATGTCCCTGAGAATTCATATTCCCAGCAGGTTTGCAGAATTAATGCTGGTGCATTTCCTACTAGCCTTTCTGCTTCATGTTGTTCAAGCAGATGAGGTAGAGTTGCTCACAAAATATTATTTCAAAAAGGATTTGGTATGCAGAGAAGGTAATTTCAAATACTGAATCTCATATGGTCACTGTCCCCTTTTATATGGGAAAAAGTGCCATGAATAAACATATACTTCAAGAAAAAACAAATGCCTGTAATTCCTGCACACCTTTTGGATATGTAAAATTTCAATAGGATTCTTCTTCTAAAGCATTAAGTAAAAAAGAAAACCCATAATACATAGCCTACAGTTGATAACAACACCACTCTCAGGTCATGACCTTAGGAAAGAATACCGGACACATTAACAGCATCAGTTTATAAGTGCAGCATGGGGTGTGAAAAGCAGCAAACTGGATGCAAGGACTGGATGTAAGGGCTTCACAACATTTCTCAGGGATGAATACATGACTAAAATTAACAGCCTGGTAATTAGATTTGGGCTTTGTGTATATTTTCCCTGGATGTGTGATATGAGGCTTTGGCTACCTAATGGCACCATTCCATTCAGGCAGAGCAACAGCCTGCTATCCTCAGAGCAGCCATGTCCCAGTGTTATATAAGGATATGCTTGAAAAACAGACAGAAACAGTGAGTAGGGTCTCCCCAAATAAAGGTCTAGTCTCAGACCTAACACTGTCATTGGAACCTTCCACAAATCACTTTCCCTCGCTAGATCTGTTCCCTCCTCTGTAAAATGAGAAAATTCTAATATTCAATATTAGAGCATCCCTGAGGTCACTTCCAACTACAAAATACTATAGTCCAGTATTATGTGCTCTAAAATCTAACCAGTCCAACTACAGAAGGCAGAGAGGAAAGGACAGATTTGGTCATTTATTTCCATGTACCTTCTCTTCTGATTTCCCATTATAATGTCTTTGAAACTCACTTTTAGCATTTGTATAATAATTACCTTTATGTGTGACAGGACCGGGTTTTCTTCTCCTTTAATCCCTTTCTTTTCTTTCCCTATTTCCCCCACCATTCACTGGTATTCATACCTCTTCCCTCAAAAGGGATCTTTGGGCAGATGGAGGAAAGCAAAAGAGCATACGATTCTGAACTCATATCAAAATTATGCCCAAAAAAGGTGGTTAATATTACAGAGAGAACGCTTTGTTTTTCTTATAGGTGGAGGACCTTCTCATGGAACCTAAGGAACATGTTACCTTCCCTCCAGCTCAGAGTTCTCCAGACTTTCTCAGTCCAAGGCACCTTAAATGTCAACTTAATTAAGACCAAACGAAATACTTAACAGTTCCATTTATGAAGTTATTAAATTCAAACCCTTAAAAAGCACCTTAGGCCTAACAACTTAGAGCAGTTTGAAAAAAATACTATGCATAAATTGAAAGGAAAAACTATTTTTATTTTATAAATAACCACAATCACTTAGCTAATGAAATGTGTTGCCTGCTGGGCACCACACAACTTCTTAAACCTTGGAATTATATTGCACGTTGCCATTGCCATTTCTTATCACACACTGATTTTCAAGGATACTGGCTTTTTATCACAGCAACTATGACTTCATTGAAAGCAATTTGCACTGTATGTTAAAACTGTAGTTCACCAGCAATTCCACTCCTGGGTATATATCCCCCCCAAAATGAAAACACTAATTCAAAAAGATACATGTACCCCAATGTTCACTGCAGCATTATTTACAATAGCCAAAAACGGAAGCAACCTAAGTGTCCATCAACAGATGAATGGATAAAGAAGATGTGGTGTATATATATATAAATATACAATAGAATACTACTCAGCCATAAAAAGAATGAAATTTTGCCATTTGCAACAACACGGATGGACTTGAAGGGTCCACTTACGCTAAGTGAAATAAGACACAGAAAGACAAACATATGATATCACTTATGTGTGGAGTCTAAAAACTAAAACCAACTAGTGAATAAAACAAAAAAGAAAAGATTCACAGATATAGACAACAAACTAGTGGTCACCATGGGGAAGAGGGAAAGGGGAACAGAAAACAGGAGTAGGAGACTGAGGTACAGACTACTATGTACAAAATAAATAAACTACAAGGATATATTGTACAACACAGGGACTACAGCCAATATTTTATAATAACTATAAATGGAATATGACCCTTAAAATTGTGAATCACTATGTTGCACACCTGAAACATATAATATTGTACATCAACTATACCTCAATTAAAAGAAAAAACTTAAAAAAATAATGTAGTTCACGTGGTATCCAGCAGAGGCCAATCGGTTTTCCTCAAAAACAAAATATCCATCGTGGTAGTGCCTCTTCGAATTTGCTGCTGTGTTCAGGGGCAACTTGACACAGACTTTGAAACCCACAGCCTTAGCTCCCTTCACAGGAAAAACAGTTGTAATTGGAACCAATCTGGTACTAATTGTCTGAACTCCAGAAAACCAACAGGAGATAAGATGGGTAAAATATGGACAGGGCCATAAGGAAAGCAGAGGGAGGAAACCAAAGAAAAAGGAAGGACTCCTAGTTGCCCATCCAACATGGACTTCATGAAAAAATGGTAGTTGACTCAATGGGAAAAGTAAAGTAAAATACTTCACGTCCCTAAGCCTCAGCCATTATGGACATAAGAGTTTACATATGCATCTGCCTCCCTCACTAGATTAAAACACAAGCAAAAGATCTCGCTCATTTCAGTATGCCTCTGAATACCTAATTCAATACATTTTGTTGTATTGAATTCCCTTACCCAGAACACTGAACTTAAATCTAATTGCAGTAGAATGTGTTCTGATTTATTTTACACCTCTGGAGCTAGGGTTTCTTAGAATTCAACACACAGATTAATGGAGAGTATGAAGGTTTTTCTATTGCTCTACTTCTGGGTTCCCTTCATGTCTCTGCTGGAACGCTGAAAGAGGACTGGATTTATGGTTTATTTGTGTTTCAGACTAAGTACCTAAACCAGCAATGCATGAAGTCCAAAAGTGTACCCTCACTTATTTTACCTCAAAAATGACATTTGTCAGAGTTGATCTCACGGCTTTTTACTGTGTGAGCTATAACATGAGAGAACTTCTCCCTAACTTCTGTTAGTCTTTGACTTACCAATGTAATCAAAATGTCAGCTCTGTCTGTATCATCATTTGCCAGGAAAACATATGTCAAACAATTATTGCCCAGAGAGATCAAAAGGATGTGGGCTTTTTTCTTTAATGTGGTGATGAAAAGGACAGTTTAAAGAATGAAATTAAGTGACTAAACGTGGAGTAGAATAACTGGTTTATATTCCTTCTGGATTTGGAAACATTATCGCTGTTTCAATTGACAAGTTCTTGAGAGAGGATGTTTGCTTTTTGTTTGTTTGGGTTTTCTTAACCCGGTTATATCATTTTGTTCACAGTCCCAGACCTAATCATACTTTGCACTTATCTTGTTTACCTTTCATCAGAAAATTGCCATGCTAGGGATAGCCTGTGTGGCCAGATTCTTCCCCAGTGGCTGCACATAATGTGCAAGCCAGCTCTCTAAAAATCAAAGGGGTGAAGGAATGCAGGCCCCTAGAACCAGCAATCAAAATAGCCTACTGGGAAGGACACCTGATAAGTGCACTTACTTTACAAGCAAGGAAGGGATGGGATGGAATCAAATATCTCAGAGAGTAAAGAAAATGAGCACTTAGCATAGGCCCAGAAATACACTGTAGACTTATAAACCTTACCTCATTCAGCCACATTACAGAAGAAACTGAGGCCATCAGTGCTGATATAGCTTGCCCTTGATCAGCTACAGGGCAGAACTAAGATCTAAACCTTGGTCGAGTAGAGCATCAAGTCAACATCCACTCGCCACACAATTTTTTGACATAGAGCTGAGCTGTTGCCAGTGCAAATCTATGGAATCACTGGGTTTGAGGGGGAATGCAAAAGGGTCCCAAGTTCCCTTTTCAACTTGAAGTTAGCAAAGTCCTTTTAGCATCATCCCACCTACAGCGGGAGACAACTGGCCCTTAGGGGAAGGCATATCAATAGCAGTGCAGAATGATACCTCAGAGCTAATGACAGTTAGCTCTCAGTCACATAATATGAGCTGGCTAGCAATATATTTCGAACAGGGCTTCTCTCCCTCCTGCCATAAATTTATTCCTCCCTGTCATTTCCATTATAAGCCCTTTATAATCCCTTCCCTTCTTTATTGTCAAGATTTGTTAACTTGACTTTATTAACGTTTTTCCATGGCTAAAATTTGGCCTGATCAGCTTCATATTTTCTTCCTGTTTTCAACCAGTTGTAGAACTAAAAATGTTTAAAGCTAGACAAAGCTATTGTTCTTCAAACAAAACCGTCCTGCATGCCAAGTCCATAGATACTTTTTCAAGTATTAAATGTTTAATGACAAAAAAGCAACAACTAACCAGAGAACAGATCTCAGTGAACAGCTTTTATTTGAACCTATAAGGCAGATACAATTTAAAACAACTCTTAGAAACCAAAGTCTACGTTTTACCTATTGTCTTAGGTCTGGTTCCCTAAAAGCAGAGCCAAAGACAGAGACTTAGGCACCAGAGATTTATTGAGGGTGTATTCTTCATGAAAAATCTGCAAAAGAGTGAGGGAAATAGGAGAGGGAAGGGGAAGCAGTCTTGGTCCATGCCAAGCAGGTAATGAAGGAGGGGGGCCCCTCTGGGTTGTAGATATTACAGAGTTGTCCTCTTTTAAGGAAAGGAGCCAGGCTCTGGTCTGCCTCTATCAGTCCATCACTGACTGCTAGAGGTGCTGGGGAGGTGACTGGTAGAGAATAGATGCTTCCAGGCATCTCTATGAAAGGCAGCTCCATCAGCCAGGACAATTTTCTGAGGAAGTTAGCAGGTATATGCTGTTAACAGCAGAGGGGTGGATGCACCAGCTAAAAAAGAGGATCTGGGTGGACATCAACAGCATCTACTACAGCATCTCAACGTGTGGTTTTCTAGGAACTTGTCAGAAATACAAATTCCTCACCCCACCCCAGACCCAACTGAATCAGAAACCTGAAATGGGAGCAGTGATTTATTTTTCATTACACCCTCCCGGTGATTCTGACGCACAATGTTCCAGGTGATTCTCTGAGTTTGAGAATCACTGAACATCTACCTTCCCACCAAGAATTACAAATCACAACACTATTCACTAACAAACTTAAGTTAGTGCAAGTCATGTTGTAACCAGGAACCCCTTTTAAGGTATTTTGATTCAGATATCTACAAAAGAGAACCCCATAAATAAATGCCTAGCTTCTATTAGCCAAACGTATTTCCACTTTTAGTTATTTTCTCTATTTTCCCCTAATTTTCTGGACTCTTTCCATGACTTGAGGGCTCTGTGCAACCTGTTCCCTGGAGTCTTTTTAAGAAGGCTTAATTAGTCTCATACACTCATGGGTCATAAACTCTACCTGCTCCCAAAGGGGGATTTAGAACTCAATGAAGATTTTGTGTTGTGTTAGATCCTCCTTTTTGGAATAAACCTTGTGAATAGTAAGTTGACATTTTACAGTCATTTTGCTCTGAGTAAGAGCTTATTATTTTCTTAACTAAGCAAAGTGAAAAAATTAGGCATCCTACAATCAAATGTCTCTTTTGCATGAAGTCAACGACTTCACACTATTAGCTAGGTTCATTCATTTCTCTCTAGAGAGTATGGAGCCAGAGGTGTTTGAAGGATTTTTTTCCCACAAACTTCCCTCTTAACTTTTCCTTTTCACCATTAATAACCTATATTGAAGTATTATCTTAAATACTGGAAAGTATTATAAACACTGCATTAAAGAATCTGCTTTCCAGAGCTAATGATATCTCCTTTATTACTGATGCTGTTATTATCATGAGCTATTTTAAACATAGAGGAAACTCCAGAGAATAATATAACAAACATCTGTAAAATCACATGTAGATTTTTAATGATTAATATTTTGTCATGTTTTCTTCAGAGCCTTCTTAAAAACAGAAAAGCTTTACAGGCATTATCAAAGCTCTCTTGACCTAGGAGGATGGCACATAGGTGTCAACTGCATAACCACTAGATTTGTTACCCTGCACAGAAATTTCTGCACTATGTACTAAATTTCTGCTTTACAATGTTGTGTTAGTTTCTGTTGTACAACAAAGTGAATCAGCCATATGTGTACATATATCCTCTCTCTCTTGAGCCTCCTTCCCAGCTCCCCCATCCCTCCCTTCTAAGTCATCACAGAGCACCAAGCTGAGCTCCCTGTGCTATACAACAGCTTCCCACTAGCTATCTATTTTACACATGGTAGTGTATATATGTCAATGCTACTCTCTCAGTTTGTCCCACCCTCCCCTTCCCCACCTCTAGCCACAAGTCTGTTCTCTATATCTTGCATAGATATAGAGAACAGACTTTATATTTTTTATATTATATTTTTATTATATTTTTTATATTTTATTTTATTTTTATTTTTTATATTTTTTATATTATATTTTGCAATAAAAATGTTTTAAAAGAGATAATATTTTACCTAGTTGTGTTATTCTATAAAATGTAAAATCTAATGAGATAATTTAAAACAATTCAAGGGACAAAGGAGAAACTTTTCAAAACAAATATTTCAAAATAAAAGTCATAAAGTTATAAATAAAATCTTTTTAGTAAATATAACGTGCATTCATTTTATAAAAGAATAGAAATATGGGTTTATGATTTAAGGAAAACTAAATAGAAACAGAGTTTAAAATTAAAGATTAGAAAATTAATACTAATGAAAATAAACAGCAAAAGAGATAAAACAGAAGTTTTATAATCCTGAAGGTGAAGAAGCATTCTTTAAAAAAATTGTAAAAATCCAAAAAGTCCAAAGAAAATTTAAAAATTAACGGCATCAAGAGTATAGCTATAAGAACGTTTGTTTGATGATGATACCTAATAAACCAGCTTTTCAAGTAATCAGTAGATTGGGAGACATTACTCTCAATAAATGAAGAAAATAATGAATATATAGGATATATAAAAATCTCTTACAAAAAATATAAAAAAGAGACAGTACTCCCTCCACCCACCAAAAAATGTCTCTCAGAAAAAATTCTAATGACTAAAATTTAATACAGGACTCCTCTAAACAAAAAAGCAGATTGCATGGGGTAGGAAGTAGCAATGCTTTTAGGTTAAAGAGTCAAACATTATTGAGGCATATCTGGTATAAGTATATGTATACATACATAAATATAAGTTTTGTGTATACACATCATCACATATTATTATATTAGTTTTCTATTGCTGCATAAGAAATTACCCCAAAACTCAGCAGCTTAAAACAACAAACAAATATCATCTCACACAGAATTTGTGGGTCAAGAATGATCTAGCTGGGCGGTTGTGTGTCAAAGTGTCTTACAAAGGTGCAGTAAAGATGTCAGCCAAGGCTGCAGTCACCTCAAGACTCAATCGGAGAATCTTTTTTCAAGCTCACTGGTTGGTGGTAGACCTCAGGTCCTCATTGTTGGCTGGGAGCTAAACCTTTGTTGCACCCTAACCTGTACCCTAAACCTTCCCCATTCCCTAACCCTAACCCTAACCCTTACCCTAACCCGTCCCCTAATCCTAACCCGTACACTAACACTAACCCATACCCTAACACGTATGCTAACCCTAAACCGTTGTCATACCCTAACCTGTACCCTACACCGTCCCCATTCCCTAACCCTAACCCTAACCCTAACCCTAACCCTTAATTGAAGCCTTACCCTAACCGTCCCCTAATCCTAACCCGTACACTAACACTGTCATATAGGCCTTTCCATAGGACTGCTAACAACATGGCAGCTTGCTTCCCCCAGAGCAAGTGAACTGAGAGAGACATTCCCAACACATAAACCAAAGTCTTTCATAGCCTAATTTCAAAGTGACATGCTATCACTTCTGCCAAACTCTATTTGTTAAAAGCAAGATGGCGGAGGAGTAAGATGTAGAGATCACCTTCCTCCCCACAAATACGTCAAAAATACATCTACATGTGGAACAACTCCTACAGAGCACCTAGTGAACACTGGCAGAGGACCTCAGACTTCCAAAAAGGAAAGAAAATCCCCATGTACCTGGGCAGAGCAAGAGAAAAAAGAACAAAGAGATAAAGGAATAAAGATGAGACTTGTGCCTCTGGGAGAAAGCTGTGAAGGAGGAAAAATTTCCACACACTAGGAAGCCCTGTGACTGGCAGGGACAGGGGCATGGAACTTCAGAGCCACAGAGGAGAGTGCAGCAACAGGGGTGCAGAGGGCAAAGTGGAGAGATTCCCGCACAGAGGATCAGTGCCAACCAGCACTCACCAGCCTGAGACACTTGTCTGCTCACCTGCTGGGGCAGGTGGGGGCCAGGAGCTGAGGCTTGGGCTTCAGAGGTCAGACCCCAGGGAGAAGACTGCTGTTGGCTGCATGAAGACAGCATGAAGGGGGCTAGTGCACCACAGCTAGCTGGGAGGGAATCCAGGAAAAAGTCTGGACCTGCCGGATAGACAAGAGACCATTGTTTTGGGGTGAGTGAGGAGAGGGGCTTCCTGCTCTGTGAGCCCACAGACATCAGAACATCTAAGTGACCTCCAGAGACAGGCGTGAGCCACAGCTATCATCTTGGACCCCAGAGGCAGGCACAGACTGCTACCGCTGCCGTCACTACCACCAAGGATCTTGGGTGCAAGCACAGGTAACTACCGACATCCTCCTGGGAGCCTGTGCAGCATGCCACTGCAAGGGTCCCATGATCCAGGGCCAGCTTCCCCAGGAGAACACATGGCGCGCCTCAGGCTGTTGCAGTGTTACGCTGGCCTCTGCCACTGCAGACACACAGCGCATTCCAATTGTGACTACCATACCCTTCCCTCTCCTCGGCCTGAGTGAGCAAGAGAGCCCAAATCAGCCGCTGCTTTAACCCCCTCCTGTCTGGGAGGGGAACAGACGCCTGAGGGAGGCCTACGCTCAGAGGCAGGGCCAAAACCAAAGCTGAACTGCAGGAGCTGTGTGAACAAAGAAGAGAAAGGGAAATTTCTCCCTGCAGCCTCAGGAACAGCGGATTAAAGCCCCACAGTTGTCTTGGTAAACACTGCATGTGTGGCATACCTGAATAGATAATGAGTGTTCCGAAAGTTGAGGTGGTGGACTTTGGGGGCAACTGTGGACTGGGGTTTGCTTTCTGCATTTGATTTGTTTTCGATTTTATATTGATCTTAGTTTAGTTTTTAGTGTTTGTTTACATTTGTGGGTTTGTTTATTGCTTTGGTTGCTCTCTTCCTTTTTTCTCTCTCTTTTTGTGAGTGTGTGTGTGTATGTTTCTTTGTGTGATTTTGTCTGTTCACTTTTGTTTTACCACTTGTCTTGGGGTTCTGTCTCTTCATTCTTTTTTTTTCTTGTGAGTGTGTGTGTGTATATTTCTTTGTGTGATTTTGTCAGTTTAGTTTTGCTTTTACCATTTGTTTTGGCGTGCTGTCTGTTCGTTTTTTCTCTTTCCTTTTTTCTTCCTTTTCTTCCATACTGTGTGGCTGGAAGGCTCTTGGGGCTCTGGCCAGGTGTCGGGTCTGAGCCTCCAAAGTGGGAGAGCCAAGTCCAGGATGCTGGACCACCAGAGACCTCCCGGCGCCATGTAAGATTAATCAGCGAAAACTCTCCAAGAGATCTCCATCGCAACACTAAGACCCAGGTCCACCTGACAGCCAGTAAGTTCCAGTGCTGGACACCCCATGCCAAACTAGCAGGACAGGAACACAAACCCACCCATTAGCAGAGAGGCTGCCTAATGTCATACTGAATTCACAGGCACCCCAAAACACACCACTGGACATGGCCCTGCCCACCAGAGGGACAATACCCAGCCCCACCCACCAGAACACAGGCACCAGTCCCCTCCAACAGAAAGCCTACACAAGCCACTGAACCAACCTCACCCACTGGAGGCAGACACCAGAAACAAGAGGAACTACGAACCTACAGCCTGCAAAAAGGAGACCCTAAACGCAGTGAGTTAACAAAGCAAAGAAGACAGAGAAATAGGCAGCAGATGAAGGAGCAAGGTAAGAACCCACCAGAAAAACAAATGAAGAAGAAATAGGCAGTCTACCTGAAAAAGAATTCAGAGTAATGATAGTAAAGTCCAAAAGCTTGGAAATAGAATGGAGAAAATACAAGAAACGTTAAACAGGGACTTAGAAGAACTAAAGAGCAAACAAGCAATGATGAACAACACAATAAATGAAATTAAAATTACTCTAGAAAGAATCAATAGCAGAATAACTGAGAGAGAAGAACAGATAAGAGACCTGGAAGATAGAATAGTGGAAATAACTGCTGCAGAGCACAATAAATAAAAAAGAATGAAAAGAATTGAGGACAGTCTCAGAGACCTCTGGGACAACTTTAAATGCACCAATATTCGAATTATAGGGGTCCCAGAAGAAGAGAAAAAGAAAGGGTCTGAGAATATATGTGAAGAGATTACAGTCGAAAACTTCCCTAACATAGGAAAGGAAATAGTCAAGTCCAGGAAGCGCAGAGAGTCTCATACTGGATAAATCCAAGGAGAAACACGCCAAGACACGTACTAATCAAACAATCAAAAATTAAATACAAAGAAAAAATATTAAAAACAGCAAGGGAAAAGCAACAAGTAACATACAAGGGAATCCCCATAAGGTTAACAGCTGATCTTTCACCAGATATTCTGCAAGCTAGAAGGGACTGGCAGGACATATTTAAAGTGATGAGCAGGAAAAACCTACAAGCAAGATCACTCTACTAAGCAAGAATCTCATTCAGATTTGACGTAGAAATTAAAACCTTTACAGACAAGCAAAAGTTAAGAGAATTCAGCACCACCAAACCAGTTTTACAACAAATCTTAAAGGAACTTCTCTACATGGGAAACACAAGAGAAGGAAAAGACCTACAATAACAAACCCAAAACAATTAAGAAAATGGTAATAGGAACATACATATCAATAACTACCTTAAATGTAAATGGATTAAATGCTCCAACCAAAAGACACAGACTGGCTGAATGGATACAAAAACAAGACCCATAAATATTCTGTCTACAAGAGACCCACTTCAGACCTAGGGACACATACAGACTGAAAGTAAGGGGATGGAAAAAGATATACCATGCAAATGGAAATCAAAAGAAAGCTGGAGTAGCAATACACATATCAGACAAAATAGACTTTAAAATAAAGACTATATCAAGAGACAAAGAAGGACACTACAGAATGAAGAAGGGATCAATCCAAGAAGAAGACATAACAATTCTAAACATTTATGCACCTAACATAGGAGCACCTCAATACATAAGGCAAATGTTAACAGCCATAAAAGGGGAAATCGACAGTAACACAATAATAGTAGGGGACTTTAACAACCTACTTTCACCAATGGAAAGATCATCCAAACTGAAAATCAATAAGGAAACACAAGCTTTAAATGACACATTAGACTGGCTGTACTTAATTGATATTTATAGGACATTCCATCCAAAAACAACAGAATACACTTTCTTCTCAGGTGCACATGGAACATTCTCCAGGATAGATCATATCTTGAGTCACAAATCAAGCCTTGGTAAATTTAAGAAAATTGAAATCATATCAAGTATGTTTTCCAACCACAATGCTGTGAGACTAGATATCAATTACAGGAAAAAGCTGTAAAAAATACAAGCACATGGAGGCTAAACAATACACTACTTAATAACCAAGAGATCACAGAAGAAATCAAAGAGGAAATTAAAAAATACCTAGAAACAAATGACAATGAAAACACAATGACCCAAAACCTATGGGATGCAGCAAAAGCGGTTCTAAGAGGGAAGTTTATAGCAATAAAATCCTATTTCGATAAACAAGAAACATCTTAAATTTAAAAACCTAACCTTACACCTAAAGCAATTAGAGAAAGACGAAGAACAACAACAAAAAAAACCCCAAAGTTAGCAGAAGGAAAGAAATCATAAAGATCAGATCAGAAATGTATGAAAAAGAAATGAAGAAAACAGAAAAGATCAATAAAATAAAAAGCTGGTTCTTTTGTTATCAAACAAAATTGATAAACCATTACCCAGAATCATCAAGAAATAAAGGGAGAAGACTCAGATCAACAGAATTAGAAATGAAAAAGGAGAAGTAGCAACTGACACTGAAGAAATACAAGGGTTCATGAGAGACTACTACAAGCAACTCTATGCCAATAAAATGGACAACATGGAAGAAATGGACAAATTCTTAGAAAAGTACAAGCTTCCAAGACTGAACCAGGAAGAAACAGAAAATATGAACAGACCAATCACAAGCACTGAAATTGAAACTGTGATTCAAAATCTTCCAACAAACAAAAGACCAGGACCAGATGGCTTCATAAGTGAAAACTATCGAACATTTAGAGAAGAGCTAATACCTATCCTTCTCAAAATCTTCCAAAATATAGCAGAGGGAGGAACATTCCCAAACTCATTCTACGAGGCCACCATCACCCTGATACCAAAACAAAACAAAGATGTCACAAAAAAAGAAAACTACAGGCCAATATCACTGCAACATCACTAATCATTAGAGAAATGCAAATCAAAACTACAATGACCTATCACCTCACACCAGTCAGAATGGACATAGTCAAAAAATCTACAAAAAATCTACAAAACAATAAATACTGGAGAGGGTGTGGAGAAAAGGGAACCCTCTTGCACTGTTAAGGTGAGCCAACACCTACCCTTTTCAAACTCTTCCAAAAAATACAGTGGGAGGAACACTCCCAAATTGATTCTATGAGGCCACCATCACCCTGATACCAAAACCAGGCAAAGATGTCAGAAAGAAAACTACAGGCCAATATCACTGATGAACATAGATGCAAATGTCCTCCACAAAATACTAGCAAAGAGAATCCAACAGCACATTAAAAGGATCATATACCATGATCAAGAGGGGTTTATCCCAGGAATGCAAGGATTCTTCAATATATGTAAATCAATCAATGTGATAAACCATATTAACAAACTGAAGAATAAAAACCATATGATCATCTCAATAGATGCAGAAAAAGTTTTCAACAAAATTCAACACCCATTTATGATAAAAACCCTCCAGAGTGTAGGAATAGAGGGAACTTACCTCAACATAATAAAGGCTATATATGACAAACCCACAGCCAACATCGTCCTCAATGGTGAAAAACTGAAACCTTTTCCACTACGATCAGGAACAAGACAAGGTTGCCCACTCTCACCACTATTATTCAACATTGTTTTGGAAGTTTTAGCCACAGCAATCAGAGAAGAAAAAGAAATAGAAGAAATCCAAATCGGAAAAGAAGAAGTAAAGCTGCCACTGTTTGCAGATGACATGATACTATACATAGAGAATCTTAAAGATGCTACCAGAAAACTACGAGAGGTAAACAATGAATTTGGTAAAGTAGCAGGATAAAATTAATGCACAGAAATCTCTTGCATTCCTATACACTAATGATGAAAAATCTGAAAGAGAAATTAAGGAAACACTCCCATTTACCACTGCAACAAAAAGAATTAAATACCTAGGAATAAACCTACCTAAGGAGACAAAAGACCTGTATGCAGAAATCTATAAGACAGTGATGAAAGAAATTAAAGTCAATACAAACAGATGGAGAAATATACCATGTTCCTGGATTGGAAGAATCAACATCGTGAAAATGACTATATTACCGAAAGCAATCTACATATTCAATGCAATCCCTATCCAACTACCAGTGGCATTTTTCACAGAACTACAACAAAAATTTTCACAATTTGTATGGAAACACAAAAGACCCCGAACAGTCAAAGCAATCTTGAGAAAGAAAAACGGAGCTGGAGGAATCAGGCTCCCAGACATCAGACTATAGTACAAAGCTACAGTAATCAAGACAGTATGGTACTGGCACAAAAACAGAAATATAGATCAATGGAACAGGATAGAAAACCCAGAGATAAACCCACATATATATGGTCACCTTATTTTTGATAAAGGAAGCAAGAATATACAATGGAGAAAAGACAGCCTCTTCAATAAGTGGTGCTGGGAAAACTGGACAGCTACATGTAAAAGAATGAAATTAGAACACTACCTAACACCATACACAAAAATAAACTCAAAATGGATTAAAGACCTAAATGTAAGGCCAGACACTATAAAGCTCTTAGAGGAAAACGTAGGCAGAACACACTTTGACATAAAACAGAGCAAGATCCTTTTTGACCCACCTCCTAGGGAAATGGAAATAAAAACAAAAATAAACAAATGGGACCTAATGAAACTTAAAAGCTTTTGCACAGCAAAGGAAACCATAAACAAGATGAAAAGACAACCCTCAGAATGGGAGAAAATATGTGCAAATGAAGCAACAAAGGATTAATCTCCAAAATTTACAAGCAACCCATGCAGCTCAATATCAAAAAAACAAACAACCCAATCCAAAAATGGGCAGAAGACCTAAATAGACATTTCTCCAAAGAAGATACACAGATTGCCAACAAACACATGAAAGAATGCTCAACATCATTAATCACTGGAGAAATGCAAACCAAAACTACAATGAGTTATCACCTCACACCAGTCAGAATGGCCATGATCAAAAAATCTACAAACAATAAATGCTGGAGAGAGCGTGGAGAGAAGGGAACCATCTTGCACCGTTGGTGGGAATGTAAATTGATACAGCCACTATGGAGAACAGTATGGAGGTTCCTTAAAAAAACTAAAAATAGAACTACCATACGACCCAGTAATCCCACTACTGGACATATACCCTGAGAAAACCATAATTCAAAAAGAGTCATGTACCACAATGTTCACTGCAGCTCTATTTACAATAGCCAGGACAGGGAAGCAACTTAAGTGTCCATCAACAAATGAATGGATAAAGAAGACTTGTCACATATATACAATTGAATATTACTTAGCCATAAAAAGAAATGAAATTGAGTTATTTGTGGTGAGGTGGATGGACCTAGAGTCTGTCATACAGAAAGTGAAGTCAGAAAAAGAAAAACAAATACCGTATGCTAACACATACATATGTAATGTAAAAAAAAAAAAAAAGTGGTTATGAAGAATCTAGGGGCAGGACGGGAATAAAGACGCAGACCTTCTAGAGAATGGACCTGAGGACACGGGGAGGGGGAAGGGGAAGCTGGGATGAAGTGAGAGAGTGGCATGGACTTATATATACAACCAATGTTAAACAGATAGCTAGTGGGAAGCAGCCGCATAGCACAGGGAGATCAGCTTGGTGCTTTGTGACCACCTAGAGGGGTGGGATAGGGAGCGTGGGAGGGAGGGAGACACAAGAGGGAAGAGATATGGGGATATATGTATATGTATAGCTGATTCACTTTGTTATAAAGCAGAAACTAATACACCATTGTAAAGCAATTATACTCCAATAAAGATGTTAAAAAAATTAAAAAACAAAAAAAATAAAAGATACAGGCCCCCCAATGTTCATTGCAGCACTTGGCTATTTACAAAAGACATGAAAGCAACTAAAATATCCATCAACAGCGGAATGGATAAAGAAGACTGGTATATATGCACAATGGAATATTACTCAACCATAAAAAATGAAATAATGCCATTTGCAGTAACATGGATGGACCTAGATACTATCATACTAAGTGAAGTAAATCAGACAGAGAAAGACAAATATCATATGATATCACTTATACATGGAACCTAAAAGAAAATGATACAAATGAACTTATTTATAAAACAGAAACAAACTCACAGACTTTGAAAACAAACTTATGGTTACCAAAGGGGAAAGGTGGGGGAGGGATAAATTAGGAGTTTGGGATTAACATATACACACTGCTATATATAAAACAGGTAAACAATAAGGACCTACTGTATAGCACAGGGAACTCTACTCAATATTCTGTAATAACCTATATGGGAAAAGAATCTGAAAAAGAATGGATATTTGTATATGTATAAGTGAATCACTTTGTTGTACACCTGAAACTAACACAACATTGTAAATCAACTATACTCTATTAAAAATTAAATTTTAAAAAAGCACTTTTAGAAAACTAGTATGATATATATCTGTGTGCTCTAATTCTTGATATGATTAATTACAATCTTCCTTTTAATGTTTATTAAAGTACTCTAAGCTATTCAACTCTTAATCATAAATAATCTTCTCTGTTTCTTCATTGTTTATTTGATTTCCAAGGAATATAATTCTTAAACTTGAAGTCTATGATGATCACAAAGCTTCTTTGTATGGAAAATTAGCTTTGTTCACTTCATCATAGAGTATTTTCATATGGGAAATTTTATTTGTTTCAACAATCTATAGAAATATTTGTTACAAGAAGCTATAAATTTTAAAATATATTTGTTAGAAAAAAATTGAATTTTTTCCCACTGTAAATGAATTCACCAACCATGGTGGTAATTAACCTCTGCAAATTAATTTATGAGCCTTGTGATAACTAATCCTCCATTGTAGTATGTTGTGTACGTTCTCTTATTAAATAGGAAGCATTTTTCCTAGGTCTGCCCTACAGGTGCAAAAATAAAAATCATCAGATAGGTTTCCTCCAAAATGAGCAGTAGGTTTGATTTCTTCCATAACCTTGCACAGCAACTCAAATGTATGCATGGAGTCATGGCTTGTGGACAGAAGCCTGGTTGGAGTAAAGAATATAAACTTTATGCCTTATGTTTTCCAGACTCTCCCCTTTATCTAAAACATCCTTCCCCTAACATTTCTATCTGGTAACCTCCTATCAGCCATTCAATTCTGTGTGTGTGTATCCCATTCTCTCTCTCTCTCTCCATGTAAGACTTATTGCTATTTCTTTCATGTTCACCTAGTATTTAGATCATTTTTTGACTATGGTACTTGGCACAGTATATATATTATTTATATATATATGTCTTTCTATCAAACTAATCTATTAGACTTTTATGAAAGATCCCATGTCTTATCATTTCTATAACTTCAATGTCAAGCAGAGGAACTAGAGTATAATAGACATCCAGCCAATAGTCACTGAATTGAATTAAAGAAGACTGAATAATTACAGTGGAGTCAAATTATAGAGAATTTTGAAAGTCGGGGTGAGGAATTTTGACTTGATGGGGCAGGCTTGGGGGAGCTAGTGTGGAAGTGAAAGTTTTTTATAGGATACTAATTAATCTCTCAGACTCCTCCATGGGGTCTAACCAATTTGAGAAATACATACATGGTGATAAAAATAAGGTATTATATTTATTTTCTAAGCACTAGGATCCTTGATAAAAGTGGAATGGCTAATGCAGCCCAGATCTGTGGCCAAAAATATTCACACTAGCTCTTCTCTGAATTGAACTTACCTAGCCAGTCACAAGAGGGGTAGGGAGGGAGAAGACACACTGCCAGAAATCTATACCCTAGTGTGCTTACCACACGTGAGGCAAAAAACAGAGATAAGAAAGAAAGTCTAAGAAGGAACAGGAGCTAAGAAGCAGGGTCACACATGAGGAAAGATTTTTAATACATTATCCCCTCCCAACAAAGAAACTTGGTCCAGTAAATTTTTCCAGCTCTCTATCCCATTAGATTATTACCCCATAAAGAGGACTGAGTGATGGATGTTGTCTTCCCTCTGAAAACTACTGTGTCCTTGAAGGCAGAGGAAAAAGTCTTCATGAAAAGAAGAGAAGAAGGGGAACAAGGATCCCCTTCTGATATTAGTGCCATCACCCCAGCAAGAGAAAGTTTTAGAGCAGCACTGTCCAGCAGAACTTTCTGTCCTAATGGAAAGAAATGTTTCTATCTATGCTGCCCAATATGGTAGCCACTAAGCATGTGTGTCTACTGAATACTTGTTAAGTGCCTAGATTGAAACCAAATGTTTAACCTTCTATAATTTTAATTAAATTTAAATAGCCAAATATGGCTAATAGTGGCATCCATATTAAACAGTAGAGGTCTCTAAGAACAGCTGTCAGGTTATTCTGACAATGGTAGGCAGAACTGGGTTAAGGCAGAGGCACTTAGGGCAGGGAACAGATTAGTAAAACCTACCATTCCCTTGGCACTTCCTGTATGCTGGTCATTGTTTCTGTTGCTAATAGTTTAATGTGGATTAAATAATTCAATCTTCACAAAAACACAATGCAGTCAATAACTTCATTATTTCCCTCTTTCACAAATAAGAAAACAGTACCCAAGATCACAGTTGATGAATGGCAGAATTGAGATTTGAACCCTGGAAGTCTGGCTCTGCCTGGGAGGGAAGCCACATAGATTGTGGCAGTAACGCAAATGTCAGGGGGACAGAGAGGAGGTAAAGTCAAGATTTTGAAAGAATTGTAGGATATAACAAATGAGAAAAATGGGTCTACAGTCATACCATCGCCAATGATATTTTTCACTCCCTATTAAGCTCACAGCAACATTAAGGTGACATTATGGTCTATTGTCACATCTGAAAAATGCTTTGAGGACAAAGTCCCATTAGGGAACCAAGTCACTCTATTTCCAGAGAAGTAACAGATAATAATCTAATGATAGCACAATAGATAAGACTATTACAAACTGAAGAAAGAGAACGTGAAAACTGTGCTCTGTAGAATTCACCAGTAAGTAATGAGATCATTACCCAGCAGTATTTCAAGGCTTATAATAGCAAGGTTTCTCTCCATTTATTATGGAGAATTAGAGGATAAATCACCAAATTTCAAAATGAAAGAGGACCCTAGACATAATCTTATCCAATCCCTTCATTTAATAGGTTAAAAAATTATACTACAAAAGAGATTTCTGAGACAACGTGAGCACAGCCTAGGCATTAGATAAAATTAAGGAATCATTGGTAATTTTATTATGTGTAAGAATGCTACTGCTATTATGTGTTTTTAAGTTATATGTATTATAATTACCCACTGAAGTTCTTAAATATATGGGGCCGTGGTGGGGAGTCATAGATGAAATAATATTGATAAAATGTTGACAACTAATTAAGATAGATGTTAGAAATATGGGGGATCATTAAATGGTCTAATTTTGTGCAATGTTTGAAATTTTCCATAATGATGTTTTTAATTACAACCTAAAAAGACATAAAGAGACAGTTTTAAAATGGCACATTAACATATGACAAAACATCCAACTTCTTTTGTTGTAAAAGAATTAGACATGCTAAGATACCATTTAGGACCTATATGGTTGGCAAATAATTGAAAGCTTGGCAACACAGTTTTTTGGCAGGACTATGGGGAAGCAAACACTCTTACATGGTACCACAGGTTAATTGTGTCCACCAAAAAGCATGTTCAAGTCCTAAGTCCCAGTACTTACAAAGGCGACCTTATTTAGAAATAGGGTCTTTATAAATGTACTTAAGTAAAGATGAGGTCACACTGTCCTTACAAGAAGAGGGAAATCTGACACAGAGACAGACAGAGGAAAGTATGCCATGTGAACACAGAGGCAGAGGTTGGAGTGACACACCTACAAGCCAAGGAACAGGAATTGCCAGCAACCCACCAAAAGCTTGGACAAGGCAAGGAAGCATCCTCTCTTAGAACCTTTAGAGAGAGCATGACCCTGTTAACACCTTACTTTAAGACTTCTCGAAACTGATGAAGAACTTCTGGGATAGTTGTGTAAGGAGCTCCATAGATTCACTACCCAGAGAAACATAAATAACTAATGAAAAGTATTTTAAAAACAACAGTCTCTGGAAATTGTCCTAAAGGCATATGGAAAATGAAGAAACATTTATTCAAGAAAAACTACTAAAACTTGGTTACAAAAACAGGGCTTCCCTGGTGGCGCAGTGGTTGAGAGTCCGCCTGCTGATACAGGAGACGTGGGTTCGTGTCCCGGTCCGGGAAGATCCCACATGCCGCGGAGCGGCTGGGCCCGTGAGCCATGGCTGTTGAGCCTGCACGTCCGAAGCCTGTGCTCCGCAATGGGAGAGGCCACAACAGTGAGAGGCCCGCGTACCACAAAAAAAAACAACAAAAGGAGAGTCCGTGGTATTTACAGCACAACCTGCTCCCTCTCTTCACCCTGACCCCCAACTTAGCTTGAAACTCTCAGTGGGTGTGGCCAAGACTCAAAGCTTTCTGCTACCTCAGCAGCCAATCAAGAAATAGAGTTTCTAGGGACTTCCCTGGTGGTGCAGTAGTTAAGAATCCATCTGCCAATGCAGGAGACAGGGGTTTCATCCCTGGTCTGGGAAGATCCCACATGCTGCGGAGCAACTAGGTCCATGCACCACAACTACTGAGCCTGCGTTCTACAGCCCACAAGCCACAACTACTGAGCCCACGCGCCACAACTACCGAAGCCTGCGTGCCCTAGAACCCATTCTCTGCAACTACTGAGTCCACATGCTGCAACTACTGAGCCCACATGCTGCAACTACTGAAGCCCACGCACCTAGAGCCGGCGCTCCACAACAAGAGAAGCCACTGCAATGAGAAGCCTGCACACTGCAATGAAGAGTAGCCCCTGCTCACCGCAACTAGAGAAAGCCTGCGTGCAGCAACGAACATGCAATGCAGACAAAAAAAAAAAAAAGAAATACAGTTTCTCACCCATGGGGGCAGGTCATCAGCATTTCTCATTCCCTCAAACTCTGAATTTAGTCAAAGAAGCTAAATTCCTGGTGAATGCAGACAAAAGGTCAATAGATCCCTTCCTCTACCCAGCACCCAGGACAGAGAGGGAAGAGGCAATTCATAAGAACAGAGAGTTCAAAAATTCTCCCCAAATAAATTGCCTTTATTTGAAACAGAAGGCAGAGAAGTTCAAGCCTCAGAATGCTCTCAAAAACAATGGCTCCTCTTTTTTTTTTTTTTTTTTTTGCGGTACGCGGGCCTCTCACTGTTGTGGCCCTTCCTGTTGCGGAGCACAGGCTCCGGACACGCAGGCTCAGCGGCCATGGCTCACGGGCGGGCGCAGCCACTCCGCGGCATGTGGGATCTTCGCGGACCGGGTCACGAACCCGTGTCCCCTGCATCGGCAGGCGGACTGTCAACCACTGCGCCACCAGGGAAGCCCCAATAGCTCCTCTTAATTAAGAGCAACAAACCATAGGCCAACTAGTTCACTGGAGAGAAACAGAGATTAAAACTAAGAGCCCTCCTGAGGTTAGAATAAACCTCAAACACGGACCTCTGTATCTCCCCTGCTCAAACTTAACTGAATCAGAGTGCAGAGCAATTTATGCCCCAGGGCATTGTCTAAATAATAGAGCAATCATCTGGCAATTAGTGGGTCTCAACAGCTTGCTGTGATTAAAAAAAAAAAAAAATTAGGCCAACAGCTTAACAGAGAGTTCAGTGAAAGAGAAAGTCCCAGAGTGACTGTGCACACACCCAAGCCCGTACTCTATGAGAAGCAAAACAAAAATCTTCCCACTATAGGAGATACATAACTCACTAAAATTATCTAGCCAAGTAATTAAACAAATAAACATGCAAACAACCAAAATAAGATCCAGAGGCAGTGGAGAATCAGTATCTAAAGCGGTCCATCAACAAAAAATTATGAGACATGAAAAGAAACAGAAAAGAGTGACCCATACACAGGGGAAACAAGCAGGTGAAAAAGTCTGTGAGGAGGCTCAGACATCAAATTTAACAAAGGCAACGAAGTTTCCTTTGTAAATATGTTCTAAGAACAGAAGGCAATCATACTTCAAGGTGTAAAGGAAGCTATGATGAAAATGTCTCATTAAATAGAGAAAATAAATAAGGAGATAGAAATTATTTAGAAATAAAAAAAGAACCAAGCACAAATTCTGGCATTCAAAGTACAATAATTGAATGAAAAATTCACTAAAGGGGCTCAACAGTAGATTTGAATGGCAGAAGAAAAAATCAGAAAAACTGAAGATAGATTGATAGAGAATACACAATCCAAAGAACAAAAAGAAAAAAAAGAATAAAGAAAAATGAACAGAGATTCAAAATAAAAACACTCAATAAACAAGAACAGAACTAAACTACCTCAACATGATAAAGACTGTATAAGAAAATCCCATAGCTAACAACATACACAATGGTGAAGGACTGAAAGCTCCTCCTATAAGACAAGAACATGACAAGAATGCCTACTTTTGCCATTTATACTCAAGATAGTATTGGAAGTCCTAGCTAGAGCAATTAGGCAAGAAAAAGAAATAAAATGCATCCAAATTGGAAAGGAAGAATTAAAATCATCTCTGTTCAGAGACAACATGATGTTAGATGTAGAAAAACCTAAGTATTCCACACAAAAAAAACTTTTAGAATAAATGAATTCAGTAAAGTTGCAGGATATAAAATCAACACAAGAATCATCTGTGTTCCTACACAATAACAATGAAACACCCAGTGGTGATCATTTTGCAATGTATAAAAATATTAAATCACTATGTTGTACACCTGAAATTAATATACTTTTATAAGTCATTTATAATGCAATTAAAAATCATAATTAAATAAACAAATAAGCAATGAAACATCCAAAAATAAAATTAAGAAAACAATTTTATTTACAATAGCATCAGTAAGAATAAATTTAGGAATAAATTTGACTGAGGAGGTGAAAGATTTGTACACTGAAAACTACAAAATACTGATGAAAGAAAATAAAGAATACACAAATAAATAGAAAGACATCCTATGGTCATGGATTGGAAGATTTGACATTGTTAAAATGTCAATACAGGGAATTCCCTGGCAGTCCAGTGGTTAAGACTCTGTGCTGTCACTGCCAAGGGCCTGGGGTTGATCCCTTGTCTGGGAACTAAGATTCCACAGGCCACATCACACAGCCAAAAATAAATAAATAAACAAGTCAATACTACCGAAAGCTATCTACAGATTTAATGTAATCAAAATCCCAGTGGCTTTTTTTTTTTTCAGAAATAGAAAAATCCATCCTAAAATTCATGTAAAATCTCAAGGGACCTCAAACAGCCAAAACAATCTTGATACAGAAAAATAAAGTTGGAGGTCTCACACTTCCTGACTTCAACACTTATCACAAAGCTGCAATAATCAAAACAGTGTGGTGATGCCATAAAGACAGACATATAGACCAATGGAATAAAGCAGAAAGCCCAGAAATAAACCCCCACACATACGGTCAAGTGATTTTTGACAAGGGTGCCAAGACCATTCAATAGGGAAAGGACAGCCTTTTCAACAAATATTGTTGGGAACACTGGATATCCACATGCAAAAGAATGAAATTGAACCCTTACCCTATACTTATAAAACAACTCAAAATGGAAAAGACTTAAATGTAATTCCTAAAACTATAAACTCTTAGAAAAAAATCACAGGGGAAAAACTTCATGACATTGGATTTGGCAATGACTTCTTGGTTATGACACCAAAAGCACAGGTAACAGAAGAAAAAAATAAGTAAATTGGACTACATCAAAATTTAAAACTTTTATGCATCAAAGGACACAATCAACAGAGTGAAAAGGTAATTCACGGAATGGGAAAAGATATTTGTAAATCCTGTATCTGATACGGGGTTAATATCCAGTATATAAACAGCTCCTACAACTCAATAACAAAAAAACAAACACACCAATACAAAACTGGACAAAGGACTGAACAGACATTTCTCTAATAATTATATACAAATGGCTAACAAGCATATGAAAATATGCTTAATATCTCATCATTAGGGAAATGCAAATCAAAAGCACAATGAAATATCACCTCACGTCCACTAGACTAACTACTAAAAAAAACAGAAAATAACGTGTTAATGACAGATTTGAAGGGAGAAATAGATTATTCAACAGTAAGAGCTGGAGATTTCAACACTCCATTTTCAATCATGGATAGAACATCAATTTAATACTGAATGAAGCAAGGATCATTCATGGATAACAAAACCATTGGGTGAAATTCATTGGAAAATAAAATACATGATCTCAAAAAAATGACCCTTTTATTGCCTATTAACTAAAAAGGAAAAACTGTACCTTTTATAATGGAGAAATCTGGAGGACACCTCCTCAAACAACTGGTCACACTTAATAACACAATGAAATATTTAATATCATGTGCCTCTTAATGGGATGCAATAAAAAGTATATAATGTCATCTATGTAATATTTTTGCCTGCAAAATTATTAGCTTGAATTTAGTATTCAGAAGACAATCAGAATAATTTCAAATTGAGATATCATCTACAAAATTACTGGCTTAAACTCTTCAAAATTATCAATATTACAAAAGACAAAATACTCAAGATTAAAAGAAACAAAAGAGACATGACAACTAAATGCAATGCATATTGTTTGTTTAGATTCTAAATTGGGAGGAAAAAACTCTAAAGGACACATTTGGAGCAAATGGCAAAGTCTGAATATAGGTAATATTTCTATATCAATGTTAAATATCTTGACAAATAAGGTAGGTGGTTATGCATTTATAAAGGAGAATGTCCTTGTTTTTAGGTGATAAATGTCAGCATACTTAAGCATGTTATGTCATGTCTGCAACTTATTTTCAAATGGTTGAGAAAAAAATTGTGAACACACATAAATACATATGTAGACAGATAATGATGTACAGAGAAATGGAATAAATGTGACAAAATGTTATCTATTGGTAAAGCTAGAGGGATCTATAACTGTTGTATTTTTCTGAAGGTCTGAAATTTTTCAAAATAAAAAAGTATAAGGTGAGAGAAGAGGGAATGAAAGCTTAGGGGAAAAGTGACTTTTCCCAAAGCGCAAAGAGCCAGTGCAAGGGTCAGCATTAGCATAAGCTCTTCTGCTTTCCAGCCCAGGAATATAGTTACTGTACCACTAAGCTCTCTAAACACCCATATTTTACAATTCTTTTTATCCTCCATGGTGCATTCTACATCATGAGTTTTCATCACAAAGTGGCAGAATGAAGTACAATGGCAAATTTGTAAACTTGTTACCAGTGAAAGCTCAGAAACTAGAGTTTAAAATTTCAAGCTAGCCCGTAAACTTCCAGGCTCAAATATTTTGAATACCAGTGAGATAAGTGTTCATCTTTCAACCAAACTCTTACAACAAAATGCCTCTTTTCCTGTCAGCTACTGAGGTTTCCAGATAGGAATGAGTGTCCACACAAGTGAAGCATGGAGAAATAAAAGGTTTCCTTAATGCTGAAATTATATAAATATGTAAAAATATACATTGAATAGCAAGATGAACTCCTCTGGAGAGAAGTCATATCTTATCTCTTTGGTCCCAGTGTAGAAGCTGGTACTACACAGTTAATTTACAGTAAAAATCTCATTTCACCATTATTTGATAATGAATCCTGTAGTACTCAGAGTAAACAAGCTTCCATTATGTCAATGTGGAATACAGGTGGACATGTAATACATGCCATCCACATTTGTACGTCATCATGAGCCTGTTTCTCTGACATTTAAAAAATATACCAGCCCGCAATCCCTATCAAATTACCAATGGCATTTTTCACAGAACTAGAACAGAAAATTTTACAATTTGTATGGAAACACAAAAGACCCCAAATAGCCAAGCAATCCTGAGAAAGAAAAACAGAGCTGGAGGAATCAGGATTCCTGACTTCAGACTATACAACAAGGCTACAGTAATCAAGAGAGTATGGTACTGGAACAAAAACAGAAATATAGATCAATGGAACAGGATAGAAAACCCAGAGATAAACCCATGTACCTATGGTCACCTTATCTTTGACAAAGGAGGCAAGAATATACAATGGAGAAAAGACAGGCTCTTCAATAAGTGGTGCTGGGAAAACTGGACAGCTACATGTAAAAGAATGAAATTAGAACACTCCCTAACACCATACACGAAAATAAACTCCAAACGGATTAAAGACCTGAATGTAAGGCCAGACACTATTAAACTCTTAGAGGAAAACGAAGGCAGAACACACTTTGACATAAATCACAGCAGGATCTTTTTTGACCCACCTCCTAGAGTAATGAAAATAAAAACAAAAATTAACAAATGGGACCTAATTAAACTTAAAAGCTTTTGCATAGCAAAGGAAACCATAAACAAGATGAAAAGACAACCCTCAGAATGGGAGAAAATATTTGCAAATGAATCAACAGGCAAAGGATTCATCTCCAAAATATACAAACAGCTCATGCAGCTCAATATCAAAAAAACAAACAACCCAATCCAAAAATGGGCAGAAGACCTAAATAGACATTTCTTCAAAGAAGACATACAGATGGTCAACAAATACATGAAAAGATTCTCAGCATCACTAATTATTAGAGAAATGCAAATCAAAACTACAATCAGGTGTCACCTCACACCACTCAGAATGGTCATCATTAAAAAATCTACAAACAATAAATGCTGGAGAGGGCGTGGAGAAAAGGGAACCCTCTTGCACTGTTGATGGGAATGTAAATTGATATAGCCACTCTGGAGAACAGAGGTTCTCCAGAGTGGAGGTTCCTTAAAAAACTAAAAATAGAACTACTATATGACCCAGCAATCCCACTACTGGGCATATACCCAGAGAAAACCATAATTCAAAAAGACACATGCACCCAATGTTCATTGCAGCACCATTTACAATAGCCAGGACATGGAAGCAACCTAAATGTCCATCAACAGAGGAATGGATAAAGAAGATGTGGTACATATATACAATGGAACATTACTCAGCCATAAAAAGAAATGAAATTGGGTAATTTGTAGAGATGTGGATGGACCTAGAGTCTGTCATACAGAGTTAAGTAAGTCAGAAAGAAAAAACAAATATCGTATATTAATGTACATATGTGGAATTCTAGAAAAATGGTATAGATGATCTTATTTGCAAAGCAGAAATAGAGACAGACGTAGAGAACAAAAGTATGGACACCGTGGGGGGAAAGCGGGTGGGTGGGATGAATTGGGAGATTGGGATTGACATATATATACTACTGATACTATGTATAAAATAGGTAACTAATAAGAACCTATTGTATAGTTCAGGGAACTCTACTCAGTGCTCTGTGGTGACCTAAACAGGAAGGAAATCCAAAAGAAGTGGGAAGATATATATATATAGCTGATTCACTTTGCTGTACAGTAGAAAGTAACACAATATTGTAAAGCAACTATACTCCAATAAAAATTAATTAAAAAAAAAGAAAAACCCTAAAAAATACACACACACACACACACACACACACACACACACACACACACACACACACACACGAGCTTGCCTCTGCCTAAATTTACATGTAACGTTGCTTTACGAGCGCATGCTTGGCATTTTTCTTGGGGAAAATACATATGAACAGATGATCTTTCTTCTTCAGGCCTTCTTGACCATTGTTTTTCAACTAATTAGCCATCTTGATTTTCACTTGCCATGACCACCCTCTCTGCTAATCATTGTTATCCATTCATCATTGCTTTCTCTCTCTAATCTTCCTCTATTCTTTCTCCTAATCTCCATAACTATCTTTTCTTCCTTCTACCACTACCTCCACCCTCTTTTCCGTTTTTCTTTTTCCTTCTGCCCAGCCTACTTTGATCCTTCCTTCTCCCATTCTTTGCTCAAAAACCACACTCCTTCACATCACTGAGATCAGATGAACTTGACCTTACCTCATATGTATGTAAACCCATATACACACATACATACACACCCTATCACACTCATTATGAGCTGAATTGCATCCCCTCCCCCAAATTCATATATGGAAGTCCATTACAACCCCCAGTACCTTAGAATGTGACTATATTTAGAGATAGAATCTTTAAATAGGTAATTAAGTTAAAATGAAGTCATTAGCATGGGCCCTAACCAAATATGACTGGTAATCTTATAAGAAGAGATTAGGACACAGATGTGCACAGAGAGAAGACCTTGGGAAGACACAGGGTAAAAAAGACAGCCATCTAAAAGCCAAGTAGAGAAGCTTCAGAAGAAACTAACCCTGCCAACACCTTGATCTCAGACTTCCAGCCTCCAGAACTATGAGAAATAAATTTATGTTGCTTAAGCCACACAGCCTGTGGTACTTTGTTATGACAGCTGTACCAAACTAATATACTTCCCAATCCTAACCCACAATAATCTCACTATGCTGTCAATGTATAGCTAAATTGGCTTGCACTGCTCTATCCCTGCATTGTTCAATTCTAGCCTCACTTTTTTGTTATGCTCCAAGAGCTCATGCTGAGATTAAGTCCCAAACACATGGGACTGGGCATTTGACCCAGTTTTTGTGTAAGCAGCTATCTATCCAGTACCATTGGATGGGCACCAGAAATTCTATCTTCCCACGCCCAATATTCTCCTCTAGCTCTGTTGCTTCCTTCATGTTAAAACATGGGTTTAAACGCAAATGTTACCTAATAAAAGAGCAAGTCATTTGGGACATTTTAGCTTGACTAGAATTAGTCTATCATAGAGTCAGCAAAATACAGCCTATGGGCCAAATCCAGCTGGCCATCTGTTTTTTAAATAAAGTATTATTAGAACACAGCCATACTCATTCATATACATACTATCTATGGCTGATTTCACACTACAATGGCAGAGTTGAGTAGTAGCAAAAGAAACCATATGGCCCACAAAGCCTAATATATTTACTATCTAGTCCTTTACAGAAAAAGTTTGTAGGCCCCTGATCTAGACAAGTAAAAGCTCCCCTAGTCAGATGGTAGGGAACTTGTTTGGGAACGGGTGACACCTTGGTGATATTTCTCTATGAGTGAGTGAAACAGCTGAGGATTTCCCTATGAGTGGAGCTGTAATGGACCCACTTTGCAATTGTTACATTTTGTCCCAACTTTTAGGAACTTTTCATCTTCTTAATATAAAGCATTTCAGAAAGATTTATTTCTGCCTTTCAACCTTATCTACCATTGTTCCCTACTTCTGTGTAATCAGAATAAGAGCTGTCCTCTCATCATACTTTGTATTTTCCAACCTACTGTCTGTGTTGACAATGTTTCCTCTGCAGAATTACATATCCTTCAGGCTCTGCCTTGCAAAGTTCCTCACCAGAATTCTTCTGATCTGTTGGGCTGGCCAAAAAGTTCATTTGGGTTTTCTGTAAGATGGTACAGAAAAACCAGAACGAACTTTGTGGCCAACCCAATACTTTGGAGCCCCATATAGCACATTTCTTTTAGCTTGAAAAGTGCTGACCCCCATTTTAATGTATTCATATATGCACTTCTCTCTACTACTATATTGTGAGCTCTTGAGGGATGGAGACAAATGTCCTGTTCAACTTAGTGTCCTCCATAAGGACTTCATCGCTTTTCATACAGTAAACGTGCTATAAATGACCATTAAATTGCTAGCCACATTTCTGTATAGTGACTCACAAAATGCATGCTTCCAATTGCAAGATGGTTGTCTGGAAATGCAAACATGTTAAAAACTAAAGTTGTGGGCTTCCCTGGTGGCGCAGTGGTTGAGAGTCCGCCTGCTGATGCAGGGGACACAGGTTCGTGCCCCGGTCTGGAAAGATCCCACATGCCGCGGAGCGGCTGGGCCCGTGAGCCATGGCCGCTGAGCCTGCGCGTCTGGAGCCTGTGCTCCGTAATGGGAGAGGCCACAATAGTGAGAGGCCCGCGTACCGCAAAAACAACAACAAAAAACTAAAGTTGGAAGCTTAGAAAAGCAATTTAATAAAACAATATTTTAAAATAGCCATACTTTTAGTATACAAGGTAATCAAAAGACAATAATAAAACGTATGCTTTAGGAAAGGAAATAACCTTTTTCCAACTTACTTTCATTTCAAATTAGAGTGCATGCTCCCTCATTTAGAAATAGAGTTCAGAACACTTGTAAAGCTTTTGCGAACTTTTGTTTCCTATCTGTCTTGTTTTGGATTGTCTGGAAGGAGACCCTGAGGCAAGGTTTTAAGTGCAAGTGGTTTACTGGGGAAGTAAGAGGAAAACAGCAAGGGAGTTGGAAAGTGAAGCAAAGAAAGAATGAAGAACAGCTTATAATAAAGGGTGCAGAGTTGAGGCAGCTAGCACATTCAGTGACTGAAGCTTAATTTTACTTCAGCAACTCTGGGAGCCAGTGTGCAAATGTTTCAGAGTCATCCCACCCAAAGGACAAGGGAGCTAGGATACCTATACACCAACTCCAATCTGTCTGTGATTGAGGGCTGCTTCCAGGGGTATGCACACTTCCAGGAACTTTCATCCTGCTGTGAGTAGAAAGAAAGATTCAGTGGCATAAAAAAAAAAAAAAAAAAACCCACCCTCAGGTAATTAAGTGCAGATATTGGCAGCTGAAGAGAGCTGGTGTACCCTGCAGTGGCAACGGCAAGGAGTTATGGGCACAGCATCAACATCGTCTGTTAGACTAACTTGGAGTATTTCATAAATGCTCATTCATTCATTGAACAAGTAACCATTGTGGCCTCTGTTTGTGTCTCCAGCCACCAGGCTGGGTCCTGCAGAAGAGTAGTGAGCCAAAGCAGACACTGTAGCCACACTGATACAGCCTTCCTTCTAGTGGAGAAAGCAGATAATAAACACATAAACCACCAAATAACATAATTACAGACTAGAATAGATAATTTAAAGGAAAGAAACAGGTTGCTATAATAAAGAATAATCAGGGTACAAACAAACTTAGATAATGTGGTCAGAAAAGACAGACCCAAAGTAAGGGGGCTATAGCAGACTAAGTAAGAACTAATTTCCTTGTTTCAAAGAAAACTAGTGCAGATCCTTTCTCTCTAGGTAAATGGGAGTTTACAGAGACTTAGATTCCCTGGGCGTTATCATCAAAAGTGACTCAGATGTGAATGAGGCAGAATGTGAATATAATTGGTACAACATTTCTGAAGGATAATGTGTCAAAAGCCAAAGAAACAATGCCCTTCAATTCAGGAATTCTATATCTAAAAATGTATCCTAAAGAAATAGTTGGAAATGTGTCCCAAAATGTATGTAAAAGGTGTTCTTCACAGGATTGTACAAAATAATAACAACTAGAAATAACTTAAATATTCACCAATGTGGAATTGATTAATTTGACCAAAACTGAATCTAACTCAAAAGGGAGCCCTTATATGGGCTATCCAGTAATGTAAGACTTACATGACCTGATTTATGACTTGGACACAGAGACTTCTGGCTAAGGTTTGGTTTTTCTTCTTTCTTACCCAAAGACCCAATAAAATAATAGTCAAAAAATTAAAGTGTATAATCCCACAACAGAAACGAAAATAAGGTTATGGCTAAACAGATGAAAGATTTCAACAAATTTCTGGTAGATATAAGCATGATGTTGAAGCTAGACTCTAACACATATGAAAACTGCAAGTGAGGAGAAAAGAATCTCTGGAAAGTTTCTGGACTCAGAGATTAAAGACAATAAAGTGTGAATGTAAGAAGTGAAGATAAAAACAAGGGGAGTACTTTAAGATCTGTATGCACCATAGTAGCCTACCTACTCACAAACTACAATCTTAACACAGGTTCCCTGGCATACACCTACAGGCACAAAAATTCTTCTGAACAGAACTGCCGTTGAGGATGAGTGTGTTAGCACCCCAGCAAATGTGCCCTTCATTCACACAATGGGAGCTCCTCTAACAGTGTAACAGTTAGATCCCTGACCACTCAACCCAAAGGAAACTTCTTAGGTTGAACCTACCAGATCACTCTTTAGGTCTCTCTCTTAAATATAAGACTAACTAGATTTTCAAGAAAAATATGCATCAAAGAGAATGATAAAGACAAATATACCAAAAAATTGATTCCAGGTGAACAGATATTTCAGAGAAGAAAAGAAAATTTTTGAAGTCCCTAATTGATATCCCTCTAAGAGATACAAGAAGTTATTACTTTCATGAAATGACAACATAATATTATGGAAAGGAAATATCATAGAAAATGAAAGAATTCTTCAATATTAAAACCATAGTTTTGAAGGAGACCTTCAAGATGGCAGAGGAGTAAGACGTGGAGATCACCTTCCTCCCCACAAATAGGTCAAAAATAAATCTACATGTGGAACAAATAGAACACCTACTGAATGCTGGCAGAAGACTGCAGACTTCTCAAAAGGTAAAAAGTACCCACATACCTGGGTAGGACAAAAGAAAAAAGAAAAAACAGAGAGAAAAAATAGGGACAGGACCTGCAGCTCTGGGAGAGAGCTGTGAAGGAGGAAAAGTTTCCACACGCTAGGAAGCGCCTTCACTGGTGGGGACAGGGGGTGGGCAGGGGGGAACTTCAGAACCACAGAGGACAGAGTAGCGACAGGGGCGCGGAGGGCAAAGCAGAGAGATTACTGCACAGAGGACCGGTGCCGACCAGCACTCACCAGCCCGAGAGGCTTGTCTGCTCACCCACTAGGGCGGGCGGGGGCTGGGAGCTGAGGCTCGGGCTTCGGAGGTCAGACCCCAGGGAGAGGACTGGGGTTGGCTGCGTGAAGACAGCCTGAAGGGGGCTAGTGCGCCACAGCTAGCCAGGAGGAAGTCAGGGAAAAAGTCAGGACATGCTGAAGAGGCAAGAGACCATTGTTTCCGGGTGCATGAGGAGAAGGGATTCCTGCTCCATGTGCCCACAGAAGGTAGAGCACTGCCTAAGTATGCTCCAGAGACAGGCGCGAGTGGCGGCTATCAGCTCGAACCCCAGAGACAGGCATAAAACACTAGCGCTGCCGCCACTGCCACCAAGACTCCTGTGTGCAAGCGCAGGTCACTACCACACCAGGAGCCCATGCAGCCCGCCACTGTCAGGGTCCCGAGATCCAGGACACTTCCCCAGGAGAACACATGGCACGCCTCAGGCTGTTGCAATGTCACACTGGCCTCTGCCACCGCAGGCTTACCCTGCATTCCAGTTGTGACTACTGTACCCCTCCCTCTCCCCAGCCTGAGTGAGCAAGAGAGCCCTAATCAGCCACTGCTTTAACCAACCTCCTGTCTGGGTGGGGAACAGACACCTGAGGGTGACCAACATGGAGAGGCGGGGCCAAAACCAAAGCTGAACCCCAGGAGCTGTGCAATCAAAGAAGAGAAAGGGAAATTTCTCTGTGCAGCCTCAGGGGCAGTGGATTAAATCCCCACCCACAATCAATTTGATGAACCCCGCACCTGTGGAATACCTGAATAGACAATGAATGTTCCCAAACTTGAAGCAGTGGACTTTGGGACCAACTGTAGACTTGGGGTTTGCTTTCTGCATCTGATTTCTTTCTGGTTTTCATGTTTAGCTTAGATTAGTGTTTAGTTCTTGTTATCATTGGGGATTTGTTTACTGGTTTTGTTGCTCTCTTTTTTGTTTTAATTTTTTTACTTTTTTATTATTTTTTAATATATATATATCTTTTAGTTTTTTTCCTTTTTTCTCTTTTTGTGAGTGTGTATGTGTATGTTTCTTTGTGTGATTTTGTCTGTTTAGTTTTGCTTTTACCATTTGGTTTGGGATTCTATCTGTTCGTTTTTGGGTTTGTTTTTTTTTTTCCTTTATTTTCTTCCTTTTCTTCTGAGCCACGTGGCTGGCAGGGTCTTGGTGCTCCAGCCAAATGTCAGGCCTGAGCTTCCGAGGTGGGAGAGCCAAGTCCAGGACATTGGACCACCAGAGACCTCCTGGCCCCACGGAATATCAATCGGCAAGAGCTCTCCCAGATATCTCCGTGTCAACACTAAGACACAGCTCCACCCAAGGGCCAGCAAGCTCCAGTGCTGGAGGTCCCATGCCAAACAACTAGGAACACAGGAACACAACACCACCCATTAGCAGAGAGGCTGCCTAAACTCATACTAAGTTCATAGACACCCCAAAACACACCACTGGACGCAGCCCTGCCCACCAGAGGGACAAGTACCAGCCCACCCACCAGAACAAATGCACCAGTCCCTCCCACCAGGAAGCCTACATAAGCCACTGAACAAACATCACCCACTGGGGGCAGACACCAGAAATAAGAGGAACTACAAACCTGTAGCCTGAGAAAAGGAGACCCCAAACACAGTTGGTTAAACAAAATGAGAAGACAAAACTATGCAGCAGATGAAAGAGCAAGGTAAAAACCCACCAGACCAAACAAATGAAGCTGAAATAGGCAGTCTACCTGAAAAAAAATTCGGAGTAATGATAGTAAAGATAACCCAAAGTCTTGGAAATAGAATGGAGAAAATACAAGAAACGTTTAACAAGGACCTAGAAGAACTAAAGAGCAAACAAACAATGATGAACAACACAATAAATGAAATTAAAAATTCTCTAGAGGGAATCAATAGCAGAATAACTGAGGCAGAAGAATGGATAAGTGACCCAGAAAATAAAATAGTGGAAATAACTGCCACAGAGCAGAATAAAGAAAAAAGAATGAAAAGAATTGAGGACAGTCTCAGAGACCTCTGGGACAGCATTTAACACACCAACATTCGAATAATAGGGGTCCCAGAAGAAGAAGGGAAAAATAAATTTTCTGAGAAAATATTTGAACACATTACAGTCAAAAACTTCCTTAACATGGGAAAGGAAATAGTCAATCAACTCCAGGAAGTGCAGAGAGTCCCATACAGGACCAATCCAAGGAGAAACATGTCAAGACACATATTAATCAAAGAATTAAAAATTAAATACAAAGAAAAAATATTAAAAACAGCAAGGGAAAAGCAACAAATAACATACAAGGGAATCCCTATAAGGTTAACAGCTAAACTTTCAGCATAAACTCTGCAAGCCAGAAGGAACTGGTAGGACATAGTTAAAGTGATGAAAGGGAAAAACCTACAACCAAGATTACTCTACCCAGCAAGGATCTCATTCAGAATCGATGGAGAAATTAAAACCTTTACAGACAAGAACAGTTAAGAGAATTCAGCACCACCAAACCAGCTTTACAACAAATGCTAAAGGAACTTCTCTAGGCACGAAACAGAAGAGAAAGAAAAGACTTACAAAAACAAACCCAAAACAATTATAGAAATGGTAATAGGAACACACATATCAATAATTGCCTTAATGGTTATTAGATTAAATGCTCCACCCAGACACAGACTAGCTGAATGGATAGAAAAACAATATCAGTATATATACTGTCTAAAAGAAACGCACTTCAAACCTAGGAACACATACAGAATGAAAGTGAGGGGATGGAAAAAGATATTCCATGCAAAAAGAAATCAAAAGCTGGAGTAGCAATACTCATATCAGACAAAAGAGACTTTAAAATAAAGACTATTGAGCTTCCCTGGTGGCACAGTAGTTGAGAGTCCTCCTGCCAATGCAGGGGACATGGGTTCGTGCCCCAGTCCGTGAGGATTCCACATGCCGTGGAGCGGCTGGGCCCGTGAGCCATGGCCACTGAGCCTGTGCATCCAGAGCCTGTGCTCCGCAACGGGAGAGGCCACAACAGTGAGAGGCCCGCGTACCACAAAAAAAAAATAAAAATAAATAAATAAATAAATAAAGACTATTACAAGAGACAATGAAGGACACTACATAATGATCAAGGGATCAATCCAAGAAGAAGATGTAACAATTGTAAATATTTATGCACCCAACATAGGAGCACCTCTATACATAAGGCAAATGTTAACAGCCATAAAAGGGGAAATGGCCAGTAACACAATCATAGTAGGGGATGTTAATACCCACTTTCACCAATGGACAGATCATCCCAAATGAAAATAAATAAGGAAACAGAAGCTTTAAATGACACAATAGACCAGATAGACTTAATTGATATTTATAGGACATTCTATCCAAAAACAACAGAATACAGTTTCTTCTCAAGTGCTCATGGAACATTTTCCAGAATAGACCATATCTTGAGTCACAAATCAAGCCTTGGTAAATTTAAGAAAATTGAAATCATATCAAGTATCTTTTCTGACCACCACACTATGAGACTAAATATCAATTACATGAAAAAAAACTGTAAAAAATACAAACACATGGAGGCTAAACAATACACTACTAAATAACCAAGAGATCAAAGAGGAAATCAAAAAATACCTAGAAACAGGGCTTCCCTGGTGGCGCAGTGGTTGAGAGTCCGCCTGCCAATGCAGGTGACGCGGGCTCCTGCCCTGGTCTGGGAAGATCCCACATGCCGCGGAGTGGCTGGGCCCGTGAGCCATGGTCGCTGAGCCTGCGCATCTGGAGCCTGTGCTCCACAATGGGAGAAGCCACAACAGTGAGAGGCTCGCGTACTGCAAAAAAAAAAAAAAAGGAAAAAAATAAAATAAAAACCTAGAAACAAATGACAATGAAAACACAATGACCCAAAACTTATGCAGTGCACCAAAAGCAGTTCTAAGAGGGAAGTTTATAGCAATACAATCCTACCTTAAGAAACAAGAAACATCTCAAATAACCTAAACTTACACCTGAAGCAATTAGAGAAAAAAGAACAACAACAAAGAAAACCCCACAAAGTTAGCAGAAAGAAAGAAATCATAAAGATCAGATCAGAAATAACTGAAAAAGAAATAAAGGAAACAGTAGCAAAGATCAATAAAACTAAAAACTGGATCTTTGAGAAGATAAACAAAATTGATAAACCATTATACAGAATCATTAAGAAAAAAAGGGAGAAGACTCAAATCAATAGAATTAGAACTGAAAAAGGTGAAGTAAAAACTGACACTGCAGAAATACAAAGGATCATGAGAGACTACTATAAGCAACTCTATGACAATAAAATGGACAATGTGGAAGAAATGGACAAATTCTTAGACTAATACAACCTTCCAAGACTGAACCAGAAAGAGAGAGAAAATGTTAACTGACCAATCACAAGCACTGAAATTGTAACTGTGATTCAAAATCTTCCAACAAACAAAAGACCAGGACCAGATGGCTACACAGGCGAATTCTATCAAACATTTAGAGAAGAGCTAACACCCCCAAACTCTTCCAAAATATAGCAGAGGAAGGAGCACTCCCAAACTCCTTCTACAAGTCCACCATCACCCTGATACCAAAACCAGACAAAGGTGTCACAAATAAAGGAAACTACAGGCCAGTATCACTGATGAACATAGATGCAAAAATCCTCAACACAATACTAACAAACAGAATCCGACAGCACATTAAAAGGATCATACATACATCCTGATCAAGTGGGATTTATCACAGGAATGCAAGGATTCTTCAATATATATAAATCAATCAATGTGATATACCATATTAACAAACTGAAGGTTAAAAACCGTACGATAATCTCATTAGAGGCAAAAAAGCTTTCAACAAAATTCAACACCCATTTATGATAAAAACTCTCCAGAAAGTAGGCATAGAGGGAACCTACCTCAATATAATAAAGGCCATATATGACAAACCCACAGCCAACATTGTCCTCAATGGTGAAAAACTAAAACCATTTCCTCTAAGATCAGGAACAAGACAAGGATGTCCACTCTCAC